>NC_081318.1:98670460-98981335 GCF_026419965.1 Kogia breviceps
AAACATGATGACAATTAATCAACTGACAGAGAACCTCAATAAAATAAAAGAAATTATAAAAAAAGAACCAAAGGGGAATTTTGCAGTTGAAAAGTTCAATATCTGTAATGAAAATTTCACTAGAGGCACTCACAGCAAATTGAGAAGATGGAAGAATCAATGAACATTAAAACTAGTCAATAGAAATAATTCGATCTGAAGAACAGAAATAAAGATGAAGAAAAATAAGTAGAGTCTCAGAGACATGTGGGACATCAAACATACCAACATAAGTACAGTGGTAAGTCCCAAAAGGAGAGGAAAGGGGAAAAAATAGAAGAAAAAATATTTGAAGAAATAGTAGCCAAAAACTTTCCAACTTTGATGAAAAATATTAATGTACACAGCTAATAAGTTTAATGAACCGTAAATAGGATAAACACAAAGAGATCTATATCTAAGAACATCATGGTCAAACTTTCGAAAATCAAAGGCAAAGAAAAGATCTTGAAAGCAGCAGGAGGGAAAAATGACTCATCGCCTGCAGTGAAACAGCAACTTAAATAATTTATGACTTCTTATCAGAAACAACAGAGGCCTGAAGGCAGCAGAATGACATAATCAAAGTACTGAAAGAAAAAAAATTCTCAACTGAGAATATCTCCCACAAAGTCGTTTTTCAAAAACAAAGCAGAAAAAAAAAGATATTTCTAGATAAACAAAGATTTTATGAAGCAATAATTATACCCCTGAACGAAGGCTTTATAACATTTATAAATGTAATCTAAGTGATGATAATAGCATAAAGGAGGGAGGAGGAAAAGGAGATATATTGAAGCAAAGTTATATATTTTACTAGAAGGAAGTTACCTTTATTCTGAAATAGGGCATAATATGATGCATGTACCTTATGCATTATGGAAATAATTCAAGAAAAAAGTAAAAGCTTCAATGGAGGAATTAAAATGATACTTTAAAAATTACTTAAAATTTAAAAATCAGTAAAGGAAAATCAGTGAAACAAATAGGAAATAAATAGAAAATAAAAAGAAAATAAATGTCATACATAAACCCAAACAAATCAATGATATCAAAATTTAAGGAATGCAACTAAAGTGAAAAATGTATGGGCTGCAACTAAAGCAGAAAAAATGTTGGAGGATTTATACTACCTAATTTCAAAAGTTACTATAAGTAAAAAACATTAAAACAGGATGGCATTAGCATAAGGATAGATAGATCAATGGGACACAATTGAGAGTCCAGGAATAACTCCTTACGTTTATGATTAATTCATTTTTAATAAAGTTGCCAAGATACTTCAATGAGAAAAGGATAGTCTTTCAACAAATGATGCTAGGACAACTGGATACCCATATGCAAAATAAAATAAAGCACTTAGACCCTCAACTTACACTATGTACAAAAATTGACACAAAATAGGTCATAAATGTAATGGCTAAAACAATAAAACTCTTAGAAGAAAACACAGGAATAAATCTTTGTGACCCTGGGTTAGGAAATAAATTCTTAGATATGACACCAAGAGTATAACCAACAAAAGAAAAACAGATACACTGGACTTCATCAAAAATAAAACCTTTTGTGCTTCAAAAGACACCATCAACAAAGTGAAAAGTCAATCCACAAAATGGGAGAAAATATTTGTAAATCACATACTGATAAGGGACTTGTATCTAGAATATATATATTTTAAAACTCTTATAAATCAATAAGATAAATGACTCAACTGAAAAAATTGGCAAAACACTTAAACAGACATTTCACCAAAGAAGACATATCAATGGCTAACAAACACACATGAGAAGATGCTCAATATTATTAGTCATTGGGGAAACGCAAGTAAAACTACAATGAGATACCTCTACATACCCCCTAGAATGGCCATAATAAATATGTATTGACAGGTAAGGATGTCAAGAAACTGAAACCCTCATACATTGCTGATGGGAAAGTAAAATGATACAGCCATTCTAGAAAAGAGCTTGGCAGTGTCATAGTCAAACATAAATATACCACACAACGCAGCCATTCCACTCCTAAGTACCTCAAAGAAATGAAAACATCGCTACAAAGACTTACGTGCTAATGTTCACAGAAGCATTATTCATAATTGTCTCAAATTGGAAACAATCCAAATGTCCATCCACTGCTGAATATATAAACACAATGTGGTATCTCAATACATTGGAATTCCACTGATACATGCTACCCTATGAAGGAACCTCAAAACATTTATGTTAAATGAAAGAAGCCAGATGAAACAGATTCCATATTGTATGATTCCATTTATATGAAAAGTCCAGAAAATGCAAATTTGTAGAGCGAGAAAGCAGATCAGTGGTTGCCTGGGAGTGAGAGAAGACTTTGCAAATGGCTTCAAGGAAATGTCAGGGGTAGTGATAAAAATATGCAAAGCTGGATGGTGGTGACAGTTGCTGTATTAGTTTCCTATGCTACATGACAAGTTACCACTAACTTAGAGGCTTAGAACAACACATATTTATTATCTCACAGTTTCTCATAGGTCAGAAGTCCAGGCACAGCTAAGCTGAGTCTATCAAGGCGTGGGTCAGGCTGCTTTCTCATCTGGAGTTTAGGGTCCCCTTTCAAACTCACTCAGGTTGTTACAGAACCCAGTTCCTTGTGGTTGAAGGACTGCAGTCACTCTTCTCCATAAGTAATTCACAATATGGATAGAAGCTCCTTCAAGGACAGTGGGAGAGGTTCCCCTTCAGAGGCTTACACCTGATTACATCAGGCCAGCCAAGATCATCTCTCTTTCCATTAACTCATAACTGACTGACCTGGGACCTTGACTACGTCTGCAGAATCCCTTCACCTTAGCCATATACTGTAACCTAATTATGGGAGTGCCATCCGCTCATATTCTCAGGTCCCACCCACACTTTCAGGGAGGGTATTTTACAGGGGAAAGAATCTTCGAAGCCAGTTCGAAATCTGCTTACCATAGTTACACAAGTTATAAATTTATTTAAAAATTCACTAAATTGGGGGCTTCCCTGGTGGCGCAGTGGATGAGAGTCCGCCTGCTGATTCAGGGGACACGGGTTCGTGCCCCGGTCCGGGAGGATCACATGTGCCGCGGAGCAGCTGGGCCCCGTGAGCCATGGCCTCTGGGCCTGCGCGTCCGGAGCCTGTGCTCCGCAATGGGAGAGGCCACAGCAATGAGAGGCCCGCATACAGAAAAAAAAAAAAAAAAAAAATTCACTAACTTGTATACTTACTATGGGTAGATTTTATGATGTGTGAATTATACCTCAATACAACTGTAAAAAAAAAAATCCCATGAAAAACAAAAATTGTCCATAGTACCATAATTCCATTTTTTATTTGGGCCACTTTTTTTTTCATTAAATAAACTAAACCTTAGGATTATCTTCTCTAGGCAATGATTCAAGAGAAAAAAAATTTGCATTGATTTATCATGCCCTTTATAATTTGTAACACCAGTTAATTCATAGTAACCACTTCACAGGGACACTGCAGTCAACTTTTCCCCTAGTTGGGTTTTATTCCTCTGTCAGCTCTCTTAGTAATGAATGGAGGCTCACTCAATTCAAAGACTTCAGATTTCCAAAGAGAATAGGGTTACCTCACCACAAGAGTTTCCACTCTCTGATTTCTCCACCAGGGAGTGGTTCCATTTTGAGCGTCCCTCAAACAAAGCAAAGGCAACAATGTTTGGTCACATGAAGCCTCCATCTTGCCAGCTGCAGTACTTCCTAAAGTTTCGTTCACCCAGAGGTCAGGAACTGTGACTTCTGGAACTCTTCCTGGTGTCCCAGGAACGTCTTTGAAGTTTGGCTGCTCGTGGTATTTTGTGTGTGCTGAACCTGCTGCCTAAAACCAAACGTTTCTTAACTTCAGTCTATTCTGAGAACCTTCAGCGTCTAAATAAGAGCTTGCTCTACCAAACAGCCAGCAAGCCGGTGTCATTCTACTTCAGGTGCTATCTGGAGCCCGTGGAGCATTACAAACAAATTCCCCAAGGGATGCCCACCAATGTCACCCGGATGGTTATCTTGTAGGTGTGTTGTTCTTACGTCCAAACTTAACTGTTACCATGGAAATAAAATACAAAAGGAGCTGTCCATCCTGGAAAACAAAAACTGCCCAGAACTCTCATTCAAGGGCTTTCTATTGAAAGTGGAAGGAACTCTTCTACATAATTTGTTTTTTGATAAAAATAAAAATCTTTCTTGGGAATGTGCCAGAGTTATCTGCCTATATAACACATGGACCACCAATGTTTAAGCAAATTTTTTAAAGTAATAATTTACATATTTTTTAAAATTAGGGCAGTTTGCCATCTGCAATCCTACTGATGAAAATGGCCACAACGTCAGGTCATTTGGAGAATCTTCAAAGCTTTATTCAATTATTCGAAGGCACAGTCCCATGACTTGAATATGCTACACATTAGACTTTCTACATTTATCTAACTAGCATCTTCAGGACATGAACTGATACTCTTCCCTACACAAGGTTTCTAAGGGAAATGAAGGCTTCTCATGGCAGTTTGGGTCATAATCTATAACTCACAATATGCAGAAACTAAAATTCCACTTCTTGTTGTTTCTCAGAGCAGGATAACACAGTAGTTCTTAGGAGGTAAAACTATGGGACAGGGGTCAGACTCCTTGGGTTAGAATCCCAGTTCCACAACTTAACAGCTGTGCTATTTTGATTCATTACTGAAACTCCCTACACCTCAGTTTCTTCATCTATAAAATGGGTATAATAACAGAAAGCAGGGGGTGGCCAAATCCAGCCCACTGTCTATTTTTCTAAAAAAAGTTTCATGGGAACATGGAAATGCCCACTCATTTACATATCATCTGTGACTGTTTGGGGAGAGACCTCCAAAGTCTAAAATATCTACTGGCAGAGACCTCCGAATTCTAAAATATTTATTATCTGGCCCTCTACAGAGAACATTTGCTGGTGTCTGACACAGAATGCTACTGTGAAGATTAAGTGAGATAATTCATGTAAGGTGCTCCATATAGATGAGCAACCAGTAAGGGTCAAGGATTACTGTTAGTTATAAATGGTAAAAAGTTGTGAAATCATTGTGCTTTCATTTCCTACAATTCAGGGTGGCATCTTTCGATATACCACCTCAGGAGCAGGCTGCCCATGAAGCAACGCCTCGGGATGAGCAGGTTCGGCCCCTTTTATGGACTGTGGCCGAGGTGCTGTGATGGCGGGATGTGAGCTGCAGCTGTCGGGCAGGGCAGGGAGCCTGTGGGCCACAGACAGCAGCTGCTGCGAGTCATCTGTTTCAAGTAACTGATACGCTGCCCTTCCTTGATGGAGGATCGCTTGGTCACAGGTGTGTGACACATGCATATTCATCACTGGCCCCACTCCCAACCGGAGAGGGGACTGGAGGAGTGGGGAGAGCTGCAATTATGCTTAGATGATGATCAGAGACAGCCCTTTCCATTTTCCCTGGCGGTAACTGCTTTCCCAAGATGCACTGTGCTTGTCCAGAGTTGGAAATAAGGAGTGTAGTCCTGCACATAATAGTTTAAAATGTGAGTTTAGTGTAACAAAACAATTCAGAATAATACAATGGATCTAAGGCTGGTCATTTATCCTAGAACTGCCACTGCTAGCCCTGTATTAATACACTTGCAAATAAACTTCGGTCGATGTCAAACGTTACAATGGCTCCCATAAATCTTTCAAACCACCTTCACTAAATTGTCTTTCAGGGCAAATATTTACAAGACCTAAAGAGTTTACACCGAGAGAGTGATTTTCAGAGACAAACCACCGCTTGCCCTCTGCTCCTTCTAGAGCCTTGGACATTTCACTCCATCAATTTGTGCCTCACTGCCCTGCATGGAAGAGAGAAGCTGTAAGAAACTGCAAGACTAAAAACAGCCATGATTCCAAATTATTTCCTGCTGGATGCTCGTGGGTTACCGTTACTCTCTCCTAACTCCAGGAGGGAACCACAAATTGGCAAACGGTTTACATATTAAAAAATGGAATTACTGAATCACACAAACGCAGACATTTTAAAGTTCTTGGTGCTTATCCCAAGAACCTTGCTACCAAATCATCTCACTGATATGATTTAAAACAACTTGGCCCTTCTATGGATGAGGCAGCTCATTAAATGCCGTACACATGACACTAATAATTAGGGTCATTGCCAAGTGGGAACTCACCATCCAAGACAGACAAGTCTGGCACTGGTGGAAATGAAGAACTCACACCAAGCGGGCAGACGTCATTAAGGACCAGCTAAAATGGCTTCAGAGTTTCCAATCCATTCCAACTAATATTCATGTTGATTGAAAGAGCTTGGCCATCCTGCTTCCTCAACTAGACAGAAGGGCTGCCTGAGTACAGTTAGCTGCAGAATTCCCCACAGGGCCATCCTTCACCCTGTCCCACTGAAGCAGCATTCCCACTTAAGTAGGCTGGTGGCTCAGCCAAGCCTTCGCTTTCCTCAGCAGGAGGAAATATCAGCCCCCATACTGTTTTCTTCAAGTCAAGAGACACCTCCCGATTGGCAAGGAGCAGCCAGGGCACCTGCAGAGACTTCAACAAAATATGCACACGGAAGTCCCCAGGTGATGACAATTTGCGTGAGAAAGGCAGCCAAGGTGGAGTCGACTTGATTACAACCAACTGATTAAATGACTGATTAAATGACTGATTTATGATCAGCGATCAGTAAAGCAAATTAAGACTATGTGAAGTCTAGAATGCAAGAAGAAAATTATAGAAGAACCAAAAACTTACTGCACAGCCCACAAATATTTTTTTTTGTCAGAAGTGATTTGACATAACATGACCTATAACTAAATAAACAATTTAAAAACCGTAAAAAAAAAGGGGGGGCGGGCTTCCCTGGTGGCGCAGTGGTTGAGAGTCCGCCTGCCGATGCAGGGGACACGGGTTCGTGCCCCGGTCCGGGAAGATCCCACGTGCCGCGGAGCGGCTGGGCCCGTGAGCCGTGGCCGCTGCGCCTGCGCGTCCGGAGCCTGTGCTCCGCAACGGGAGAGGCCCGCGTACCGCAAAAAAAAAAAAAAAAAAAAAAGAAAAAAGAAAAAAGAAAATTTATGATTAAATGACCAACTTCAGACCTTTGTCCAATTAATCAAATGAATACTCCGCCACCACCACTCCCAGGATTTCTGTGCTTGAGTTCAAAGTACAGAGCCTTTCTAACTAACTGACTTCTATACACACACTCCTCGGTATACGATAGACACTGACAGATATACATACAGACATATGAACATAGAGATGTGAAGGGGCTATATTTTCACCCTTTCAAATGAGGTCACGTTCTGAGGTACCAAGGGTTAGGGCTTCAACATACGAATCTGATGGGGGACACCCTTTGACCGCCTTCTCATTCCTAAAGCTCTGTGTCTACACCCAGGTCAACGATGACTAGTATTTTTTCAGCTTTACTGAGGTATAATTGACAATAAAATTGTAAGATATTTAAGTGTGTATCGTGGTGATTTGATACATGTATACATTGTGAAAGGATTCCTCCCATCTTGTTAATTAACACACCTATCCCCTCACACATTTCCTTTTGTGTGTATGAGAACATTTAAGCTCTACTCTCTTAGATACAATGCCGAATTGCCGACTGCAGTCAGCATGTTATACATTAGATCCTCAGACATCTTTTAGCTGCAAGGCTGTTTCACCAACATTTCACCAACCTTTCACCAACCTCTCCCTATTTCCCACACCCCCAGCCCCTGGCAACCACTGTTCTACTACGAGTTTGACTCCTTTTTTTTAAATTAAAGATCCTACATGTAAGTCATATCATGCAGTATTTGTCTTTCTCTGTCTGGCTTATTTCACTTAGCATAATGCCCTCCAGCCTCATACACGTTGTCACAAAGGCAGGATTTCCTTCTTCCTCATGGCTGAGTAATATTCCATTGTGTATATATACCACATCTTCTTCATCCATTCACCTGCTGATGGACAGTTAGGTGGTTTCCATTTCTTGGTTATTATAAATAACTCTGCAATGAACATGGGAGTGCATATATCTCTTCGAGATCCCTTTGGATATTTATATTTATATAAATATATTTATATTTATATAAATATTTATATAAATAGTATATAAATATTTATATTTATATAAATATTTATATTTATCCTTTGGATAAATACCCAGAAGTGGGATTGCTGGATCATATGGTAGTGCTAATTTTAATTTTTGAGGAACCTCCATATTGTTTTCCATAGTGGCTATGTGGCTATTATTTTTTTAAATATCTATTTCTTGTCTGAAGTGCAAAGGCACAGAGTAAATACAATGATATACATACAAACGCACTCACAAGCCTCATTGTATGTGTCTCTCTTTATATCAAACCTCTAAGCACATGCAGTTTGTGAGCTGGATGAATTTAATATATTAAAATGGTTTCACGCTTTATGGATTTGCGGTATTGCCAGTTTGTCATGGCTGACACAAAAAAATTACTGACCGTCCTCCTGAAAAATATGAATAGAATATGGCTTGGGATAAAACACGATTCGATTTCAAAAGACTATTACTGACATGGAATACAAGTGGAAAAAATGTATTTGCTGAATTTACACCTTTTCATCATATGGACTCAATCTGACTTTCACATATATATTATCATTTGCTGAAAGTTAAGAATATAGTTTGTGTTTTGAAAACAGCCCCACCATGGAGCATTAAAAAAGGGTACCCGTCTCACAGACTACAGCATGAGACCACTTCATTTATTCAAAATCAAGTAGACATGGTCGTTGCTAAGGATGTATGAAACATACACATATCTCTGAAGCAAATCTGGCAAAGTATCATAGTGAATGAAATGGCTACTGCATTCTACCTAATAAGAACACAGACTGATGTTATCTTTCAGCACTTTCCTTTTTATCATCATTGATCCTAGTGACATACACTCATGAGGTAGGGTTGATGATGAGAAAATTTATGTGGTTCATCTTCATTTTCCAGCTAAAGGAAAAGAAGTACTTAAGCAACTTATCCAAAGCCACACAGTAAAGCAAAGTTCCCTCCTCTATACAGAGTAGCTCAGTACTTCTCAAAATTTAATTAATTACAAACTTCAAGAAAAATTTTCACTCCGGTGTCTCTCAAACATGGACCCACTGCTTCAAACCCGATCACTCACTATAATCCACTAACTAGCTGGGAAGGGCCATGCTATATAACTCAACCCACATACTGGAATATAAAGAGAAGTACAGGTAGGAGTACTCAATAAACAACCAAAAAAGGGAGAAAGTTCCATTTTTAAAGCTGCAGACTGAGCTCCCCTGATCTGTTTCCCACACCAGCCTTTTCCACTTTGCATGTCAGTCCTGTATGCCTCACTTCTGATTTCCTCCAATTCAGATGGTGGAAAGCAAACTCAGAAAGTGCTTCAACTCAATCAGTGTGCACCCACCCAGAGACCTCCGGAGGGAAATGAGCATCAGCTTCGGACTTGAAGGGAAGGAAAGCCTTGTGCAAACCTGGAATCATCAGCTGCCAGCAAAGGTAGAAAATTACAGAGGAGCTCTTTGGGGTCACCAAGGATGCCGTTCAGGGCTCCACAGTGGCAATTTCAAAAATGGTACCCTTCTGGATGGAGTGATTTCACCTGCCCACTCAAGTGTCTAATTGAGAACCAGGAAGCAAATTATAATCATAGAGAATCCAGGCATGAAATTATGAATGCTGGATGTTCCACGGTCTAGACTTTGTCTATGTCTTCAAAAAGGGCTGGGGACAAAATTCCCCAAGGTTCTCCAACCACAGATCCACTTGACATTTTGCAATATTCATGGATTCAGTCATTCATTCTTGCATTCATTCTTTCATCAAACATGGGGACTCATGCATATACACCACCATGCATGAGAAATGCAGCTGAGGTTTCTAGTGGAACAGAGCAAGGGCTGGGTTTCCACGCCTAGAAGCCTGGGGAAAGCTGACGGAAGTCTCTTATGAGCAAAGCCCAAAAATGCCTATCCTGGATGACTATTTTGTTAGTGGCTTTCCTTTATTGGCCTCTCAATGTTATCTAGAGCCAATATCAAATATTTTCATACAGCTGAGGCACTTCTCCTCACCTACCACGTGTCCACCTCTTTACTGCTTTTTATTTAACCATATTTGCTTGAGTTTCACTTGGTATCTATCATGCTCTTTATTCGTCTACTTAGATATCCTTGAAAAATCATTCCTGAAGTGAACTTCGACGCGTTATAGAAGCTCACTCATCATATCATCCTTGTGCAAAGTGAAGAATCCTGTATAACCTGAATAATCACCCCAAATGTGCTGGGCAAGTTCCCGTTTTCATATATCTGATTTTCTCTATCCAGAGCCATCTGTATATAGAGGAACAGATAGCTGGAGAGAAGAGATGATCTCACTGAGAATTTAACTGTGTTATGCTGAAAGAACTTTACCTTTGACTCCTGGTAAATTCTTGTCAATGCCTTTCTTTTCAACATAAATAATGTACCATCATATTTTGTCTTTGCAGAGTGATTTATGAGTTATTTCTATTCTCTGATGTCAAGTTACTTCAACGACCTACTGTACCACAATAAAAATTTTTAAAAATATTTAGAAGTGGGGGAGGGATAAATTAGGAGTTTGGGATTAAAATATAAGCACTGCTATACATTAAATAGATAACCAACAAGGACCTACTACTGTATAACACTGGGAACCATACTCAGTATCTTGTAATGACCTATAATGGAAAAGAATATAAAAAAAAGAAAATATATGTATAACTGCATCACTTTGCTATACACCTTAAACTAACACAACATTGTAAATCAACTATATTTCAAAAAACCTTTTTTGAATATTTAGTATAGGATGCTATGGAGACTAGTCTCCATTAGCTGAGCAATTGCCGCAAACATTTTTATTCTCCACCCATTCTCTTCTTTCAGATTTTGTTATTACTTTTCCAGCACTCTGTTCTTTACTCTCTCATTACTTAAAATGCCTCTCCCTCCTTCTGCCATGGGACACTTCTCCAGGATGTCACGATTCTCATTACCCACCCGAGCCTTCCTTCCATTTGAATCCTTCACTCTCTCTGATCTCGACTCCCAATCCCAGTCCAAGCCAATAAATCTGACTCCCTCCCTCCCTACTGTTTAATGAGTCCCCTCAGAGCCCTAGGACATCAATAAACCCTTGATGTATTTTACCTTCCACTATGATTTTGCACCACAGTAACTGTAACTAGAAACATATACAGAGCCATGGAGTTTTTAAACCCTATTCCAAGTATGAAAATGTAAGTTACCTTAAAATCTGAGACACAGAGAGTATCTATCATGATTTATGTAAAATACAACATGTGATGTAAGTTATATAATCAAATCCGAAGTAAAATCACTTCTGTTTTTATTACAGTATTAATTATCTCTAAATTTTTACTTTACTGTTTTGTTCATATTGTCTCCCTGTCAATGTTACTGCCCTTACAGTAGAACTATTCATTTGACTGTATTAACTGTATATAAATAAGGCTTTTCACTACCATGCCACTAACCATCAGAACAAAAGACTATGTCATCAAGTCATTTTAATGGTCAAA
Organism: Kogia breviceps; assembly: GCF_026419965.1. Classification (NCBI taxonomy): domain Eukaryota; kingdom Metazoa; phylum Chordata; class Mammalia; order Artiodactyla; family Physeteridae; genus Kogia; species Kogia breviceps. Next base: position 98,682,100 of record NC_081318.1, read on the forward strand.
GATATCAAAGCAAGATTTTTCTAATTGTAGTTTTATGGAGCACCAGGAAGTGTTTCAAATTACCCCAAATGAGTTTGGGACTGACACGTACACACTGCTATATTTAAAACAGATAACCAACAAGGACCTACTGTACAGCCCAGGGAACTCTGCTCAGTACTCTGTAATAACCTATATGGGAAAAGAATTTGAAAAAGAATAGATACATGTATGTGTATAACTGAATCACTCTGCCGTACACCTGAAACTCACACATTGTGAATCAACTATAATCCAATAAAGAAAAAAAAAATTTTTTAACCCACGAATTACCCCAAATTATTGCATTTCAATAACCCTGACTTCCCAGTAGCTATCTTATTATTCTGGTTATACACACAGCCAACTTCTCCTTCGGAAATATTTTAAATCACATGCTCCCAACCAAATTGAATGGGGAAGCCATGTGCCGTGTTAAAAAACTTCAGTAGGAAATAGAACAGTGGTGGTCCACCACGAGAAGCAGAGAGCTGAAATCACTCTGCATAAATACGCTCGTATAGGAAAAAGCACGGATCAGTCCATATTTAGGACAGCTTGATCTTGTCATATACCAAAACAATCCATATCAAGACACTGTAATGACATTTTACAAGGGACGTTGATTGGGCACTTCTGTGTTTATTTCACTAGCGAGTAGAGGGGGAAACAGCAGAACAGTCAGAAGAGGATTTGCAATGCAATTAGGGGGGGACCAGCACATCTGAGTGTATGCCAGACGCAGGGGCCTCCCCTAATTCACACAGTGCGGCGTCTTAATGGGGCGCACAGCATCGAACTGCACTTCCTACAGTTTGAAAACTTTTGTCAGTTAACTAGATGTTTACCGAGGGCCTCGCTTCGGCACTGGCACTCCACACCCCGGGTATGCCATCCAGCTCGCTGGACGCACTTCCAACACCATCTGTCACTTAAGCTTCCCTGGATTCAAAAATTTCCATTCAAACTAATCTACTCGGCACTCAAACTGCAGCTATAATTCAAACTTCGACATGAAGCTTGAATTCCTTTTCAGTGTTCTTCAACTTTGACCCAGCTCCCCCCCGCCCCGCCTTCGCTGAAAAGGGCCAAGACAACAGCCCAGCAAGTGGGGCAGGCAAAACAGACCTCCTTTGTTCACTTTTGTCCTTTCAGCTCCCTATTGAGGTGAGGGACTGAAAAGCCGCACAAGGCTTTGGAAGGCAGCAGTGCACCAGCTCCAGCCATCCTTCCCCAAAGACCACAAAACTCCAGGACGAAACTCTTGGACGAAACACAGTCCATTTTTACCTTAAGGCATAATGAATGGAAGATTAGTACATTTCCCTTCCCTTTCCCTTGAGAGAGAATCTGTTAAGGGCGTTTAACAGGAGTTTATAATGCACGTCCAAAACGTACGCTGTAAATCACACCATTCAAAATGCCAAGGGCATTGGAAAGTGGCATGAAATTAGCTTTAAAGTTGAAATTTGGAGAAAAGATCACTCCGTGCTGAATGCATCTACTGAATTTTTTGAATGCTCTCAGCCCACTTGAGAAAGACAAATCAAATTCACTGCATATTACACAGTAGAAGACCTCCTACAGGATTCCCTCAGATGGCCTCGGGAATATTTTTTCCTGGTTACAGAGGGTTTTGAACCAATACACCGCGCACATCAGAAAACTGAAAGATACATATGAATATGGATGTATATTCAAAATATTGTTTCCAGCTCTTCCTATCGTCATTTAATAAGAAGAATTTTTTGGACTTTTCTGGCGGTCCGGGGGTTGAAACTCCGCGCTTCCACTACAGGGGGGCTCGGGTTTGATCCCCGGTGAGGGAACTAGGATCCTGCACGCCGCGCGGCACGGCCACAAAATTTTTTAAAAAAGAATTTTTGAAAGTATCATTTTCCTCTGACAGTAACTGTCATTTTCATTCTCATGTGAATTAAACAATGCCTTAGCATGGGACAGTATGGAACAAAATCAGGGAACACCTAAGAGAAGATAAGGTTTATTTGTCATTTCTGTTTTTAAACTGAATAAGTCACTTGGACAGTGTGTGCAGCAGATGAGCATTTGTAGATTTGTTCCCTTTATCACTGGCATTTCTTATATTCACTAGTTTTTCAGTCACTTGAGGGAAACCCTGTATCAGACGTTTAAAAATTACCTTTTTCTCATTTGAAATTCCTAACTTGTAGGCCGGTAAAATAGGTCAATGAAGTTGACACCGTATCTTTTTTATTAGCTCAGCTAAGCAATTATAATTGGGTGATGAGAGTTTATGCCGTCATCTTTGAGGATTCCGTGGCAGGGAGCTATGTCCGATGCAGACTTGTAAATGACAACTCGGGCACATCCCTAAACAGTTAATGTACCATATTCCTATCTGTTTCCAGATATGAGGCAAATGTGCTCTTGGTCTGGGTTCAAATAACAATGTCAAATTTTCCAGTAAAATAAAAGCATACTACTATGTAATCTAACCTCTGAGCAAAATCACTTAGCACAAGAGAACTACAGACATACATACTCTAATTCCACATTTTTTAAAAAATCACATGAATGTGTGTCACCAAGGCTGGCTTCTCCCGGACTTTGCACAAAGTATGGGGTCAATTAACACTTGTTAGGAACCACACATTTCCTTATTAATAAAAATTGAACCAGTAAGTTAGAAAATATTGTGAATGGCTTATTCATAATATACACAGTATATTAATTAATACCTTTAAAAAGTATCAGCTATAGTTCTTTACACCCACGAGGATGGCTATTATCGAGAAAAGAGAAAACAAGTGTTGGTGAAGATGTGGAGATACTGAACCCTTGTGCACTGCTGCTGTGAATAGCTGCCGTGGAAAACAGTATGGTGGTTCTTCAAAAAATTACAGTGGAATTACTCTAAGATCCAGCAATCCCACTTCTGGGTATATACCTAAAAGAGTTGAAAGCAGTGATTCAAAAAAGATATTTGTACACCCACATTCATAGCAGCAAAAAGTGGCAGGTACCCAACTTCGCAGATGAATTAATTACAAAAACATGGTGTGTCCATACAATGGACTATTCTGCAGCTTTAAAAAGGAAAACAATTCTAACACATGGATGAGTCTTAAAGACCTTATGCTAAGTGACTTAAGCCAGTCACAAGGACAGATACTGCATGATTCCATTCGTATGAGGTACTCAGGGCAGTCAGATTCATAGAGACAGAAAATAGAAAGGTACTCGTTGAGGGGCTTCTCTGGTGGTGCAGTGGTTGGGAGTCCGCCTGCCGATGCAGGGACACGGGTTCCTGCCCCGGTCCGGGAGGATCCCACATGCCGCGGAGCGGCTGGGCCCGTGAGCCATGGCCGCTGAGCCTGCGCGTCCGGAGCCTGTGCTCCGCAACGGGAGAGGCCACACGGTGAGAGGCCCGCGTAACGCAAAAAAAAAAAGAAAGGTACTCGTTGGGAAGCTGAGACAAGTTCTGCAGATGGACAGGGGTGATGGCTGCATAACAATATGAAGTACTTGATGCCACTAAACTCTACAGCTAAACCTGATTACAACAGTAAAGTTTATGTTATATATATTTTGTCACAGTAAAAACAGTAACAGCAAAAAAAAAAAAAAAAAATCACATTTTCTACAAATATATCGCATTTGCTTCCCCATTTAGAGACAACCTGATACTGAAGATGTCAGAGCTGCTATGAACCTGGAAGCAGAGCCATTCCCATGTTGTCCTCATGTAGCCCTCTCCTTCACATTTGAAGAGGGAAAATAAACATTCATCAGTTCCTTCTGGCTCATTTTCTTGTTCTTAGAAACTTCAGCCTCTGATGCCAATAAAGACTCTTTCAAACTAAAGGGGTTTTTCATTTGTCTGGGTGGACAAAGGGTTAAATAAAAGAAGCCACTGGATTCTTGCCCCTAGCATCCCTGGAGGCTAGGAGTGTCCTACCTGCTCCCCGGTCCTTACCTGGCAGAAAAATTCTGGGTTCCTTCGGGAGAAGCATGAAACATAAAAGGGAAGATACATCTAACTGTATTTAGTAATTTCCAATCATTTGCAAATCATTTTCTTTTCAGCAACCTTCTCCGCATTTGAAGGCTGACCTAAAGCAGTCTTTGGATGCAAACAGACAGAACTTCCTACAGAAGAATACTTTAGGACCTCTGTATTCTAGCTACATTTGTTATGGGTTACCACGCTTCTCAGATGGGAAACGTTCTTTGCCAATGGGGATGAGACACCAAAGGCTGCTGGCAGAGGCAGCAAATCTGTACTGCTATGGACTGAACTGTTTCCCCCCAAATTCGTATGTTGAAGCCCTAACCCTCGATGTGACTGTATTTGGAGATAGGGCTTTTAGGAGGTAATTAAGGTTAAATGAGGTCATAAGGGCAGGGTCCTAATCCAAATGCATCAGCGGCCTTCTAAGAAAAGAGCGGGAACTCTGCACAGATACAGGCTGAGGAAAGGGTACATGAGCACACAGGGAGAAGACGGCCATCAGCCAGCCAGGAAGAGAGCTTGCACCAGAACCCAGGCTGATTCCCTGATCTCAGACTTCCAGACTCCAGAACTGTAAGAACATATATGTCTCTTCTTTGAGCTACCCAGTCTATGGTATTTTGTTATGGCAGCCTGAGCTAACTAAGACAAAGACCTTCTGATTTCAAAGTGAGAATATCAGGGGAAAAAAAAAGACTGGCGTCTCGGTGGTTACCCTTAGGGGAGCGTAATAACAGGTGGAAGCCGCTAGAGGGCGCTTTCTCTGAGGCTCACAAGGTTCCGGTCCTGGATTTGAGCACAGTTGCACGGTGTATTCAGTCCGTGCAAGTTCATCATCAAGCTGTACATTTATATGTGGAAAAAAAGAATCTCTGTGTGTAAGTCTGTAGCCATAAATGATAAAATTGGAATTAATCTCCCCGAGGGCAGGAACTCTGCTTTGCTCACCACTGCATCCCCAGTGCTTAGAACAGCAGGCCATGCACTAAGTAAATATCTATGAATAAATGAATGAATGAATAAAACTATCTCTATACCAGAAAAGCTTCCTGAGGGGTCCCATTAACTAGGTCCTTTGTACATACACTACATAATATCTGCAGATTCTAATTATATTCAATCAATTAGGCAAGGAAAACTATCCTACAGGAAAGAATTATTTGAAAGGATTCTTAAGGAAATTTTCTACAGCCCAAGTGGACACATTCTCAGCACGCGCTCCGGCTTCTGAAGCACTCACAGCCAATGCGTTGTCACATCTGCCTCACCGGAAGTACCGTTTCCAAAGATGACTTGCTTTTCATTTACTGTGGCTACTCCAATAACAAAAATGATGTGTATTAAGGAGACTGGCCTACAGTCCAAGCACCTCATCACTCACTACCCTGCATTAGACGGCTGGGTGACCTCTCTGAGCCCCACTGTATTCATTTTGAAACCCAAAGATTTAGGAACAATGTTTTCTTACAGCTCTAAAATTCCTGGATTATGTGAAATGTTTAGCACCTTTCCTGTAATGAAGTAGAAAGCAAGTTGAAAGAAGACCATGAGTCAGCAGGATTAAGAAAGCAAAATGAATTCATTTTTCCAACCGGTCAGTCAATTACAATCATTCCAAAAGCTATTCCAGGAAGAGCTGATTTCACTGTCATTCACATTCTTGTTTCGTTTAGTTAACATCTTTATAAATGCGCCCCAGTCATATACTTAGGATAGCTAATGCTTTCCTAAGATTTTATACTAGGGTCTTATTCAAATTCAACATCCAATTTGAGGAGTAAAGCTGCTGCCGTCAAAAGAATCTAAAAAGGAGATTCAGGGCTGGGAGCCTGCAATAGAAATGTTTGCCAAATGAAAGTATTTGCCTTTTCTTAAAAAATAAAAAAGAAGAAGAAGTTCCCTCAAAAATTGTGATGTGCCAGGAACCTCTCAGCCTCTCTGGAATCGCAGGTGGCTCTAGTCACTAAGAAGAGCCCAGTGACTGTAACTGGTTGAATTGTGGGTTAACAGCCAAGTACTTAAAAGCTAGCAGGGATAAAGGAACATGTAAAAGAACTGAAGGGCAATACAGGGCAATCAAAAGGCTATTCCACAATACAATTCGCTGAATTACAATACTGCCTGCTACCGTGAGGTCTGCAGGGGCCACAATTAAATGGGCTTACAGTATGTCAGTATGATTTGTGAACACTGGGTGGTTTTAGGCTTCCTCTAAACTAATAAGCCTCCAAAAGGCCACATTTTCACAGCCTTGGACGGGCAAAAAGCTAATCCTTGCTTCCTCACTTCTTAGCTATGTGGCCTTGGGAAAGTTACTCGACCTAAGACTCCGTCTCCTAATTTTTAACATGGGGTTGCTGTGGAAACTGATACGATAGATACACGCAACATGCACAGCGGCCCAGCACCTCTGACGCGCTCAGAAAATGTTGACTATCATTATCATTAAAGTAGAAAGTATCCAATTGCCTAAATCCACTTCAGTACTTTTGGAAGGTCTCATTTACTTGTGAGCTATTATTACAATATTTTAATAACAGGGCATGGTTAGCATAAAGCAGTGGCAACCAAAGCAGCCTAGCCTCCTTATGTATGTTTGTATTCAGTGGCTACCTTGTTCCTTCCCGGATAGCCCCAGGGGGAGCTCCTGGTGCAGGACGGTTGCCTCCTGCCCCATTACACTCTCCTCCGTCTCTGCTTGCTGAAGCCTCGGGCGGGGAAGGGCCCTGCCCCTGATACTCGCACCTCTGCGCCTTAACCGCGCGGGATGGGTAGGAAAAGAACGCTTCGCTCCTAGGACAGAGTGCTCCGCGCCGGATGTAGCCTCTGGCTGGAACTGCTGGTGCGAAAACGACAGGAGAGAGGCGGGGTGGTAAAGACACGCCACCGCTCGGCGGCCCCCCTCCTCGCCGGCAGCTGCGCCGGGACGGCCCCCGAGCGTGCGGGGAACAGAAGATGCTGCCGCGGGCCGGAGGCCAGGCGGGAGGGAGGCAACCCGGAGGGGAGGGCGGTGGCCTGCTCACCAGCCCCTCCGGACCCAGGGAACCCTCCGGCGGTGCTTGCTGCCCAGAGTACGCGGCTGTGGGAGAAAGAGTGCTCCCGGGCTCCCAGGACCACGGCACCCCGGTTCCCCCTCTGCGCACGGGCAGATGCGGGCGGGGAACGGCTGGGCTGGCGAACCGCCGCGGACCCGCGCGCTGCGGCGCCCACCCGCACGGCGTGCACGGGGCCGGAGGCAGCGCGCGGCGCAGATGGCGCTCGCCGGGAGATGGATGCGCCAGAGCCCGCAGTGACGGGCGGCTCAACACAACATCCCCGGGCGAAGCTGTTGCCAGATACCACCGTTGAGAGCCTGGGCAGGGAAGGGGCCCTTCTGAGTCAGCCCCAAGCCGCGGCGTGCCAGTCCCAACAAGTCCCAGCCCCGCGAGGCCAGGCGGGGCGCCGGGACCCCGGAGACCCGCACCTGTAGGGCCGACAAAGACCCCGGAAAGCCCCCCACCCACTGCTTTCGGGGTCTCTCCCGTTCCCCATCCCTCGTTCCCCGAGTTCTCTCCAGGCCGGAGAGAGTGGAGGTCGGACCGCCCCTGAACTCCGGCGATCCGCGCAGGTGTGAGCGCATCCGAACAAAGCCCACGCCCAGATATGTCCTCGGGGACCGGGACGTGCACACGCCGGAGCGCGCTGGCCAGGCACCTGCGCTACTCGCCCCGCCGGCCCTGCGGCTTGACAGCCCGCGCCCTCCGCCTCCCCCTGCCCGGGAAGCCGCAGTGCCGGGCCGCAGCAGCCTCTCCAGGCCCAGTTGGCCCCAAAGCCACCTCCAGGCAGGGCTTCCGGAAAGCGGGGGGCACGGATGCACAAGTTGGCCAAGGGCTGGGGAGGTGAAGGGGGCCCGCCGGCGCCGCTGTATCTCAGCCTGGCCCGCACCGGGCTGCGGTCTCCCCCTCCCGCCCGGAGCCGGAGGGGAAGAAGGGAGTTGGCTGCCAGGTTGCCCCTGCGGCAGGGAGATCTGGAGGGGCGCTGCGAAGCCAGGGTGTTCCGGTGTCCCGGCGACAACACAGCCGCCCCCCGCGCCCACCTCCGCTCCAGCCGTCGCCCCCGACCTGGACCGGGTGTCACCGCCAGCCGCGCGCGCGGAGCTACTCACGTTCTTACGCCGCGCCCACCGCTCGGCCCACGCGCGGCTGCCCGCGGCCCCGAGCACCGGTGTAGTCCGTCCCCGACGCAGCTGTGGCCACCAGCAGCCCCGCGCCGTCCCCTGCGCCCGCGCGGCTCAGCCTCCGACTGCGGCGCGCGTCAGCCGGCGACCCGAGCGAAGCAGGGCTGGCCCCGCGCCCGCGCCCGCGCGCGCCCCCGCCGCTGCGCCCTCCCCGCGCGCGCCTCTCTCCCTCCGCCCGCCCCGCCCCTTCCCCTCCGTGCCGCCCCTGCTGCTGCTGCGGCGGCGGCGGCGGCGGCGGCGGCGGCGGCGAATGGGCTCCGAGCGCCCGCGCCTCCGGGGACTGTGTGGCCCCTCACCTGAGCGGCCGCGCCACCACCAGCCCACGTCATCCAGCCAGCGCATGAGGGACGGAGGGCGGGAGGGTGCAGGGAACGAGGGTGGCTGGGGTCTGGAATTTGGCTACAAGAGATGTTCCAGAAAATGGGTGGTTTTGAAATGTCACTCTCGTGGTGCTGGTCTCTGTGTGAGGTCTGTGGTCTCCCCGCGCTCCACCTTCTTTTAAAGCATTTAATTTCGTCGAGACTCACCAGTTGGGATGGTTGAAATTGACGTCTTTTTGTTTTGCTTTAAATTTTTTGGCAACTCTTCTTTCCAGGCAGCCCCCAGAAAGGGAAGCTTCAGCGGTCTATTCGCGGTGGGAGTTGGCTCTCTGGTTCCAGAGAACAGGATTAGTTCAGATTTGCTTATTTTCAGATTTGGGAGCATTATGGAGAATTATTTGCAATGTAAAAAGAGAGTTAAGATTTTCTAAATGTGTAGTATTTTAGCAAACACACTGGGGCCGCAAGGTTCAGGCTCCGGAGTGAGGTCTACGCTGTATCCCAGCTGATGTCCAAGATCGTTAGCCTGATAACTCGAGATCCTCAGTCATCTACCTTCCAGGGCTTCTTCCCAATCCTCAGGCATCACCTGACTTGATCATTTGACCATGTACTGCAGGCTCCAACTCTCCCTCCCCTCTGCGGGAGCCTTGTTTCCTTCCTTTCTCTAGTTTAATTCAGGAAGACTTTTGTGGAACCCCGCACCCCCTCTCCCCGTCCCCAGACTCCAGGCCCTGTGCTAGGGCGGGGTTCAGGAATAAAAAAGCCACAGGGTCATCCTTCAAGGCGCTGATGACTCCTCTGCTCTGACTTCAGTGTTTACTTGCCACTTTAACCCACAGCTCCATGCACGCCAGTGAGCGGCCTTCTTTTCCTGCTCTTGCAGACGCCATCATCCTCTCCTCCCACCAGTTCCGGAAACACTATTGTGACCTCTGGCTACTGGGTCTTTGCACGTTGTTTCCTCAGTCCTATTACTTTTCTGATCCTCGTCCTTACCCCACCTCCTGGGTACCCCTCACCTCTCAGTTAACTTTCGAAATCCCTCTCAATTATTTTTATTTAAAAAAAAATGTGATCATGATACCCTTACTTAAAAGTCTGGCCTGGTTCTCTGTTGCCTATAAAATGAACTCCAGATCTTCTGGCACATTCCCTCACAATCTGCCCCTAACTTACCTCTCCGTCCAACAGTGAAAAGAATTTCCATAACTCTTAAGTCTCTGCATGTGAGATGTCTCCCATCTAGAATATTCCTCCATCTTTTTTGCATCTGGCAAACTCTTGTTCATCCCTCGGGGCCTTGCTCAGCTGATACCTCCTCTGTGAAGTCTTTGCCGAGTCCCTGTGTTTTACTGTAAGATACTTGCCACATTTGAAGGATGTTTCCATGCCTGACTCCACAAAATTTCACTTCTTAATGAGGATCATCTTATTTTTGTGTGACCTCATTTCCCACCAGAAGAAATGGAGCCACGGATAATCATAACAACTAAATTCTCACTGCCTCATCATTACCATCTGTGTAAAGGGCTTCAGACCCTTCCGACCCCTCCTTACCTCAGTAACCGCTAAGAGTCCTGGCTTGTCCTGCATGTCCTTCTGGCCGGTAATCGGGGGGGGATGGGGGTGGGTGTGGGGGGCAGTGCTCAAGGAGTGCAGACATGAAGGAATCTCGGGCAAGGGACAACTTCCCCAGGGACAGTTTTCCTTATCTCTACAAGTGTAATAGCAGTACTTAATACTCAGGGTTATTGTTAGGGTCAGTGTAAAGCACTGCACAGTGTCTAGGACATAATAGGTGCTCAGCAAATTCTAGTTTGAAAAGCAACTGTGTGATCAGATGTCTGTCAACTGAATACAAACTTGAATAAAAAGAACAAAGACAGAAGAGGAGAAAAGTTCTGGAGGAAACGGGAACCACAGTGACAGGACCACAGATCAAAATTAAGTGATTTTGATACTGCAAAATACTTGTAACAATATAAAATGATTATCTAGTTTTAACTTCCAGTTTATTCAACTGCATTGCAGCTCTGCAGGGAGAACCTAACAGCTGTTACATGAGGAGGTGAAATGAAGGGAGCAAGAGGGGAAAGAGGAATGATCTGGAAAAGGATGAGAAGGACGCCTGAGTGGGCAAGAGGCTTATCCATTTGATTTGCTTGGCGATGCATGAGGCATTCTGATTTGGCTGATATTCACAGAGACAACACACAACACACCTCCTTACCTTAACTGCCATCCTTTATTCCATTCCTAAGCCTCACCCTGTCCTGTACCCCAAGCTTCACTCCATCCTCAAACCCAGGTGAGGGCTGAGAATAACGCAGACTGTCTTCCCCACCACTTGCTGGTAACAGAGGTCTCCCTGTGCCTTTCACTACTGTAAGCGCTTCACATTTGTTAACTTAACCAATTCCACGGCCATCCCATGTAGCGTGTACTATTATCCCCGTTTTAGAAAGAGAGGTTCAAAGTAAATTGCAGAGGTCACACGGCTAGTGACAGGGCTGGGATTCGAGTGTGGGCATTCTAGCTCCAGAGTCCGGAGTCTAAACGACTGCACTCTGCTTCCTTTCCATGAAAGTTACGCTAAAAGTGGGTTTCCATGGATGCATCAGAACGTTTGTACATTAGAGCGGCTACGTGGGCATGTCACGGAGCCCCCCAGTGGTAGCTGCGGTGAATAAGCTTGGAGCCTTTCTCCTTCCCCCCTCTTTTGCTGTCCTGTTTCTCTTTCTCAGAATCCTCCCTCCCCTTTATGCCTCTTGCACTTTTTTTCTTGCCTCACCTTATTTTCCATCCTAGTTTTCTTAATCGCCATCCACGCCTCGGGTCTCCCAGAGGTGGCAGTGCGATTGGCCCTGCCCGAAACCCAACAGTAAGTTCACCAAAACCTAGCGTGGACCCGACCCCAGTCCTGAGCTGTGAGTCCACCAGCACGTTATCACGGCGGGCAGCTTCTAAGTTCGCTCCCAGTGAGCCCTCCTCCTGGTGTGTATGTCCTACTATAATCCCCTCTCCTTCAGGGTAGATGGGACCTAGTGACTCACTTGTAACGAATAATATGGCAAAAGTAGCAGGATGTCACTTTTGCTCTTAGGTTAACAAAAAGACCCTGGCTGCTTCTTTCTTGCCATCTTTGTCTTTCCCTTGTTTGCTCAGAGGAAAGTCAGCTGCCATGTTGGGGGCTGCCCTACGAGAGGTCCACGTCCAGGGATCTGAGGGAGGCCGTCTGTCCAACACCTCAGGAAGACCAGAATCCCGCTTCAGCCATCGGAGTGAGTGTGGGAGCAGATCACCCCCCAGGAGAGCCTTGAGATGATGACCCCAGCGCAGGCAGGCTGAGCCGTGACCGCAGCCTTGTGAGAGAGCGGCCCAGTTCGTTCATCTGCCCCTGGCTTCTCAACCCCCAGCATTTGGGAGATAATCAATGTTTCTAGCTTTAAGCTTCTAAATTCACCCCTGGTACATTCAGTGAAGTGCATTTCAGAACTCTGACTTTGCGTCTGACCGCACACATCACGTCTATCTTAGGGACAGGAAAGGGGCAAATGAACTAAACGGGAGCTGTCATAAGGTGAGCACACGGTGCCGGGAAAAGAAGGAAACTGTGGAAAACAGATGAGACATCAGTGTGAGTTGTCTGAGGCTAATCTCAGCAGCTCCGATTTCCACACCCCGGCATCACACTTTGCTCCTACAGCCAAGCCTGAGTTGACCGTCCACGGTGCCCCCACCCAGACCTGCTCCTTTCTGCCCTTAGACACCAGCCAGTCTCAGCTGGGCCACACCTCCTGTGCTTCAGAGTGGATCATGATTACCCACCATGAACAGTAAATAATATTATTTAATAATATTAATAATAGGATTAATAATAATAATAATAAATAAGAGGATGTGCCATTGCATCGATCACCTGACCAGCGAGCAGAGCTAACTTTCCACGGATGCAAACACACCGAGTGCTGTTCATGGCTCTGCTCACCATCTGCCACGTAACCACAGAACTCTGCGTGCCTGTCTGGTGCCGCTTGGGCGTGTGTCAAACAGAACCCAGAAACTTGCAACCCATTCCTTGCCCGGTGCTTAGCAACACAGCATCCCTGCACCTATGTCAAGAATGCAGCGCACAAGCAATGCGAGGAAAACGTGACCTCAGTGGTTGCCGTATGTGGATTTCTTTCCTGGAAGCTTGTGAGTCACTAGGGTCTTTTGCTCGGCTCAGTCCACCCCCATTCTTGGGGCACCAAGTCGGGAGGAGGAGGAACATTTTCAGTGATAATAAGCATGTTTTGTGGCCAACCCCTCCATCTGTTCCTCTGGCTTCTGCCTACGAGAATGTACACAGGTTCTGCCGAATGGATGTGGGACTAGCCAAGGTCAGTGTACGATCAGCCATTGCAGATGGGGTCATCGGGGACTGGGAGCTGTCGCTCTGGAAACGGTGATGCTGAGAAGCACTCTTGATACGTACCCTTCATTTCTGGCCTAAGAGGGAACGGATGACAAGTGATGAATTCACCGTGGAGGAAAGAAAGGAAATGGCTTCAGATACAATACTCTGGGGTCTCAATGAATGGCTGACTCAAAGCCTTTCTCATTTGGTGTTTCATGGGTTTTCTTTAGAAGAATAAAGCTGTTAAGTTAATAAACACTGACGTTGTACAGTTAAAATCTTAACTGACGTTAATATTTTCTTTTAAGCCTCAATTTAGATTTTACTGTAAGGTCGTTCAATATTTTTAAATGTCAGATAGCCACAGGACGTGAGCAAGTCCAGTACCGTCCTGCCCTGGTCCTTGTGCTTTAGGAAGCCCTGCTCTGGCCCCTGCAGGAGCCCATGCCACCCTGTCCTCCTTCCTGACCTCCTCTGGGTACCCAAGATCCCAGGATCCCCGCAGAACCTGCAAAGGCCTCCTTCACAGGCTCCTAAAAGAAAACTGCTCTGCCGCTATGCAAAACTGGAGGCCTAAAGAGTGTAGATCTTAAAAGTTCTCATCACAAGAAAAAAAGTCTGTAACTAAGTGTGGTGATGGATGTTAATGAGACTTATTATAGTGATCATTTCACCATATATATAAACATCAAGTCATTACGTTGTACACCTGAAACTAACATGATGTTAGATGTCAATTATACCTCAATGGAAAAGAAAGTACCAATGGGAGGTGATGGATGTGTTAACTAATCTTGTAATCATTTTGCAATATATCAAATCATCTCATTGTACACCTTAAACTTACAGAGGGTTATATGCCAAATGTATCTTAAAACTGGAAGACAACAACAGAAACAAACAGCTGGAGGTATGGTAAGTGGCTGATGCAGGACTGCGGACAGAACTTAGACATGTAGGTTGGGGGGTTCACCTAAGTATGCTTGAGCCCTTAAGGTTCATGGCTAAGCCAAGGGTGGGCCAAGGGCTGGGGTCTGGGGCTGTTCTCCCTACACCACCTCATGCTGGCACAGAACTTCAGGAATTTTTAAAGTTCAAATGTGGATGTCAAGACTTTTATGAAGGTGTTTGTCAAGGTAGGAAGATAGCATATAGCTTATAACTTTTCAATATCTATACGCATGGTATTTGGACGTCCAATTGTATTCTTTCCCCACACCGCACACCCCTCATGACTATTTCTTAATGTACTGGATATACTGATGTATTAAAACATTGTTAGAATAATAAGGTTACTTCTGGATTTAAGTAATTTTGGTTTAGTGATAATTTATTTTGCACCAAATCTTTTTTTTTTTTTTTTTTTTTTTGAGGCAGGTGTTATTGGTACAATAAGATTTTCTTGAAATTGACTAATGTTGCTATAGTACAGAAAGTGCCTTCCTACTATTCTTCCCTAGCTTGAAAAACTTACTGGGTTTTCATCCAAAGCCTACATTTAAAGGTAAATGTGTTTCCACCCTTCAATGTTTTGATTATTCAGTTTGCTTGATTGTCCAGGACTATTGTTCGTCTTGTTGTCCTTGTTGTTTTAGTTGTTCTTGTTATTTACCAAGAGTTACTTTGAGACAGGAAGAGGAGGCAAAAATCAAATCACTTCACTTCCTGCTTGATTCTACTTGCTAAAATTAGAGGACCTCTGTATTAATAGTTTAACAACTTACGATGTAACACAGGAAAATATGCTAGAGTTTGAAATGATAATTAAGACTGAAAAATAAGGAAAATATTTATACGCTATATTTTAAGTGAAAATAGTGCAGCACGAAATGGTATGTGCACCATTATTGCACTCTAAAATGCATACAAGAGAAAGATAGTATGCAAATGAAAATAGTTCTAATAACTATGGATGAATGTTCATTGCAGCCCTGTTTACAATAGCCAAGACCTGGAAGCGACCTAAATTTCCACTGGCAGAGGAATGGGTAAAGATGTGGTATATATATATATAATGGAATACTACTCAGCCATAAAAAAGAATGAAATAATGCCATTTGCAGCAACATAGATGAACCTAAAGATTATCATACAAAGTGAAGTAAGTCAGAAAGAGAAAGACAAATACCATATGATATCACTTATATGTGATATTAAAAAAATGATACCAATGAACTTATAGACAAAACAGAAATAGACCCATAGACACAGAAAACAAACTTACTGTTACCAAAATGGGGAGGGAGGGATAAATTAGGAAGAGGGATTAACATATAAACACTACTTCGTATAAAATAGATAACCAACTAGGGCCTACTGTATAGCACAGGCAACTATACTCAATATTTTGTAATAACCTATAAGGGAAAAGAATCTGAAAAAGAATAGACATGTGTATGTATAACTGAATCACTTCGCTGTATACCTGAAACTAACATAACATTGTAAATCAACTATCTCTCAATTAAAACAAAAGCTCTGTTAAGATGACAATTACGGGGGATTTAAAAATTATTTGTCTAGGGCTTCCCTGGTGGCGCAGTGGTTGAGAGTCCGCCTGCCGATGCAGGAGACACGGGTTCGTGCCCTGGTCCGGGAAGATCCCACATGCCGCGGAGCAACTAAGCCCGTGAGCCATGGCCGCTGGGCCTGCGCGTCCGGAGCCTGTGCTCCGCAGCGGGAGAGGCCACAACAGTGAGAGGCCCGCATACCGCAAAAAAAAAAAAAAAAAAAAAAAAAAAAAAAAAAAAAAAAAATAAAAATAAAAATTATTTGTCTAAAGTTTGACTAGACTTATCTTTTCAATAAAACATTTATTTAAAATCTGGGGCTATTTTCTCATTATTTTTTCCTTGGCATCCCTTCTCTACTGTCATGCCCTAGACCAGAGTGGTACCTGGTGGGCTTTTGGATATTGCTTGGCCTTGGCACTGAAACTTAGAACTAAGGCAGCTAATGTTCTTACTCCAGAGCCCAGGGATAGTGTGTCCCATGAATGCACGACTTGGGGCAGAGGGGCCTCTGCATTCTGGTGATCTTCAAAACGTGGTCCAGAAATAGAATATGCATACTAGTCATTCAACCTTACAACAAGAGAGGCACACGTCAATAAGGCAAAGACTCTGTACTTGCTTAAAGAACTCCTGGACTTTGGCCGTTTGGTGATTCTCTTTAGAAGTGCATGGTATTTTGAAATAGAAAAACCTAAAGGCAGAAGTAAAAAACAAAAATGCTGAGCACTTTGATAGAATTCTGCTCATAAATGCATACTTCTATGTAAATGCATAAAAGGTCTATAATATACAGAAGCTATTTCTGATCAAAAAAACGATATGATTGACTCAATCTTTTTAAATGTCCAGAGAGATTTTTGTCAATGTCACTGATACCATTTTGGATTAATTTAATAATGATAAATAAATCTTAAAAACTGTATGATTTTTCCATATGTTAATCCAGTCTTACAGGTAAAAAAACTGAGCCTTGGAAAGGTTAAATAACTTCTTGAAAGATCATGTATCCAAATGCATTTGTTTCGTTCCAGAGTTTCAGTTATGTCTACAACAGTACTAGTAAAGAAGTTAATTATATAAAATTAAACATATACATATGTATAACAGAAATTATATATTTTGTATATAACAGAAATCACATGGTTATATACATAACAGAAATTTTATGTGTATGTATGTATATGTGTATATATATATATAAACTGAAATTATTAAATATACACAGTATATATATAAACATTACATGTACTCGCTCAGGAATAAAGTTCCAAAAGAGAGATGGCAAAATCAATGATAAAACTGTAAAGTGAGAGGGCAGACAGCAGAAGCAAGAAGAACTACAATCCTGCAGCCTGTGGAACAAAAACCACATTCACAGAAAGATAGACAAGATGAAAAGCCAGAGGGCTATGTATCACATGAAAACCCCAGAAAAACAACTAAATGAAGTAGAGATAGGCAACCTTCCAGAAAAAGAATTCAGAATAATGATAGTGAAGATGACCCAAGACCTTGGAAAAAGAATGGAGGCAAAGATCGAGAAGATGCAAGAAATGTTTAACAAAGACCTAGAAGAATTAAAGAACAAACAAACAGAGATGAACAATACAATAACTGAAAAGAAAACTACACTAGAAGGAATCAATAGCAGAATAACTAAGGCAGAAAAATGGAGAAGTGACCTGGAAGACATAATGGTGGAATTCACTGCTGCAGAACAGAATAAAGTAAAAAGAATGAAAAGAAATGAAGGCAGCCTAAGAGACCTCTAGGACAAGATTAAATGCAACAACATTCGCATTACAGGGGTCCCAGAAGGAGAAGAGAGAGAGAAAGGACCCGAGAAAATATTTGAAGAAATTATAGTCGAAAACGTCCCTAACATGGGAAAGGAAATAGCCACCCAAGTCCAAGAAGCGCAGACAGTCCCATACAGGATAAACCCGAGGAGAAACACACCGAGACACATAGTAATCAAACAGGCAAAAATTCAAGAATAAGAAAACTATTGAAAGCAGCAAGGGAAAAACGACAAATAACATACAAGGGAACTCCCATAAGGTTAACAGCTGATTTCTCAGCAGAAACTCTGCAAGCCAGAAGAGAGTGGCATGATATACTTAAAGTGATGAAAGGGAAGAACCTACAACCAAGATTACTCTATCCAGCAAGGATCTCATTCAGATTCAATGGAGAAATCAAAAGCTTTACCATCAAAAGCTAAGAGAATTCAGCACCACAAAACCAGCTCTACAACAAATGCTAAAGGAACTTCTCTAAGTGGGAAACACAAGAGAAGAAAAGGACCTCCAAAAACAAACACATCACAATTAATAAAATGGTAACAGGAACACACATATCAATAATTACCTAAAACGTGAATGGATTAAATGCTCCAACCTAAAGACACAGGCTTGCTCAATGGATACAAAAACAAGACCCATCTATATGATATCTACAAGAGATCCACTTCAGACCTAGGGACACATATAGACTGAAAGTGAGGGGATGGAAAAAGATATTCCACGCAAATAGAAATCAAAAGGAAGCTGGAGTAGCAATACTCATATCAGATAAAACAGACTTTAAAATATAGAATGTTACAAGAGACATGGAAGGACACTACATAATGATCAAGGGATCAAACCAAGAAGAAGATATAACAATTATAAATATATATGCACCCAATATAGGAGCACCTCAATACATAAGGCAACTGCTAACAGCTATAAAAGAGGAAATTGACAATATAATAATATAACAATAATAGTGGGGGACGTTAACACCTCACTTACACCAATGGACAGATCATCCAAAATGAAAATAAATAAGGAAACAGAAGCTTTAAATGACACAATAGACCAGATAGATTTAATTGATATTTATAGAACATTCCATCCAAAAACAGCAGATTACACTTTCTTCTCAAGTGCGCATGGAACATTCTGCAGGATAGATCACATCTTGGGTCACAAATCAATCCACAGTAAATTTAAGAGAACTGAAACCATATCAAGCATCTTTTCTGACCACAACGCTATGAGATTCGAAATGAATTACAGGGAAAAAAATGTAAAGAATACAAACACATGGAGGCTAAACAATATGTTACTAAATAACCAAGAGATCATTGAAGAAATCAAATAAAAAATCAAAAAATACCTAGAGACAAATGACAATGAAAACACGACGATCCAAAACCTATGGGATGCAGCAAAAGCAGTTCTAAGAGGGAAGGTTATAGCAATACAAACCTACCTCAAGAAACAAGAAAAATCTCAAATAAACAATCTAACCTTACACCTAAAGGAACTAGAGAAAGAAAAACAAACAAAGCCCAAAGTTAGAAGAAAAGAAATCATAAAGATCAGAGCAGAAATAAATGAAACAGAAACAAAGAAAACAATAGCAAAAGTCAATAAAACTAAAAGCTGGTTCATTGAGATGATAAACAAAATTGATAAACCATTAGCCAGACTCATCAAGAAAAAGAGGGAGAGGACTCAAATCAATAAAATGAAAAATGAAAAAGGGGAAGTTATAACAGACACTGCAGAAATACAAAGCATCCTAAGAGACTTCTACAAGCAACTCTATGCCAATAAAATGGACAACCTGGAAAAAATGGACAAATTCTTAGAAAGGTATAACCTTCCAAGACTGAATCAGGAAGAAACAGAAAATATTAACAGACCAATCACAAGTAATGAAACTGAAACTGTGATTAAAAATCTTCCAACAAACAAAAGTCCAGGACCAGATGGCTTCACAGGTGAATTCTATCAAACATTTAGAGAAGAGCTAACACCCATCCTTCTCAAACTCTTCCAAAAAATTGCAGGGGAGGGAACACTGCTAAACTCATTCTGCGGCCACAATCACCCTGATATCAAAACCAGACAAAGATACTACAAAAAATGGAGACTACAGACCAGTATCACTGATGAATATAGATGCAAAAATCCTCAGCAAAATACTAGCAAACAGAATCCAACAACACATTGAAAGGATCATACACCATGATCAAGTGGGATTTATCTCAGGGATGCAAGGATTCTTCAGTATACATAAATCAATCAATGTGATAAACCATATTAACAAATTGAATTAGTAAAACCATATGATAATCTCAATAGATGCAGAAAAAACTTTTCACAAAATTCAACACCCATTTAAAATAAAAACTCTCCAGGAAGTGGGCAGAGGGAACATACCTCAATATAATAAAGGCCATAAACCAACCCACAGCAAACATCATTCTCAATGGCGAAAAACTGAAAGCATTTCCTCCAAGGTCAGGAACAAGACAAGCATGTCCACTCTCACCACTATTATTCAACATAGTTTTGGAAGTCCTAGCCACGGCAATCAGAGAAGAAAAAGAAATAAAAGGAATACAAATCAGAAAAGAAGAAGTAAAACTGTCACTGTTTGCAGATGACATGATATTATATATAGAGAATCCTAAAGATGCCACCAGAAAGCTACTAGAGCTAATCAATGAATTTGGTAATGCTGCAGGATACAAAATTAATGCACAGAAATCTCTTGCATTCCTATACACTAATGATGAAAAATCTGTAACACAAAATAAGGAAACACTCCCATTTACCATTGCAACAAAAAGAATAAAATACCTAGGAATAAACCTACCTAGGGAGACAAAAGACCTGTATGCAGGAAACCATAAGACACTGATGAAAGAAATTAAAGATGATACCAACAGATGGAGAGATATGCCATGTTGCTGGATTGAAAGAATCAATATTGTGAAAATGACTATACTACCCAGAGCAATCTACAGATTCAATGCAATCCCTTTCAAATTACCAATGGCATTTTTTACGGAACTAGAACAAAAAATCTTAAAATCTGTATGGAGACACAAAACACCCCGAATAGCCAAAGCAGTCTTGAGAGAAAAAAAGGGAGCTGGAGGAATCAGACGTCCTGACTTCAGGCTATACTACAAAGCTACAGTAATCAAGAAAATATGGTACTGGCACAAAAACAGAAACATAGATCAATGGAACAAGATAGAAAGCCCAAAGATAAACCCACGCACGTATGGCCAACTAATCTATGACAAAGGAAGCAAGGATATACAATGGAGAAAAGACAGTCTCTTCAATAAGTGGTGCTGGGAAATCTGGACAGCTACATGTAAAAGAATGAAATTAGAACACTCCCTAACACCACACACAAAAATAAACTCAAAATGGAGTTTTAGAGACCTAAATGTAAGACGGGACACTATAAAACTCTCAGAGGAAAACATAAGAAGAACACTCTTTGACATAAATCACAGCAAGATCTTTTTTGATCCACCTCTTAGAGTAATGGAAATAAAAACAAAAATAAACAAATGGGACCTAATGAAACTTCAAAGCTTTTGCACAGCAAAGGAAACCATAAACAAGACAAACAGAGAACCCTCAGAATGGGAGAAAATATTTGCAAACAAATCAATGGACAAAGGATTAATCTCCAAAATACATAAACAGCTCATGCAGCTCAGTATTAAAAAAACAAACAACCCAATCCAAAAATGGGCAGAAGACCTAAATAGACAGTTCTCCCAAGAAGACATACACATGGCCAAGAAGCACATAAAAAGCTGCTCAACATCACTAATTATTAGAAATGCAAATCAAAACTACAATGAGGTATCACCTGACACCAGTCACAATGGCCATCATCAGAAAATCTACAAACAATAAATGCTGGAGAGGATGTAGAGAAAAGGAACCCTCTTGCACTATTGGTGGGAATGTAAATTGATACAGCCACTATGGAGAACAGTATGGAGGTTCCTTAAAAAACTAAAAATAAAACTACCATATGACCCTGCAATCCCACTACTGGGCATATACCCTGAGAAAACCATAATTCAAAAAGAGTCATGTACCAAAACGTTCATTGCAGCTCTATTCACAATAGTCAGGACATGGAAGCAACCTAAATGCCCATCGACAGATGAATGGATAAAGAAGATGTGGTACATATATACAATGGAATATTACTCAGCTGAAAAAAGGAACGAAATTGGGCCATTTGTAGAGACGTGGATGGATCTAGAAACTGTCATATACAGAGTGAAGTCAGAAAGAGAAAAACAAATATCGCATATTAACGCATATATGTGGAACCTAGAAAAACGGTACAGATGAACCAGTCTGCAGGGCAGAAACAGAGACACAGATGTAGAGAACGAACGTATGAAAACCAAGGGGGGAAAGAGGCGGGTGGTGGTGGTGGTGGTGGTGTTATGAATTGGGCGATTGGGATTGACCTGTATACACTGATGTGTATAAAATTGATGAGTAATAAAGACCTGCTATGTAAAAAAAAAAAATTAAAAATGCGAACAAAAAATTGTAAAGCTACCAGAGTGACAGCTTTGTTGTTG
This sequence comes from Kogia breviceps, assembly GCF_026419965.1. Lineage (NCBI taxonomy): Eukaryota > Metazoa > Chordata > Mammalia > Artiodactyla > Physeteridae > Kogia > Kogia breviceps. Next base: position 98,703,972 of record NC_081318.1, read on the forward strand.
TTTTAAAAATTAATTAATTAATTAAGGTCCTTGACCAGGGATCAAACCCATGCCCCCTGTAGTGGGAGTACGGAATCATAACCACTGGACCGCCAGGGAAGTCCCCAGAGGGACTGCTTTAAAGGCCAAACAACTCTCTTTGGGATGCACAAGGTCTGGTACTCCGGGTTTTCACCACTCTGCCCCACTCTTTTATCATAATTTCTTAAATATGTCTGGCGCATATTAGGCGTTTAACCAATATTCACTCAAAGAATGAATGAAATGTCAGGATAGGGAACTCATAGGTCTCAGGAACCATGGTGTGTGTTACATTAAGGGGAGGGGGACTGTATAGTGGGAGGCACCATGAGGAGAGTCTATTGAATAACAGTGAGTTTAAAGACACTCTAAGCACAAAGTGCAAAGAACATCTTTCCTCAGCTGCAGAGGAAGATTAAACCCCCAGATCCAGGACAACAAAAATCAATGTATTCTCTGGACACTGTTCCTCCTCTGCTTGCCAAAACTGCTGCCACGTAACCTGGACTAAACTTGAAGTACCTCCCTCTCCTCATCTCTTGACGGAGTCGTCTCTGTGCGAAGGGAGTAGACTCTGCACTCAGGGTTTGACGTGGTAACGACAGTCAGGCCCAGGATACATTTCTTCACAGCTAACTGGTTTCATTTCCAACTGTATGACCTGTACAGTTAGTAGTTTCTGTAACATAAGGGAAATACAATTTGCTGCACATCTTAAAGTATCCTTTTTGGCATAAATAAAATATGTAAGATCTACAGTTTCTAAGTTCATGCTTGTTTTATTTTTAAATCAATTTTAGAAACAAGGGCATTGAAAACTGTTGAAAATGATTTGGCAGCAAATAACACGGGATGCAATAATTCGCGTGCAACAAGATCATTTGCCTCCAAGGTCGGTAACATTATTTTTACATAAACAAGAGTGGGCATTAAACATATCCTCAATTTATAACCCCGAAGCATAATACTGTTAGCAGTGTTTGGGGCAATGCATCATATGGTACAACAGAATACAGTAACACAAGATAATGCAGAAAAACAAAAAGAGGTCATATCAAATGAATACACGATCCTTTCAAGGACTGGAGAGGAGGAATGTTGCACAACATAATTCTGTGACATTGAGAAACAGAACCCTGTGATTTTAAAGCTATGTAACTCAGTAAAAATTACTAACTTCATGTACTTTCCCTCCGAATCTTAATTTCCCAGAACACAAAAATAATTGCTATTATTCAGTATATACTGGTGTAACATACATTTGTAGTTAATGTAATATACATTACAAACATGTAGCTATTGAGCACCTACATACTATATTCCAGGCACTACTTTAACCTACATTATTCTTAGGGCCCATAACAACTCTGCATTTTTCAGGTAGGGAAACTCTCAGGGAGGTGAACTTGCCTGGGGCCTCACTTTGAGCCCATTCAAGCTTCCACAAAGATCTTCATCTTAACACCAAACCTATTAGCTCCCTGGGGCTATGATCAGGGACTTGAGAGAAACTAGACACAGAACTGGACAACACTGCACTGACCTTGTTCCCTCTGCGCACTTCCAAGGTGTGTCGGATATCCGCTCGCTGTATTGTTTTATTTTTCTGACGTCCAGATCTTCACAGAATCGTTCAAGGACGCATTCCTTTAATATACTGAAATCTCATTCAGAGTCAGGTTCACGATACAAATGGGCGTTTAACACATGTCACTTAGATGATGAAGTATTCCCATATTAGAAAAATAAAAGCAAATCCCCCAGAAGTGCAAATCTCGTGCAGCACTGGGAAAGAATACACATTCCCACTATGATCAGAACCTGTTTATTGCAGCCAATACTCCCACCCCCAGTGATTATTTGGCAAGTAGTGGAAAGAGTCCTGGGCTGGGAATTCACTGGCTCAAACCATCATATTAAACAGGGTGAAGTCAGACAGGCCTTTGGGTTTTTCAGTGCTATACTGCATACATCCCTTGTGGGATAGCAATGCTGGCCTCGCCAAGCCGCGAGACAGCTGTTACAATAAAATGAAGAAATACACTTGAAGGTGTTTTGGAAAGTACATAAATGCTGTAAGCAATTATAAATAAGTGCTGTATACAAATGTATGACTACAGTTATTGTTCACTGGAGCTACAAAGGTCCCCACCTACAGATTTACTAAAATAAGGTGTGTCTTTAAGGATCTAGGCAACAAGGCAGTCGTGGTTTTAGAATGAGCAGATACGACAGACAGTAAGAGGTAGAAAAAAGCTCACATTTCAAACAGAAGAAACCTTTCTTCTGTGCCCAGAAGGGTTGTATTTGAGTCCCTGTCAAAATATAAGACATGCAAACAGTTTGAAGAGTGTTTACCTCGGGCACTAGGTGAGAGAAAATGACAGGCTTTGTAACCTGTGTGATTTTTACTGTCTGGAAAGGGCCCCACTCACACTGAGGAAAATGATCCCAGCCCTGATTCTATCCACCAGCACCCGGAACAAGCCTCATTTTCAGATTTTAAAAGTAAACTGTTTCAGAAAGTACCTTTTAAAGCATATTCATTTCCCCCATCTCCTCATAATGGTGTAAGGCAGATAGGTCATTTAATTAAGCCCAACTTAGAAACATTTATTAAGGGCCTATAATCTATCTAGCAGAATGCTAGAAGCTGAGATAGTCGTGAGAAGCAAAAGACAAGTTGAGCTGGGAATGCATAATATAATTAGATAAATAAAGCAAGCTACCTTATTGCAATTATTTGTTGCTCGAGAATTTTCCTTTCTCTCTCCTGCTTTATAAAGAAGCACGTATCATACTTCTATCTACAAGTCTTAAGCTTGTAATCATGACTTTTGAAGATGTTTTCGAATGACTGCAGTGCATATAAGACACTTTTTTTTTTTTTTAATGTAGCTCTCTGGTTGTGAAAATTACTCTAAAGAAAGTTGGAGTTGAAATCTTAATTCTGTGAGCTGATGATTATACTTGTGATGAGATGGATGTAGCAGTACTGTTCCACACACTATTGCAGACACCTGGGATACTATATCTGAAGATCAGGACATAGTCACTCACCTATGCTCAAAAAATGATAGTGGTATAAGCCTGTATCACAAAATTCTATACCATCTAACCTTTATCATATGCTTTGAAGCATATATTTCTTTGTTATACACTATACACATATGTAAATGTATGTGCATTATATACTAAGCAAACAGTCTAAAGTTCCATCATTTCTACAGTTTCTTAGTGTTAGCACTGGGTACTTATCACATAATTCAACCACGGAAACGGAATTCAAAACAGGAATTCAACATGTTTAGATGTATATGGATTAACTGTATCCTGATACCAAACACATTCATTCAAAATTAGCAAAATAACAGCACCTGTGATTTACAAGATGTGGCTTTAATGATTAAGACAGAAATTGTGAATTTTAAATGGCTCTTAATTCAATTAGTATTATTTTTTTTAAAACGTGTTTTTAAGACCAAATCTGAAAGACAGAGAGAGGTGCAAGTTACACCGGTTTTACTTAACTTTTTAAACTTGGGGGACTTTTAAGAATTCCTTAGATTATTCATACCACGAACACAAAAGCACAATGACTGTGTTTGTGAAATGTGGAACATTTGTTTTTGAAAATGTGGTCCAACTGTACAAAACATAATGAAACGTAAGATTTTCTTTTGCAAGATTCCTAGAGTGAATCCTAAGGATTTTTATGCCAAGTGTATTTTGGCATAAAACATTTGATGACTTTTTTTTCTTTTTAATATTCTGTTCTATTTGGCCAAGGTATGAGTTATTTGTAATTGCACTCACAGTTCTTTTAAAATTATTGATATGTAATTTAATTAAAACATTAAATACTATTTTAGAGCAAGAAGTGTTGGGAATACAATGTCATACAATTAATATAAGACAACATCGTTTTCCTTTCATCTCAGGTAACTGGATGGACTTTTGGATTGCTGTTATCACTTTGCCTTCTACAAACACTGTCAGTAGTAGCACATGCTATAAGGAAGAGTGCTACCAAGTCATAACTGTTAACTTACCATTTAATTCTCCTGTAAGATGGGTACATTTATCTTGGTGTGATCCTTGAAAACAGGCGTCTAAAAATACAAATCAGGCACCTAAATGTGATGTAGATGAGAATAAAATATGTGAAAGGATATTAAGGTATTTATTTTAGATCTATAATTTAAGAAAGACAGCTATCCACCTATGTTCACATTATGATCTATAATTTCCCACTGATAATGAATATTTGCTTCTCTTTGGGGAAGGACACAGAGTCTGAATTTAATAGCAGGCAAGAAATATAAGACTTTTCTCACCATCATCATCAAATCACTGCTAGTATAAAATAGGGATAATGATAGCACCTTGTTATGAAGATTGAATGGCAATGAATGTTAGCTACAACTATTACTGGAACTCTCAACCATTTCGGACCATGTAATCTGTTCATATTCAATCAGACTGAAATCTTTAAAATACAATTCAGAATATATATTGTTTAGAGGCAAGGAACGAATCTGTATTAAGTTAAAGATTTTCATCATGAACGTGAGTCAACGTTACAATCGATACTTTAACAGACTAAACTAATAATACATATCTGTGGAATGTGATGAATTTCAGTTGACTTGTATCAGTGGAATAAAGGTTTATAATGAACAAGGCAATCAGTGTGACTCTTTGAGAGACACACATTTATCAAACCCTTGGCCTACCACATGCAAACAGTTTAGTCCAGGGCCATCTGTACTCTACAAATCTTTTTTTGGATGGTGGATAGCTCTGCCAGGAACAGAACAAACTGTTTTTTAATGTGATCTCCTTCCTTCCTATTTCCTAGTCATGAAAGAATAACTGCCATAGATTTGGTCCAAAAAAGTAAGATTAAGTGAACAGTTCAGTTGTATTTAAACTTGGCCAAAAAAAAAAAAAAAAAAAAAAAGATAAACAAGGGGCAACTAATGCAAAAAGAATTCCTCTTGAGATGAAATCAAAATGGAATTTTACAAATGGTTTATGCACCCTAACTCTGGGCAAAGTATATACCCTCAATTTCTTGTGGAAGAAACTCATCATTTATATTGTGTGGATAGCAGCTGAGCAACGTTGCTATTTTGGGTGGGAGAGTTCATTACAAGAGGCTGCTCTGTGCCCTGTGCCATGTCTAACATTTACTATCTCTGACTCCTGGGGTACTAAACGTCAGTAGTTTCCCCAGACAATCTCCCCTCACTCCCCCAGATTTTCAAATCCTTCCAGGGAGAGGGATAATACACTCATAGTAGAGAACCACCGTGGTAGACAAGGACATAAGAAGTATTCATACAATTTGATGTTGGAATTATACTTCTTCACTGATTAAACCCAAGAGTTTACAGATTCAGTTTAGTAAACTGGATCTGAAATCTCTTTACAGCATTTCAGGAAAGGACAGTCTAGGGAAGAGGTACAGAAAGAGTCGTGGTTTAGAAAATGGATTCATCTACCACATCCTAGCTGTGATACCTTGGGCAACGTTTTCTTTCTAAGAAAGGGGTAATTATGCTATTCACCTCATAGGCTGACTGGGAGGATTCAATGTGCTATAATACATGTAACCTGCTTAGCTCAGTTCCTGGTACTTAGCAAACACTCGAATGTCATGGCTGTTGCGCGTAAAGGTAGTAAAGTGGAAGCTTATATATTTAATGGTTGTCATTCACAAGGAGCATGAATCCGTCAGAATAACGTACGTTGGGATGAACAAAGGTAAATTACGGCCGCCTCAGAAACAACTAAAAAATAAGACAAGCGGCCAATTTCTACTACTAGAAAGGTCTTATTTCTTGTTCTGCTAACTGGTAAAAGAAAAAGAAGAAAGTGTACACTTTCATAAATTCACAAAGCCTGAGATGAGCTTTCATGTTTATTGTTTTGTGCCATAGTTTAAATTCATCACTGACCCCTGTTTTAAATATATGCATTTCAGGAACTTCTACACTGCAGGGTTCACAATTGCTCAGCCTATGTCAAAATATTTTTTATGAGTTAATATTCAGCACAGGAATCTACAATGAAGAAATATGAAAATAAGGAAAGCAAGCGAATTCCTAAATTCTGAATCTAATGAATGTATTGAGCACCTACCATATTGATCTCCTCTAAAATACTAATCTATAATTCATGTTTTTACTGATTGAGGGAATTCCCTGGTGGTCCGGTGATTAGGACGTGGGCTTTCACTGCTGTGGACCTGGGTTTGATCCCTGGCTGGGGAACTAAGATCCCACAAGCCGTGCTGTGCGGCCAAAAAAAAAAAAAAAAAAAAAAAACCAAACATGTTCATATTTATTGAGACTAAATGCTAACCCAACTCAACATACTTAATCAGAAATAAATTTAAAACATTTTACATACGAATAACGTAAGACAAAATGTTAAAATGTAATTCAGTAACTCAACCAGTTACTGGGCGCCTACAACATCATCTAATCCAGAATCCAGGACCTGATTTTTCTAAATCAATATTATTTCCGGAGATTTAAATACCTTTATGCCAAAATAACACAGTAATGTAAATGCAATATTTGCAATATTGTAAATGCAATACATGCAATGTATATACATATTGCTGCACAATTAGATTTGAACACTTAAAATAGGTGTTCACTGCCCAAAGATACAAACAACACAGAACTATCACAGTCACGAATTACCAGTGAGACCATTATCTGATGCAATCATTTTTCACAATCTGTAGCACCCTGTGCATACTTCATAGATTAGGTCATTGCGACATTACTAACTGGATAATTCATAAGATGGAAAATCATGCTATCACCAGAGTTGCAATCACTGTACATATTGCTACATACTAGGAACAATCAGAAAATGAAATTTAAAAAAATTCCATTCACGATTGCACAAAAATTAATAAAAATACTTAGAAATAAATTTTACAAAAGGAGTGTACACTGAAAACTACACAACACTGCTTAGAAAAAAAATTTTTTTAATCTAAATAGAGATAGTCCATGTTCATTGTATGCTTCAAAGGACAGACACAACTGAAATACTCAATATTGTTACTATGTCAGTTCTCCCAACTTTATACATTCAATGCATCCCTATCAGAACTCCAGCCGGCTGTGTGTGTGTGTGTGCACACGTGCGTGCCTGCTGACAAGCTGATTCTAAAATTTATGTCGAAATGCAAAGGAATTAGAAAAGCCAAAATAAATTTGAAAAAGCACAAGCTGGAAGAATTATACTGTCTGATTTTTAAAGTTATTATATAGCTATAGTAACCAGGACAGTGTGGTACTGGTATAGGATTAATACATAGATCAATGGAACAGAAAAGAGAGCCCAGAAATCAACTCACGAATATAAAGATACCAGATTTCTGACAAAAGTACAAAGACAATTCTGTGGTGAGAGGATTTTTTTTAAACAAATGATGCTGGGACAACTGGTTATCCTTTTGCAAAAAGAGACAGAGAGAGAGAAATTTGACCCTTATTCACACCATAAACAAAATTAACTCAAAAGAATAAACTGATAAACTGACCATTAAAATTAAAAATTCATATGCCTGCTTAAAAGACACTACTGAGAAAATGAAAAGACAATCCACAGACTGGGAGATATATATATAGCTGGCAAAAGACCTCCATCCGGAATATATAAAGAACTCTTGCAACTTGATAAAAAGACAAACCAATTTAAAAATGGGCAAAAGAGTTGAATGGATATTTCACCACGGAAGATATACAAATAACTAATAAGTACCTAAGAAGATGCTCAACATCAATAGTTATTGGGGGACTGCAAATCAAAACCACAATGTAATACCATTACATACCCCCTAGGATGGCTATGATCAAAAAGACAAACAGGGGGCTTCCCTGGTGGCGCAGGGGTTGAGAGTCCGCCTGCCGATGCAGGAGACACGGGTTCGTGTCCCGGTCCGGGAGGATCCCACATGCCGCGGGGCGGCTGGGCCCATGAGCCATGGCCGCTGAGCCTGCGCGTCCGGAGCCTGTGCTCCGCAACGGGAGAGGCCACAACGGTGAGAGGCCCTCGTACCACAAAAAAAAAAAAAAAAAATACAAACAATACCCAGGGCTGGAGAAGATGTATAGAAAACTGGAACTCTCTGGAACTGCTGATGGGGATGTAAAATGGTATCGACACTTTGGAAAACTGGCCGTTTCTTGAAAGTTCAACACACACCTACCATACAACTGCTGCAGTCACTCCACTTCCAGATATCTACTTGAGAGAAATGAAAACATACGTCCTCACAAGGCCTGGACATGAACCTCACTGTAGCATTATTCATCATAGGTAAATACTAAAAATTCAAACCATCATTAACTTGTGAAGAGATAAAATGTGGTCTATCCATACAGTGGACTATTACTCAACAATAAAAAGGAGCCAACTACTGATACATGCTATAAGCCGGATGAGTCTCAAAAACATGCTAAGTGAAAAAAGCCAGATGCTTTTTCAGAGATTGTATACATACTGTATGATCCCATTTTTAGAAATATCCAGAAATGGTGAATGTATACAGACAAGAAAGCGTATCCGTGGTTGGGGCAGGGAATGGCTAGAAATGAGCATAAGGGAACTTTTGCAGATGATGCAATTACTCTAAAACTGGACTGCTGGATGGTGACACAACTCTATAAATCTACTAAAAAGTACTGAATTGTACAGTTACAATGGATGACTTTTTTGGTACATAAATTACACTTTGATCGAGCTGTAAAAAAGGAAAAAAGGCACTTCCTGTGAAAGCAGAAACTGATGATCAAATATGGGTGATGCAGGGGGTGCAGGTGGTCCTGAGAAAGATGGCGGTCAGTAAAAGTCTGCACAATGAATAATGAACTTTTGAACCTGGCTAATTGGGAGAGACAAAAGGAAAAGTTTAAAATGTTTATGAGTTTCCTCTTCATTATTATTTAACTTTCTATAGCCTTGGTATTCTTAGCTGAAAACTAGGAATAATAATAGTATCTCTTTCACAGGGATATAAATAATACAATGAGATAATGAACATAGATAGAGCTCTCAGTATAGTGCTTGGCCTGTAAGTGCTAGATATTAGCTATTAACAATCATAAAAATATTCACGTTTCCTCTACAGACGTGAAAGCACTTAAACACCTTTATGTTTCTCTACTTTCAGAGCTATGAGAGTTCCCTTAAAGTAAAAATGGAACAATTTAATAACCTCACCAGTTAGTTGTAATAAAACTATTAACAGTGGATAAATTTTGGGTTTTCAATCATTTTTCAAAATATAGCCACTTGCAAGGCATACACGGCTATATTTTTAAAAAATCAAAATTTAAAAAATGAGATATAACCATTAGCATGAATGAAAACTAGTTGATTTGAATGAATTTATCAAGCATAAACTGTTTGCCAAAGACATCAGTTAAACCTTACAGAGTGATATGCGTGAACAAGGAAGACTATCCTAATTTCTTCTTTGACTGACAGATATTTCTTTTAACTCATGTGATCAATGTTTACTTTTATAAATTATCACAGAATTATTGCGTTGGAAATAACCTAATTAGGCCATTTATCTGTCTTTAAAACATTTTTCTCATAAAGAACTGATCCTACTTTAAAAACAGTGCAATGAAAAATCCATAACCTACTTGGTAGTGAGTCTTCATCTTTCAGAAGAGTATTCTTTTACTTCTCTTCTTCCCTGAAAAGAAATCCTCTGCTTTTGGACAAAGGAAAGCACTGGCTTCCCTGTTAAGTGAAGGTTATCTCAGGTGAATTACACAGTTCTTCAGATAATCAGTTCCAAGTACAAATGGGGACAAGAATAATTGAAAATGGGTGCACCACCCAACTGGGTGTACCTTTTGTTAGAGAGTGCAAAAAGCTAAAGAGACAGGGACAGGAGCATGGAAACATACTTAGGTGCCATGCTGTGTGGTTTAAGAAAAAAGCTATGGCCAGAGTACACTTGTACCTTGTGCTGATCAAGAGGGAAATAATCAGCCAAGCAACTGTAAAGCAGATGAACTCCATCAGGTTTGGACAAGAATGCAATTTACATACTTGTAATACTTTATTGTACTTGAAATTTGCTTTATTACAATGAATACCCAGAAATATTCTGATTTCCAATTATTTGCATTTTTCTTACATGTACAAGTTGTTCTAGTTGTATATGAATATGCAGTATTTGTGGTCTGAAAGGACTATTTTACACTATCTTTAGAAATCACTGGTACTTTCATAGTTACTTATACTGTGTCTAAAAACTGTATTTTGGATGCTACAAATTTTTGTTTTTAGTCACATTACTAGCAGTGATACCTGTGAAATATTTAAAACTGTTAACTAGAATTATTTCTGGAGTATAGCAGGTTAGGCAAAATTTTGAGCACGGATCTTTAGGGGTCCTAGCCCTTCAGTCATTAGCAGCCTTACCCTAAGTGAAAAAGGGAGGCAGTTGTCAGCAACTGCTGGGGGGCACCCTATCCCCTCAGACTGCATGCTCACTTTTTGTGACTTCCTTCTCAGAAGATTCCTTTGACATCTACTTTCTCCTGGATAAAATGTGGTGTGGGAGAGAAGGAGGTACAGAGTGTAATTATAACCCAGGCCGGGCTCTCTCCACTCCCTAGGAGAAATCCCATCCAGCCCATGTTGCCTCTAGGGACAACTCTATCTGAAGTACTACTTTTCAAATTCTTTTCTTTCTTTTTTTATTCTTGCCACGCCACAAGGCATGCAGGATCTTAATTCCCCGACCAGTGATCGAACCTGCGCCCCTTGCAGTGGAAGTGCAGTCTTAACCACTGGACCGCTGGGGAAGTCCCGAGGTGCTTTTTTTCTTTTAAATAAATTTTATTTTATTAAGTAATTTATTTATTTTATTTATTTATTTTTTTGCGGTACGCCGGCCTCTCACCGCCGCGGAGCACAGGCTCCGGACGCGCAGGCTCAGCGGCCATGGCTCACTGGCCCAGCTGCTCCGCGGCACGTGGGATCCTCCCGGACTGAGGCACGAACCCGCGTCCCCAGCACCGGCAGGCGGACCCCCAACCACTGCGCCACCAGGGAAACCCTATTTATTCATTTTTAATTTTGGCTGCGTTGGGTCTTTGTTGCTGCGCATGGGCTTTCTCTAGTTGTGATGATCGGGGGCTGCTCTTCGTCGCGGTGCGCTCGCTTCTCTTGTTGCGGAGCACAGGCTCTAGGCGCGCAGGCTTCAGTAGCTGTGGTGCTCGGGCTCAGCAGTCGTGGCTCGCGGGCTTAGTTGCTCCGCGGCATGTCGGATCTTCCCAGACCAGGGCTCGAAGCCACGTCCCCTGTGTTGGCAGGTGGATTCTTAACCACTGCGCCACCCGGAAAGTCCTGGTACTATTTTTAATAAAGAATAACATCAGCAGCAAGAACAGAACTGAAATATTACCAGCATAGCATTTATTACAGAAATAACTGAAACACCCCAAAAGGACTGAGCTACAAAATAATTTTTATTTTCTATGTTTAAAGTAACTGTTAAGTTGGATAATTTATTACATTTTGTTTTTAAAACAGACAGTTCTCTGCTTCTTTGAAAAGAGCAGGTATTTTACCTGTGTAGGACTGAAAATTCATTTTCACACTTCTTCCTATTTTTTGCTTGTACATTTGCAGAATATACTTTTCAGTTGCCGTAAGAGGAAATAAAATGTTAGAGGCAGCTCTTCTCCTTTTACAAATAAAATATCTGAAGCCCAGAGAGGCTGTCCATCCTCCTGCAGGTCACAAAGAGAAGGGCTCTGCATCAGAGCCCGAGCTGCACCCAGACACTCAGCTTCTCCAGCATCTGTGAACCACGCCTCACTGCCCCTTCGCATCAATGTTGCAAAGACACAATATGACAATCCCCGAAGCTGGTTTAGCTCTAGCTTACATGTACAAAGCAAAGGACACTCACCTTTTTTCATTTCTCTTCACAAATCTAAAGATGGTGAAAGATTCACATGGCAGATAGGTCACACAACAAAGATGAATTTGATTAGCATAAACAATGATTCGGGCTGCTGTATATGTTATTAACCTCTGTGAAGTCCAGATGGTTAAAGGAGTTAAGGTAAAACAAGCCTGACATTTTTTTAAAGCATACTGTTGACAGGTATATTCAAATGCTACAGAGAGATGAAGGGCTACATTATGAATAATACATAATTTTAAAATGACATTCGCCTTTTAACATAGATTATTTCAATAGTTTATTTTTGTTAATGATGGGGCATTTTCTCAGTTAATTCAAATAATTACTTTCATAACAGTGAATGCCAAGCTAGAGCTAGAAAAGTTAACATACATCATTATCTTCGAATTTCAGGGGGAAAAAGTGGTTGATTGGAACTTCACCTATCTTTCAGAACCAAACAATGTTGAAATAAACACATTTGGAATAGAAAACTGTATCTGGCTCTTTCATATTTCAAATGTAAAAAAAGTCCTTTGATAGAGAGAATCCCATTTTTTTCTGCATCTGTTTAGATGATACGACAACAGTAGAAGGCAACACTTGGAACGCAGAATGTAGCTACTGAAAACTGAAGTGTGTTTAAAGAGATGAATTATTTTAAGAAGAAATTAGCTTTTCCACATGAAAGAAAATCAATGATCAAATAAATTTAACATGAGTATGGTGACTAAAGTAAAAATACCAAGTATAATGTGACAGCTTTCAGTCCTTGTTTGGCACATATATTAATAAACTTTCAAACATCAAACCATACAACACCAATATGTACGAAACCCAACTAGCACAGTAAGATTCCTAACGCGTGGTGAACTATTAACGTCATAAAAACCTAACTCCCAGATGAATTCTGCAACCACACACACCCTCTCTGTACTTTGCAAGGTGGTCCGAACACTGTCTTTTCAGGACTCCCCAGAATTCTAAGCATTTTAAAGGTCGTCATGCTGAACCCCACAATTCCTTACTGAATTCTGTGGATCTTCTGAACAGGCATGCAGTTAGGAGGCTACATATGCACACACTCATCACAATTTTGAAAAGAATGGAAGGCCTTCATACATGTCAGTTTTTAGTTTTATCCAATCACTAATTTTCTGCAGAGTTGTTTTTTCTTGACTTAATATTGTTGCAAGTTTTTTCATTTTTTCTTCATTTCTTTCTATGTACTTCAACCCCTCCAACTGCAGCTGATCCAGCTTTTCATTTCGACTTTCATCTAGAGGTATGTTTTCACAAATAACAGGATTAAATCTAAAATAGGTGTCAGGAGGTAACAGACCGTCAAGCATTACATGGACTTCTGTTAAAACAAACAGAGGATAGCGTGAATTAAAAAATCCAGTTATTCTGCAATGATCTAATTTTATGTTATTTACAATTATCCAATTTTAGGCAAATTACAAAGCCTTGCTTATTTCCACACTCCAGCTAAATAACAGCAGGAGTGAAGAATCCATAATATTGAATATAACTATGAAATGAAATTCATCTCCCAAAATACGCCATATAATTCTGATAAGTTAGGACCCCTGCTCCAGGACTCTCTTCTCTGTTTTCGGTCATACTGTTAGCTACTGCTGAAATGCCCTTCCAACCTTCCTTTTTTGGTTTTTAAATTTTTTTTTCATAATTAATTTTTATTGGAGTACATGTTTTTAAATTTCTTGAGATCATCTTTATTGAGGTATAATTTACATACAATAAGATTCACCGATTTTAAATGTCTAAATTGATGGGTTTTGACAAACGTATATACTGTGTTACCACCGCAACAATCATGACAGAACATTTTCTGTCATCCCAAAAGCTTCTTCGTGCCTTTTTATGGTTGGTCCTCCCTTACCCTTTGCCTTTTCTAGAATTTCATATAAACAGAATCATAAATATATATAGCGCTTCTGGGTCTGGTTAGCTTCTTTTACCCAGCAAAATGCTTCTGAAATACATGTTGCAGCATGCATCAATAGTTCCTTCCTTTTTATTGCTGAGTAGTAAAATCCACTGTAATGGATATAACACCATTTGTTCTCTCTGCTCTGGTTCTCTTCTGTTTTTAGCTATTAGAAACAATCCTAAATCATTTTGTAGATATATGGTTCCATTTCTCTTGGGTAAATACTCAGGGATGAAAAAAAGTTTATCTTACTAAGAACCACAACACTGTTTTCCAAATGGTTGCACCATTCTGTACGCCAACCACTAGGATATCTTAGTTCCCACTGTTCCACATTTTTGCCAAGACTTGGTCTGTCAGTCTTAATTTTAATCATTTTAGAGAATGTGCACTAGGATCTTGTGGTTTTAATTTTCATTACCCAAGAACTAATAATGTTGAAAAGTCTTTCATGTACTTATTAGTCACCTGTACATCTTCTTCAGTGAAGCATCTGTTCAAATATCTTGGTCATTTGTTTCCCCACTGAATTTTTGTTTTCATCTCTGTATATTCCTTATATTATACAAAGTAAGCATTTTCTATATATATTGCATCTGACTATACATTTGGTTCTGATGATGGATCAAACACATATTTTACTAATATTTTATTTCACTCTATAGCTTGTCTTTTCATTTCATTAAAAGTGTCTTTTGAAGAACAAAATTATAACTTGATGAAGTCTAATTTATCTGTTTTTCCTTTTATGTCCATGTTTATTGTGTCCTATCAGACTCTTTACTTAACCCAAGGTCATTAAGATTTTCTCCAGGGTATTCTAGAGAATTTGAAGTTTTAACTCTTGTATTTAGGTCTGTGATCCATTTCAAGTTAGGTTCTGTGTATGATGTGAAGGGTCAAGGTTCAATTTTTAAAATACAGTTATCTAATTGTCCCAGTACTGTTTGTTGAAAAGATTATCCTTTCCTCATTGAATTACCTTTGTCAAAAATCTTTTGAGCATACATGTCTGGATCAATTTCTGTACTATTAGGTACCATTGATCTTCTGTCTTCATGCAAATACCACCCTTGCTTACTGTAGTTTTATAGTCTTGAAATCAGAGGGTCTAAGTCCTCCAATTTTGTTTTTTTTTTTTCAAAATTGTTTTGGTTATTCTAGGTCCTTCCCATAGTCATATAAATTTTATAGTCATCTTGTTAATCTCTACCCCAGAAAAAGTCCGTTTTCATTTATATAGCAGTTGCATGAAGTCCATATATCAATTTGTGGTCTGCCACCATAACAATACTGAGATTTTCAATTCATGAGCACGGTATTGGTATACCGATTTATTTAGGCCTTCTTTAATTTCTCTCTGTAGTGTTTTGTAGTTTCTACTGTTCAGGTCTTGTGAATAATTTGTTAAATAGCTTCTTAAGTATTTAATATTTTGATGCTATTATAAATAATACCTATCTTTTATATATTTAATTTCAATTTCTTATTGTTCATTGCTAGCATGCAGAAATACAATTGATTTTTATTGACCTTATATTCTTCAACTTTGCTAAACTCACTTACTAGATCTAGTAGCTTTTTTATAGATTCCTTAGGATTGTCAGCATAGACAGCTGTGTTGTCTATAAATATTTACTTTTCATTTCTAATCTATATGCCTTTATTTCCTTGTCTTGCCTTACTGCCCAGAAAAGGACCTCCAGTGCAACACTAGCTAGAGGCGATGAGACATCTTACTCTGCTCCTAATCTTAAGTACAAAGGATTCAGTCTTCCACCACTAAACATGATGCCACCTCTAGTTTTTTCATAGAGGCCCTTTATCAGACTGAGGAAGTTCCCTCCTGTTCCTCATCTGCTGAAAGTTTTTATCATGAATAGTTGATGAACCTTACTAAATGCCTTTTCTGCATCTATTGAGATTATCATATTTCCCCTTTTTTTGGTCTGTTCATACAATGAATTATATTGATCTTTTTGAATGTTAAGCCAAACCCATATTCCTGAGATGTACCCTACTGGATTATGCTGTATTCTCCTTTCTATATATTGCTGATTTCAATTTATTAGTATATTTTAAGGACTTCTGCATACATATTAATAGGGAATATTGATTGGTATTTTAATGTTTTTTAATAATGTTTTTGCCAGGTTTAGGTGTCAGGGTAATGCTGGCTTTAGGAAATGAGCTGGTAAGTATTTATTCTTCTTCTATTTTCTCCATGTTTTTGTACAGAATTGCTGTTAATCTTATCAACTGTATTTTTCATTTCAGACATTACATTTTTCACTTCTACAGATTTGATTTGGGTCCCTTTCTATATCATCCAATCATGTTCATATCTTCCTCTATCTCACTGAACACGGAGTATACTTAGACAGCTACTGTAACATCCTCTGTCTGCCAATTCTCTCACAGGTTTCATATCTAGGTCTGTTCTCACTGATCGGATTTTCTCCTGGTTAAATGTATCTTTTCATGCTTCTTTGTATGCCTGGTAATTTTTTAATTGCATGCCAAACATTGTGAATCTTATATTTTTGTGTGCTGGAATGTGTTGCATTCCTTTAAATATTGCTGAATTTTATTCTAACAGTGGATGCTGTTAACTGGAACTCAATTTGATCTCTTTGAGAATTGCTCTGAAGCTGTGCTAGGGTGGATCCAGAGCAGCCTTCAGTCTAGAACTAATCTGATGTCACTACTGAGACAATACCCTTCTGAGGACTCTACCGCACATCCCACATATTACAAGGTCTTTCTAATCTAGGTGATGGAAATCTGAGCTGCCTGGTCCCGTGTGAGCCCCAAGGGTTGTTCTATTTAATCCTTTCTGGGGTAATCTGCCTTGGGTAGTTTCCTCACACGCTTGCACACAACACAGATCGGTACTCAAGGGGACTCCTCTGCATAGCTCTAGAGCACTCTCTCTACGAAGCTGCCTTCTCTGTAGTATTTTGCCCACAAATTCTAGGTCTCTTTGAATCCTAAACTCTGTTTTCTGAGAGGCTGGGACTGTCCTGCTTGAGTTCCCCACTCCTCGTGCTATCACCTAGAAACACTTCCAGACAGCAAGTGGGGCAATCATGTGATTACTTCATTTATTTTCCTTCTCTCAGGGATCAGTGACCTTGCCACCTGTCATCTGATGTCTGAAAACCGTTGCTCTGTACAGTTTTCTAATGATTTAAGGTAGGAAGAAATACATGGCTCCTATTATTCCATCATGGTCAGAAGTTGAAGTCTGAACCCTCTTTTAAAATGTCCAAACCCTAACTATCTTTTAAGACCCATATCAAGTCTAATTTGCTTCTTGTAAATTGTCTACTGCAATCTAGTTTAGTTTTTTCATAGGCTTAATTGTCTACATCTGTTCACCATTTATTTGGCACTTGATAATATATTAGATTGAACCAAATGAAACTGCTGTTTGGATTGAACCAAATGAAACTGCTGTTTCTATACACTGATAACCATCTAGTATCAGCAATTACATATGTTTCACTCTTAATTCTTCACTAACTAGAGTGTAAGTGAATGAAGGCAGCATTTCATATTTCTTGAAAATTTCAAACGAGCCCATCACATGGTTTGCACAAGGTATACATGTAAGTATTATGAGACTGGGTGATCAAAGCTATTTTTTTCTAAGAAGACTGCTTACGGTAAGAATATTTTATTGATCTGACAACAAAATTTCAGATAGTGAAAAATCCAGAATGTCACCTTTTCTTGGGTTATCATTTAATAGACAAACATCCTTAGTGGGGAGTTTAAGAGCCTCATGTAGGCTAATGACTCAGTCAGTAACATGATAATAAAGAAAGAATGAGATTCAGAAGCAAGGGGCTGTTAACTGGAAACAATTCCTTTTACAAATTCAATAACAGATTTCACATAGGACTGAAAAATAATATAGTAAAATAAGGAGATCTAGACCTCAAGCCCCAAACTAGAAAGTCAACAAGTACTGACTGCCTACTATGTGCCAGGCATTGCAGTCAACATAGTTAACAGGATAAGTTCCTGCTTACATTCTGGTGGGATATAGTGATCATAAGCAATTAACCAAGCAAACATGCCATATATTGGGTTGGCCAAAAAGTCTGTTCGGGTTTTTCATATCGCCTTACTGGAAAACCCGAATGAACTTTTTGGCTAAACCAATACATCCATAATGAGATAAATGCTGTAAGAAGGGGGGAAAAAAAGCGGGGAGGGGAGGGGAGGAGAGGAAGAAAGAAAGAAGCAGGATAAGGGGTTAGAGTGAGTGGGATGGTGAGGGGTTTAGAAAGTGATCAGAAAAGGGCTCTCTGGGGAAGTAACACCTGAACAGAGACCTGAATGAAGTGAGGGTGGGAATGGAGCATGTACCTGGGGAAGGCCTTACAAAGAGAAGACAGCAATTCCCTGAGGCAGGAGCCTTCTTAGCAAGTTTGAGAAACAGCAAGAGTTACAGTGTAGCTGGACACACTTTATGCAGGAGACACGTCTTGAGAGAGGGGGAAGACATGCATTCAAAGGCCAGGTCCTTCCAGGGCCTGGTGAATTTCAGTGAATGAGGCTTTTGTTTTAAGTGTGATGGGAAGCCTAGATGGTTTTGAGCCGGGTAAAGATATGATTTAATTTACATTTTGAAAGGACCACTTGGGCCTTTATATGAAGACTAGATTATAGAGGCAGCCAGAGTGGAAGTAAGGACTTATTCCAGTTTGCCGCCACATTACTAAATAACCGAATTCCATAAGTACCCTGATTCTCTCCCTGTTACCATGTGTTTATCTGAACCAACCTGACGCCTTTCCTTTTCCCTGTTTCTTAAGTCTCCAACCAAGCCTTTGTGCTATTCCTGCTTCAGCTACTTCTTCAGCTGTAAGAAGGCCAAGGTAGCTCTAGCTCCCACATGGAGAAGTCACTACTGCAGGGTTACTGGGAAGAAATGAGTGAAGAGAAAGAGAAACGACAAACACCTGATCCCATGTGCTTCCTAAGCGCTTACTACAGCAGAGACATAACAACATACTCTTTGCAGTGAGCATCAGCATATTCTATCAAAAATTGAATTCTAGAAGTACGTTAAGGCAGCAAATAAACAGACTAACCTTCTGTGTCTGTAGCACTGTTGATAACATTAGACAGTTTGGTTTTCAGGCTCGTGTGTGTCGCGGTGTTTCTCACGTCACTCTCGTAACGTCCAGTGCCCAAGGATACTATGCACTCTAACGGGATGTCTGGCCAAAGACATTTACACTCGTGTATTGCTAACGCTGAAGGGTTATTCAGGAGCAAACCTCCATCCTGCAAAACATAAGTCAAGCAAATACAGGACAGAACTCTTCAAAGTGAAATTCTCTTTTACAAATATGAAAACAAATTGTATTTTCAACAGTTTGAAATTTACTCACCAGGAAAGCTGAACTATGTAATAAACTGAACAAATTATTTAAAAACAAGAGATTCCTTTCAAGTGAATTTATTTTATATACTACAGCTGCAAAAGAAGTCATGTGAAAACCCACTGGCCTCACTGGCTTTACTAAACTTTCCTTTCCTGTTACAAAATTCTCTGAACTTCTTCTCGGATTGCACTGTATATTTTGCTCAAAACTACTGAAATGAACTGAATTAGTTTTTAAAGATTTTTATCTTTGTTTAGTGGTTAATATAGATTCTATATAAAATCTAACAAAAGAATTGTGGTTCTACCAAACAAACAAGACCGGTTCTTTCACAAGTCTAATATAACCAAATTTATTAATTTAAGTTGAAATTTTATTAACAATACAATTTCAAAGTACCAAATTCATTTACTGCAGATATAACCTAAACAAAGTGGGCAACTTTATATTTCTAAGCATTTATCAATGAATGCTTCAAAATTAGCATTGATTTCGAAGACTCCACAAGGCAAGAAGGGTAAAATATGCTGAAAGAGTGCTGTAAAAATGTAGTAGAATAAAAGTATGTAACCAAAGACAAATATCATGATATTGCTTATACGTGGAATCTTAAAAAAAAAAAAGATGCAAATGAACTTATTTACAAAACAGAAATAGACCCACAGACATAGAAAACAAACTTACAGTTACCAAAGAGGAAAGGGGAGGGGGGAAGAACAAATTAGGAGGTTGGAATTAACATATACACACCACTATACATAAAATAAACAACAAGAATGTACTGTATAGCACAAGGAACTGTATTCAGTATTTTGTAATAACCTACATGGGAAAAGAATCTGAAAAAGAATAGATTTATATAAAAATGTACAACTGAATCACTTTGCTGTATACCTGAAACTAACAAGACATTGTAAATCAACTATACTTCAATTTTTAAAAATTTCAAAAAAAAAGTATATTAACTAGTCTCACATTCCTGGGATAAACCTCACTTGGTATTAGTATATCCATTCAATTTTGAAAAGCTATAAAACTGTTAGAAATTATTCCTTCTAGTAAGCCCAAATCTCCCTCCCTGTAACCTGTACCTACTAATTCTAGATTTGTATTTTGAAGCTATACGAAATTCAACATCTTATAATCCTACGGTCTGGCCATTCATGAATTACTTGCAGTTTTCAGGAGTCACATTCTCTTGCCTTCAGGCTCTGCACATGCTGTCAACTCAAAATTCTCCTTCCCCAGCCCCCTTCTTTGCTCAGCTCCCACTTATTCTTCAAAACATGGTCCAAGAGTCATTATTACAGCAAGAACCTAACTGAAATAATCCTAACATACTTAGTAGAAAACAATCCATTTCTACTGGAAGATAAGACAATGCTGAATTCTGTACCAGTACATCAAAAAAGAATTTTGAAAAAACATGCTTTCTGCAAGAATGGGAAGAGAAATACAACCTTAAATTGTCATGCAGTAATGCAGTACATATTTTAAATGAAGGCACCTTTATTACAGTAATTCAAAGAGGCCAAAAAGCATGTCGTGACTATAGTTTTGGGGACCACTATCCTTGTGTGTCCTGAGTTTGACAGCAGATGAACTGAGACTATATCTGCTGGAACCGATCACCCACTTGCCTCAAAGAACAAGCAGGAACTAAATTCCCATGTCATTTGAAACTCCACGTGCCTTGTTACTGTAATGGCATTTAATTCTCTGAGCTTCCCGGCCACCAACACAGTCCAATACTCCTTCCCCGCATCCTAAAGCCTTCCACTGTGCTCTGTGGAATTGTTAGAACTCCCAACGTAATCTCACCTACTTACGAAAGTGAAATGTGGCTCTTCCCTGACATCATTTCCCAGGAGGTGTCGATTCCTTCATACCTCAGTGGCTAGGAGGAGGGATGACGTCTTACTTGTTTTAGCAACCCTTCCAGACCATTATTAGTCCTAATCCACTTGGGAAATCCACGCTCTTTAAAGGCTCTGCTATTCAGCCAAGCCACCACTTCCTCATCACTGTTGTCACCTAGCAACCTCCCCAGTCAACTAATTAAGTCAGCACCTGGCTCACAGACTTTCTATCTATCCCATGTAGAAAGGGGTGGAAATCCTTTTTACTACCCCATGTGACTTCACATATTTATAACACCTTGGACTCTCAGTTCTCAATCTTATCTTCAAAAAATATTCTTTGATCTACTCTCCAAGATCACACATTAGCTCTTGTTATCAAAATAAATGGAATCATGCAGTATGTGGTTTTGGGGTCTGGGTTCTTTCACCTAGAATAATGCTTGTGAGATCCACCTGTGTCATTGTACATGTCAGTAATTAATTCCTTTTTTACTGCTGACGAATATTTCATTATTCGGATGTATCACTGTTTATCCATTCAGCAGTTGAAGGGAACTATTTTTAAATTTAGCTATCTATATATCTGTTGAAAGTCATGAATTGGCTAGGCATCTGTATTATTCAACTGCAAAAATCTACTTGGACTCATTAAATGTGGATAGTAATAAGTTATTTCCTAAAGGCTTTCCCAAGTACAAATTTTAATTTAATCCTTTCAACTATTTCCTTTGTTCTCAATTAATATGAATGATACCCATCCTATATTTCATTTCTAATTTAGCAAGAAAGTTATTTTTTTATTATATTATTTTTATCTTAAATTCTATAGTTATACTCTGTGTAACTTCTAATCATCTGGGTATTTTCTTTTCTATTATTTTATTTATTTATTTTTAACATCTTCATTGGAGTATAACTGCTTTACAATGGTGTGTTAGTTTCTGCTTTATAACACAGTGAATCAGCTATACATATACATATATCCCCATATCTCCTCTCTCTTGCGTCTCCCTCTCACCCTCCCTATCCCACCCCTCTAGGTGGTCACAAAGCACTGAGCTGATCCCCCTGTGCTATACAGCTGCTTCCCACTAGCTATCTATTTTACGTTTGGTAGTGTCTATACGTCCACGCCACTCTCTCACTTCGTCACAGCTTACCCTTCCCCCTCCCCATGTCCTCAAGTCCATTCTCTATGTCTGCATCTTT
The DNA here is from genome assembly GCF_026419965.1 of Kogia breviceps. Taxonomy (NCBI): domain Eukaryota; kingdom Metazoa; phylum Chordata; class Mammalia; order Artiodactyla; family Physeteridae; genus Kogia; species Kogia breviceps. The sequence continues at coordinate 98,726,391 of NC_081318.1, forward strand.
ATTTCTGTCCTGCCCCTAGGTTCTTCATGACAATTTTTTTTTTAAAATTCCATATGTGTGTGTGTGTGTGTGTGTGTGTGTGTGTGTGTGTGTGTGTGTGTGTGTTAGCATACGGTATTTGTTTTTCTCTCATCTGGGTATTTTAAATGAAACACTTCTTCATTATTATAAAAGCTATAAAGAAGGATTAGAGAAGACAAAAAGGGGAGAAAAGAAGGGGCAAACAAGGTTTACCAAGAATTGATAACAGTAAAATTAATCCCACATCAAAAGTTGCCAAGTTTTCAATAGTTTTAATAGCTATGTTTCAAATTAAATTCCTGTTCCTTAAACTTTACTTGCTTTCCATCAAAAAAAGTGCAGAAGTTAACATTTTTGGTGCTCACTTTAGTCCAGTGGTGAGGCACACCATTCCTTCAGCTCTGTTTACAGTTACCCTACTCTTGTCAGACGCCTCTGCCATCAGCAAGTCGTTAGGCTAACGTTATGTCTACGGGATCTCCTGAAGCCTTTCCATTCATTACAGGATTCATACGCACAGTTAATTATTGTGTACTTGGTGTTTGTCAGCCACTGCTCCTGCTAGGTGCTGAGGTAAAATAGACTTGAAAAATAAACTTATTACATAAATTGATACTTATCTTTTAGAAGTACACACACGATTGTGTTTATTTTTTGTTTTGGTTTTTGGTTTTTTTTGTGGTACATGGGCCTCTCACTGCTGTGGTCTCTCTTGTTGCAGAGCACAGGCTCCAGACGCACAGGCTCAGCGGCCATGGCTCACGGGCCCAGCCGCTCCACGGCACGTGGGATCTTCCGGGACCGGGTCACGAACCCGTGTCCCCTGCATTGGCAGGCAGATTCTCAACCACTGCGCCACCAGGGGAGCCCCCACACGATTGTGTTTTAACTGCAGTACATCATGCATGTACTTAATAGCCTAATATTTTTAGATACTTTTTATTGCTTTTAATGTATATTTAATCATTTCAAATCATAAATCAGAATTCATATCAGAAAATAACCACTGGGCAACACGAATGCCTCTTGATCATCTCATCTTATATTTTAGGTTTACTATTTTTATTTTATTTTGTTTTTTAAGAAACTTTATTTTGGCCGCACTGCGCAGCTTGCAGGATCTCAGTTCCCCAACCAGGGACTGAACCTGGGCCACGGCAATGAAAGCGCCAAATCTTAACCACTAAACCACCAGGGAACTCCCTATAGGGTTTTAAAAAAATTTGTTTTTTATTATGATAAAATATATATAATATAAAATTGGTCCTTTTAACCTTTTTTAAGGTTACAAGTCAGTGGCATTAATAACATTCAGAATGTTTTACAATTATCACCACTATTTCCAAAACGTTTTTATCACCACAAACAGAATCTGCAACCATTAAGCAATGACTCCCTATCCTCCCCTCCCCATCCTATTTCTATCCTAATCAACTATTCATTCTTCATACATAAACTCAGAAGAAGACTTCTTTGTAGAGCCAATCCTGACAAAATAAATCACATCTTTTACACTACTTCTTAACCCTGTACATATTTTTATTACTGAATTTATCATCTCATTCTATAACTGTTTATATATTCTCTTGGTTTGAGCTATTTGAGGGTAGGATCCAGGAAACACAAACAATATGCTAGCAATTATTAAAAACCTTTATATTTTTTATGGTTAACACAGGGCCTGGCACTGAGTAAGCACTCACTACATTTTTGTCCAGTTATAATGAAAATTATTAGCTTGGGCTTCCCTAGTGGCGCAGTGGTTGAGAGTCCGCCTGCCGATGCAGGGGACGCGGGTTCGTGCCCCAGTTTGGGAGGATCCTGCATGCTGCAGAGAGGCTGGGCCCGTGAGCCATGGCCGCTGAGCCTGCGCGTCCGGAGCCTGTGCTCCGCAACGGGAGAGGCCACAACAGTGAGAGGCCCGCGTACCGCAAAAAAAAAAAAAAAAAAAAAAGAAAATTATTAGCTGTGGCCTGGCACAGGCATAATTTAGCACAGAAAATGCTAGGCAGGGTCCTTCTGCTAAAAACACTCTTTATCTGGAAAGTTTATATGAAATATCATAATTCATTTTATGTTAATGTATGCTGAGTTCTGAACCTAACCTTTTAAAATGTAAATAAAGCCTAAAAGAAATAATATATTAGAATCTGCCATCAAAACCTTCAGTGCAAGCTAATTTATCAAGATCTTTCTCCAGACAGTGAATAAATGATTTAATTTTGGAGGTAGAGATGGAAGAAGATAACAGAGAAGGGATATGCATATGACCAAACCCATCAGATTGTATATATCAAATATGTGTAGTTTTTTATTAATCTTACTTCACTAAAGCTGTTAAAAAGAGAGAAGGGATAATGTTGTGTAAAAAGTATTATTTGATAAATATGATGCTACTTGGATAGGGGTAGAGAAATAATACATTGGAAGCTACTCAGAAAGAATTCTTCCTACTTTATAATTTCCTAGGACATCTAATAAGCCTTGTAATACTGTAATAACACTCTTCTCTTTACAAACACAAATGAAATCTACCCATCTACTGACTCATACCTCTTACTTACAGCAGTGCTTTCAATAACTGTTCAAATAGAATATAAATGTATAACTTATACTTCACCTGATAAATGTGTAATTTATACTTTACCTGAAAAAGGATATGAACTTACATTAAAACGTATGTCAGACATGACAGTTAAAAAGGATTTTAAAAATGAGACTGGAAATACTGAATATAATTATTCTAAGAACTAAGGATAAGAGGATTGTAATAAGTAGCGTATTTCAGTTTTAAACTTCTTGGCAACTTTTGAAGGGTTGGAAAGGAACTTTTTCTTTGTTTAAGCAATTAAGATCATTCACATCTTAGAATACTCTAATCAACCTTTCATGGTGTCTTTAGAGGAGAAAAATATCCCTCTTCCTCAAGTATCCTGAAAAGGATATGCAATAAGAAAAATATCTGCTTAAATAAGGTTTGCTTAGACTCCAGCTTCCATCTGAATATTCTTAAGTTAGATGTGCCAGTCTTTTTGGAATCAAGTCACTGATTTACATGAACATATATTCTCTGTATATGCGGTAACATGCATTATTTTTTAATTTTTTACTTATTTTATTTTTATTTATTTACTTTTACTTTTGGCTGTACCACACAACATGTGGGATCTTAGTTCCCTGACCAGGGATCGAACCTGCACCTGCTGCAGTGGAAGCATGGAGTCTTACCCACGGGATCACCAGGGAAGCCCACACTTTTTAATTTTTTAAAATTGAAGTATAGTTCATTTACAATATCATGTTAGTTTCAGGTATACAGCACTGCCATTCAGTTTTTTATATATATATATATTCTTCCTCAGATTCTCTTCCCTTATAGGCTATTACAAAATACTGAGTATATTTCCGTGTGTAGTTATATGCTTTAAATAAAATTTGTGTAAGAAGTTATTTTAATCTGTAGATCAGCCTAAGTTCAAAGATTATAGTCATCAAAATAAAAACTGCTATGCATGGAAAGGAATATTATTAGCTTATCTGAAATGGAAAAAGAACCACCGAATTACTCTGGTTTGTTATTTGTATTCTACAGGACTGAAATAAACCTTAGAACTACTTCCTCTTAGATAAAGAATAAAGAACAAATGAGATAACTTCTTTTGGAATCTGGGAACACAAGGTCCTGAAATGCAGTAACTTAATTGAGACTTTCACTAGTATTTGGCGTAACTGCAATTTCGTAGCATGACAACCATCTTAAAGTTCTAAGTTACAAACCTGAACTATTATATTCCCCAATACATTGTTATTTCTCCATTTATAACACGGTGAAAATACTATGGACTATGGAGAAATTGTTACAAACAGCAAGATATATATTAAAATAAAATTTTAATTTTGGCCAATAAGTCCTGAAATCCATGTCAGCAAGAAACTCTACAGCTAGCACTTTCTGCCCTGAGGGGGTGGGATAAAGCAGAGAAAGGCAAGAAGGGGAAGTGCCTTACATAACTTTGCAATGACTGATCTGACCAAGTGGGAAATAGTCTGCATTGACTCCAAAGATGAAAGAACCCATTTTCATCTCCTAACTACAAAGATTATGACTTTACTTCTGGTAAGACAGAAAGAAAATGGGAGAGCTGGAAATGGGATAACATTTAAAAATATATCTAAGCTGTTACATAAAATTATAGGAGAAAATAAAATTGATAACCACGTTTTAGTTATAACATTGACACATGTAAATTAAAATTATATAGTTGATATGTAGTTTATATAGCAGATCTGTGAGCTTTTGAACATCTAAAAATCCTTGGCAAAATGTGTTTTCTTCTCAACATATATCTGAATACCAAGTGAATACCAGTGAATGGAGAGGAGAGTCAAGGTTATTGACGCCATCAAAGGAGACTGCAGTGGGATAATTAAGCATATGTTAAAAACATATAGTTTGGAAGTATCAGTTCAAAAGCTCTGTTGACTTTTATCATTTAGTGTAAGTTATGAGTTCAGATTTCAAAAACTAGTGGAAAAACTTTACAGGGAAAAAATTTATGATACATAAATGAGTCTATGTCAGAAAAAGTATACATCATTCAACATCATAGAAATAATGTTCAACTTAACAGATCATTTAGCCATAAATTTTAAAATAGTGTAATTATAGATAGCATCCTAACTCTGTCACTTAACAGCTGCAACCCTAGTCTAGTTACTTAGCTTTTCTTAAGACTCCAATTTCTCACCTGTAAAATGCAAATCACTCTATCTGCCTCATAAGCAGCGAAGATTATATGAGGAAATGCACACAAAGGACTACATAGGTGTCTGGCACCTAGTTAACCTAATGAGTGTTTACTATTATTATTTTATTACATCATCTCCTTCCAACTACGTCCACCAAAACTGTCAAACAGACTGCATTCTGCATTTTTCAGGGACTGTGTTTCACTTTTAATTTGTATTACATTTGGAAAGCCAAGCATACATACTACACATTTTCCTCTCAAATTAAAATGATCATAACTGGCCATGAATCACATTACAGAAGATACAAATAAATCTTTCCTAAAATATGCTCTCAAGCCATAAGGCTTGTTAATTTAAGAAAAACAAACAAGAAGTAAAACTATCTTGTACTGCATGCACATCTTTTGCCACATAGAGACACGAGGAAAGTCTCCTTGGTTGATCCCTCTGTAAGTTCAGTTGACATTTAATTAGCGCTGATTCTTTTTAATTATGCAAAGTTTTAGAAGATAAACCACATTAGTCAACTTACCTGATGCAGATCATTTCCCAGCACATACTCTGCAAAGTAGCCGGGAGCAGCAGATGAGGCTCTAATGGCCTGCCACATCTTATACTGACAGCCTCCCAAATAGTGAGAGTTGACTCCAGGAAAATGTCCATAGTTTCTGAACACAAAGGCTTTTGGCGTTATCCCTCTGTTCACTATGGTACTTACTGCAGCTACCTAGTAAATTAAAAAGCGAACAATACGCATTGTAAGCAGCAATATTGGGGAACTGTAAAAATTAAATATTATTTAGTAGTATGAACAAACAATCTACAACTCCACCCATCAAGATAAATGTATAACATAATATTAATCAAAGGGAAGCAGATTCTTTTAAATAGGTATTTCTTTACAGGAAAATAGATACAGGGGCTGAGACAATTTTGAGAAATGCATTATGAGAACAATAATCAAAGATATTTTTTGACTACATGATTTGATTAGTTATATTTAAAAAGACATTCAAGAAAGCATAAATTTGCAGACCTTTATATAATAATTGATACTGCAGTAGTAGCAATGAATAAAACTACTTAAAGATGAATAAATACACTATTTTCATATCATTTATAAATTAGTCATTGTTTTTGTGCTCTTTGAAAGCATTATGAATTTAGTAACTGAAACTCTGACACTAAACAAACTCTCAAGGCTTTCTGATTGTAGTTAATAACTGGTGGCTGGACAATTTTTTAATTGAAAAACCAATGTTTACCACCCAGGGTCTCAGATTTTCTCAGTGTCAGTTGAATTTATGTAAAATGTGATGTATCCTAATGATCTGCAATATAAACTTAAGAGGCAATGGTGAGGGCTAAATTGTTAGGGCTCCATGCCAAGCCCTGCCAGGGGCCTGTGTGCTTTGCTATTTTATAAACCATAAGTCACATTCTCAGTTCGTGTGAGTGACCCAAGTGTGTCTCTAGGCCACTGGGGATAAGAGCTGGCCATACATTAAAATCCAGAGGGTCTTTCCATTAACTGGTATACAGGCAGGCTCGATTAAAAAACGTGTCAATGGCTGCCTCATTTATCACAAGTGAATTATTTTTTGAGAGGGCTGCAGTTCCCCCACACCCACTCTAAATATTTTTTTTAAGTTGGCAATTCTCACAATTTAAAAACAAACAAACAAGAAGCCCTGAAGATACAAGAGAATACACAAGAGGTGTAGTGCGCATCTTAGGGTCCTCTCCAATGAGCTAGTGCATTTCACTATCATGGCCTCGCGTGGTGTGATGGAGCTACCCCTCCAGCCTCAGTGCACACGCTGCCCCAGGATCCCTAGGCTCCAGCCTCCAAGAACTCTTTCAGGGCTGGCATTTCTCCATGGCCCCTTCTGTACACACGGTTCCCTTTGCCAGGAACACTCACCAGCCTTCACACTGAGACCTCAGAGCCCATTTCCTTATAGCAGCCTTCCCTCACGTCTCTGTAAATATATGCTTTCACAGAACTGTTTTTGTGCTCCATAGCACTTATTTTGGGAAAACTGTATCTCATTTGTGTGATCATTTGACTAATGCTTACTTTGCCCTACTGGACTGTAAACTCCACGTCTGCGTTTACTCACTAACGTATCCGAAGTCCCTAGCATTATGCTGGCACGTGGGGTAACATAATTAACATCTAAAGAATGAATAAAAATATGTGTAAGCAAGAGTGAAAGAGCAATAGAGGGAGCTGTATTTGATTTTTTATGGTTACAGCTTGTCATCCAAGAATAAACAACCTGCATGGGATTTCTGCGTACACAAACCCTTATTCCTTAATCAAATAACGAATTTTATTACAGAACACAAAACTCAAGCAATACTCAGATCACTGGGTTTCAAACAAAGTAAATAAAAGGAGAAGCCGAACTGAGACTTATTCTAGTGACATTAACATTTAAAAAACTGGGATTCCATTTGCATATTAATTTAATATTTATCTAAGAGGCACATAAAGTTTCTTTAAAAAATCTGGGAGGAAATGCCACATTTTTCCTTAAATACCTAGATTTGATTAACCCTATAATAAAATAATTGTTTATCTTTAGTCCCAGTCTTTCATGTTCTTAACCTTTAGTTATACTTTTACTTGATACAGAAAAGGTCCAATGATCACATTCTGTACCTTCACAGAATGAGCCAATATATAAGAAATCAATATAATCTACTAAAAGAGGTTCCTAACAAGGGCTTTCCTAATAAATCTGTTCACCTGACCTTCAATTCCAATTATGTTATATTTAAGAGACTCTAAACTTACCTTAGGACACATGGGGTTTCTTGCTGTTTCAATCATTAGTGAAGATCCCATTCTATCCCTTTATTAAAGGAGAAGAATTAAAGTATATCAAAATTTTATTTCCCAACATCAGGGAACATACACTATTCAATTACTGTTGGCTCATGGCTCATCAAAACCATGCACGACATGAAAGTAGTATAAGAATCTCCTCTAGGAAGCTTATAATCCAACTAATGCACATAAAACAATATATAGTTATCCATTAACCTCTGATTCAAACTGCAAGTATCTACACTTCTGAGGGGGGGCAATCAATACAGGCTGCAGTATTTGGAAAAGATGCACGGAGGTGTAGCTTAAGAAGGACACCAACGATGGCAAGAAAACACATTAAAAGCCAGGACATATACAGAGTAAAGGCACAGAGGCAGAACAACTTTTATGTTTTCAGGGTCCTCCTGACAGGATAAAGGAGCTGTGTTGAGATAAGCCTGCAGAAGTACAGCACACTAGTTACAGAACAGTCTAAAAACCAGATCAGGACACTCAGACTTCAAACCTGTTCTAGCAATACAGAGCCTATGCCACCCCCGAAAAATGCTTTTTAAATCATCTGAGTTGACATATGAATTACTGCAACATAACAGAAATTGTCCGTGGGTTGCAATTTTCACAATTCCATTATAAGGTAATTTTATTTCAGTGCAGACTTTTTCCAGACTTAAAAATTATGTATTATGCCCCTGTACTGCATACAAAGACTATGTTTTTTGACCAACCTGCCTCAGTAAGGAAACATTTTTCTAATGACATTTTTTCAAGTGACACTCATGTTTCACAACTAGAATATTAGTGAATTTCACATATTTACAAATTAGGTAGTAATCTACCCTTTATTATCTTTTATAAATACAATGAAAGATGCTATCTAAAACAGACAAGATCTTTGTCTTTCTCAGCCTGATCTGTGTGTTTCCTCGGCATGAAGATCAATGCAATTTTATTCTCCTAATTATCTTTATTATCCTAAGATAAAGTTTCTCACTTTATCTTTTCATAGAAATCTTGCTGTAAAATTGGGACAGAGATACTAGGAGCATGCTGCTTTCACACTTTAAGCAAAGTTCACACTTATTTTTTGTTTAAACCTTGATTTTATAAAAAGCTAAAATGCTTCAGTGAATTGTTATGAATATAAATCAGAAGAGAAAATCAGAAACATTAATTGGTCACTTTAGAGAGATGTCAAAATAAAAAAAAAAAGAATTCTCAACATTCCCAGATTCTACTGATGCTATAATTAAAAATAGCATCCCTACTCCCTCTTGCGAGAACACTGGAATCACAACTAACTACTGAACAATCATCGTCAGGGAGACGCTGGAACTCAAAAAAAAAGATACCCCACATCCAAAGACAAAGGAGAAGCCACAATGAGACAGTAGGAGGGGCACAATCACAGTAAAAATCAAATCCCATAACTGCTGGGTGGGTGACTCACAGACTGGAGAACACTGATACCACAGAAGCCCACCTACTGGAGTGAAGGTTCTGAGCCCCACATCAGGCTTCCCAACCTGGGGGTCCGGCAACAGGAGTAGGAATTCCTAGAGAATCAGACTTCGAAGCCTAGTGGGATTTGACTGCAAGACTTTGACAGGACTGGGGGAAACAGACTCCATGCTTGGAGGGCACACACAAAGTAGTGTGCGCTTCAGGAACCAGGGGAAGGAGCAGTGACCCCATAGGAGACTGAACCAGACCTACCTGCTACTGTTGGAGGGTCTCATACAGAGGCAGGGGGTCTTTGTGTCTCACTGTGAGGACAAGGACACTGGCAACAGAAGTTCTGGGAAGTACTCCTTGGAGTGAGCTCTCCCAGAGTCTGCCATTAGCCCCACCAAAGAGCCCAGGTAGGCTCCAGTGTTGGGTCGCCCCAGGCCAAACAACCAACAAGGAGGGAACCCAGCCCCACCCATCAGCAGTCAGGTGGATTACAGTTTTACTGAGCTCTGCCCACCAGAGCAACAGCCAGCTCTACCCACGAACAGTCCCTCCCATCAGGAAACCTGCACAAGCCTCTTAGATAGCCTCATCCACCAGAGGGCAGACAGCAGAAGCAAGAAGAACTACAATCCTGAAGCCTGTGGAACAAAAACCACATTCACAGAAAGATAGACAAGATGAAAAGGCAGAGGGCTATGTACCAGATGAAGGAACAAGATAAAACCCCAGAAAAACAACTAAATGAAGTGGACATAGGCAACCTTCCAGAAAAAGAAATCAGAATAACTACAGTGAAGATGATCCAGGACCTCAGGGTGGCGGGGGGCGGGGGGGAAGAATGGAGGCAAAGATCTAGAAGATGCAAGGAATGTTCAACAAAGACCTCGAAGAATTAGAACAAAAAAACAGAGAGGAACAATACAATAACTGAAATGAAAAATACACTAGAGGGCATCAATAGCAGAATAACTGAGGCAGAAGAAAGGATAAGTAACCTGGCAGACAGAATGGTGGAATTTACTGCTGCAGAACAAAATAAAGAAAAAGAATGAAAAGAAATGAAAACATCCTAAGAGACCTCTGGGACAACATTAAACACAACAACATTCGCATTTTAAGGGTCCCAGAAGGAGAAGAGAGAGAGAAAGGACCCGAGAAAATACTTGAAGAGCTTATAGTCAAAAACTTCCCTAACATAGGAAAGAAAATAGCCACCCAAGTCCAGGAAGCAGAGAGTCCCATACAGGAGAAACCCAAGGAGAAACAGGCCGAAACACATAGTAATCAAATTGGAAAAAACTAAAGACAAAGAATAATTACTAAAAGCAGCAAGTGAAAAATGACAAACACAAGGGAACTCCCATAAGGTTAACAGCTGATTTCTCAGCAGAAACTCTACAAGCCAGAAGGGAGCGGCATGACATATTTAACGTGATGAAAGCGAAGAACCTACAACCAAGATTACTCTACCCAGCAAGCGTCTCATTCAGATTCGATGGAGAAATCAAAAGCTTTACAGATAAGCAAGGGCTAAGAGAATTCAGCACCACAAAACCAGCTCTACAACAAATGCTAAAGGAACTTCTCTAAGTGGGAAACACAAGAGAAGAAAAGGACCTCCAAAAACAACCCAAAACAATTAAGAAAATGGTAATAGAAACATACATATCAATAATTACCTTAAACGTGAATGGATTAAATGCTCCAAACAAAAGACACAGGCTTGCTAAATGGATACAAAAACAAGACCCATATATATGCTGTCTACAAGAGACCCACTTCAGACCAAGGGACACATATAGACTGAAAGTGAGAGGGCAGAAAAAGATATTCCATGCGAATGAAAATCAAAAGAAATTGGAGTAGCAATACTCATATCAGATAAAATAGACTTTAAAATAAAGAATGTTACAAGAGACAAGGAAGGACACTACAAAATGATCAAGGGATCAATCCAAGAAGATGATATAACAATTATAAATATATATGCAGCCAACATAGGAACACTTCAATACATAAGGCAACTGCTAATGGCTATAAAAGAGGAAATCGACAGCAACACAATAATAGTGGGGGACATTAACACCTCACTTACACCAATGGACACATCATCCAAACAGAAAATTAATAAGGAAACACAAGCTTTAAATGACACAATAGACCAGATAGATTTAATTGATATTTATAGGACATTCCATCCAAAAATAGCAGATTACACTTCCTTCTCAAGTGCACATGGAACAATCTCCAGGACAGATCACATCTTTGGTCACAAATCAAGCCTTAGAAATGTAAGAAAATTGAAATCACACCAAGCATCTTTTCTGACCACAACACTATGAGATTAGAAATCAATTACAGAGGAAAAATAGTAAACAACACAAACACCTGGAGACTAAACAATATGTTACTAAATAGCCAAGAGATCACTGAAGAAATCAAAGAGGAAATAAAAAAATACCTAGAGACAAATTACAACGAAAACACAACAATCCAAAACCTATGGGATGCAGCAAAAGCAGTTCTAAGAGGGAAGGTTATAGCAATACAAGCCTATCTCAAGAAACAAGAAAAATCTCAAATAAACAATCTAACCTTACACCTAAAGGAACTAGAGAAAGAAAAACAAACAAAGCCCAAAGTTAGAAGAAAAGAAATCATAAAGATCAGAGTAGAAATAAATGAAATAGAAACAAATAGCAAAGATCAATAAAACTAAAAGCTGGTTCTTTGAGATGATAAACAAAAATTGATAAACCGTTAGCCAGACTCATCAAGAAAAAGAGGGAGAGGACTCAAATCAATAAAATGAAAAATGAAAAAGGGGAAGTTATAACAGACACTGCAGAAATACAAAGTATCCTAAGAGACTTCTACAAGCAACTCTATGCCAATAAAATGGACAACCTGGAAAAAATGGACAAATTCTTAGAAAGGTATAACCTTCCAACCAAGACTGAATCAGGAAGAAATAGGAAACATTAACAGACCAATCACAAGTAATGAAATTGAAACTGTGATTAAAAATCTTCCAACAAACAAAAGTCCAGGACCAGATGGCTTCACAGGTGAATTCTATCAAACATTTAGAGAAGAGCTAACACCCATCTTTCTCAAACTCTTCCAAAAAATTGCAGGGGAGGGAACACTGCTAAACTCATTCTGTGGCCACCATCACCCTGATATCAAAACCAGACAAAGATACTACAAAAAATGGAGATTACAGACCAGTATCACTGATACATATAGATGCAAAAATCCTCAACAAAATACTAACAAACAGAATACAACAACACATTAAAAGGATGATACACCGTGATCAAGTTGGATTTATCCCAGGGATGCAAGGATTCTTCAATGTATGCAAATCAATCAATGTGATACACCATATTAACAAACTGAAGAATAAAACCCACATGATCACCTCAACAGACGCAGAAAAAGCTTTTGACAAAATTCAACACCCATTTACGATAAAAACTCTCCAGAAAATGGACAGAGGGAACCTACCTGAACAAAATAAAGGCCGTCTACAACAAAACCCATAGCAAACATCATTCTCAATGGTGAAAAACTGAAAGCATTTCCTCTAAGATCAGGAACAAGACAAGGATGTCCACTCTCGCCACTATTATTCAACATAGTTTTGGAAGTCCTAGCCACGGCAATCAGAGAAGAAAAAGAAATAAAAGGAATACAAATTGGAAAAGAAGAAGTAAAACTGTCACTGTTTGCAGATGACATGGTACTATACATAGAGAATCCTAAAGATGCCAACAGAAAGCTACTAGAGCTAATCAATGAATATGGTAATGTTGCAGGATACAAAATTAATGCACAGAAATCTCTTGCATTCCTACACACTAATCACAAAAAATCTGAAAGAAAAATTGAGGAAACACTCCTTTTTACCATTGCAAAAAAAAGAATAAAATACCTAGGAATAAACCTACCTAGGGAGACAAAAGACCTGTATGCAGAAAACTGTAAGACACTGATGAAAGAAATTAAAGATGATACCAACAGATAGAGAGATATACCATGTTGCTGGATTGAAAGAATCAATATTGTGAAAATGACTATACTACCCAGAGCAATCTACAGATTCAATGCAATCCCTATCAGACTACCAATGACATTTTTTACAGTACTAGAACAAAAAATCTTAAAATTTGTATGGAGACAAAAGACCACGAATAGCCAAAGCAGTCTTGAGGGAAAAAATTGGAGCTGGAGGAATCAGACTTCCTGACTTCAGACTATACTACAAAGCAACAGTGATCAAGACAATATTGTACTGGCACGAAAACAGAAATGCATATCACTGGAACAGGACAGAAAGCCCAGAGATAAACCCATGCACCTATGGTCAATTAATCTATGACAAAGGAGGCAAGGATATACAATGGAGAAAAGACAGTCTCTTTAATATGTGGTGCTAGGAAAACTGGACAGCTACATGTAATAGAATGAAATTAGAACACTCCCTAACACCACACACAAAAATAAACTGAAAATGGATTAGAGACCTAAATGTGAGACCAGACAGTACAAAATTCTTATAGGAAAACACAGGAAGAACACTCTCTGACATAAATCACAGCAAGATCTTTTTTGATCCACCTCCTAGAGTAATGGAAATAAAACCAAAAATAAACAAATGGGACCTAATGAAACTTCAAAGCTTTTCCACAGCAAAGGAAACTACAAACAAAATGAAAAGACAACCCTCAGAATGGGAGAAAATATTTGCAAACAAATCAATGGACAAAGGATTAATCTCCAAAATATATAAACAGCTCATGCAGCTCAATATTAAAAAAACAAACAACCCAATCCAAATATGGGCAGAAGACCTAAATAGACATTTCCCCAAAGAAGACATACAGATGGCCAAGAAGCACATGAAAAGCTGCTCAACATCACTAATTATTAGAGAAACACAAATCAAAACTACAGTGAGGTAACACCTCACACCAGTTAGAATGGCCATCATCAGAAAATCTACAAAAAGCAAATGCTGGAGAGGGTCTAGAGAAAAGGGAACCCTCTTGCACTGTTTTTGGGAATGTAAATTGATACAGCCACTATGGAGAACAGTATGGAGGTTCCTTGAAAAAGCTAAAAATAGAATTACCATATGACCCAGCAATCCCAGAGAAACCATAATTCAAAAAGGCACATGCACCTGAATGTTCACTGCAGCACTATTTACAATAGCCAGGACATGGAAGCAACCTAAATGCCCAACAACAGACGAATGGATAAAGAAGATGTGGTACATATATACAATGGAATATTACTCAGCCATAAAAAGGAATGAAGTTTGGTCATTTGTAGAGACATGGATGGACCTAGAGACTGTCATACAGAGTGAAGTAAGTCAGAAAGAGAAAAACAAATATCGTATATTAACGCATATATGTGGAACCTAGAAAAATGGTACAGATGAACTGGTTTGTAGGGCAGAAATTGAGACACAGATGTAGAGAACAAACGTATGGACACCAAGGGGGGAAAGTGGTGGGGTGCTGGTGTGATGAATTGGGCGATTGGGATTGACATGTATACCCTGATGTGTATAAAATTGATGACTAATAAGAACCTGCTGTATAAAAAAATAAATAAAATTAAATTTAAAAAAAAGAATAAAGCTACTATAATCTTAAAAAAAACAGCGTCCCTATAATAACACAAAATCATTATCACAGGAAAAAATATAAAAATGTTCTCAATAAACAATGAAGACAAAAAATGACAAAAAAGGCCACGGAGTGGGCATGGTAAAGCATAACAACAAGGCCCCCACTGAATCACACTTGCTGATTTCCACACCCTTGTATACAGTCCCTTTCCACACAGACCCTGGGTCTGAGTGGCTTTGGTCAATAGGACATCAGCAAATATGCCACTAAACTGAGGCTTGGTAAGTCCTCAGGCACTGAGGCTTGCCCGAACTGGAACTCTGAGACCACCATGAGATGGGATGAAGCCCAGCACAAGAGACCAGCTGTCCCAGCCATCTCAGCTGACCTGCCTGCTGGCTGCCAGTAACCATGAGTGAGTTTAGACACGACCAGAAGAAATGTCCAGTCAAACCACAGAATCATGAGACTTAATCAAGACCTAAAAAAAAAAGCTTAATTAAGCCTTAGGACTAGAAAATAATATAAAGATTTATGTGATTTCAAGGTAGAAAAGACTTCCTAAATATTAAAGCAAAGTTCAAAATTAAAGGAAGAGATCTGACAAATGAAGACTTCAAACTCCTCCACATTAAAAAAATGTTTTTAACTAAAAAGCATGTTTTCAATATATCAACAAACGGTTAAGACATTTACAATATAGTGAGCAATGAATGCCCTGGTAGGAAAAGGAGCAAATATTATGCTCTTGAAATTCGCACACAAAAAAGAAAAAAAAAGAAACAAACAAAAAAAAAACTGTTCAAACTCATCAATAACCAAAGTGATGCAAATTGTAAATAACAGTATAAAGATCTCTCAGACTGACAAAGTTCTAAAAATTAAAATGTCTGGTGTTCGTAAGTATTTTATGAAATGGAAACACAAACTGATGTTGGGGGGTCGGCTGGGACAAGTGTGTGGAAGCACAATTCAGGTATATACATCTATCTATCTATCTATCTATCTAAAACATGATTTCTTAAAACATGTCTACTTTCTGACCCAAAATTTCACTCAACAAGTTTACCTTAAATATATAAGCAGAGATTGAAGTAGAGATGTAAGATATCCACCTAAACTTTATTTTGAATGGGAAAAATATCTGAAATATCCTTTTTCCACTAGGGAATTTGTTAAATAAAAAATAGTACATCCATAAAATGGAGAGCAAACAACCATTAAAACACATCTTATGGGACTTCCCTTGTGGTGCAGTGGTTAAGACTCTGTGCTCCCAACGCAGGGGGCCCAGCCAGGTTTGATCCCTGGTCAGGGAACTAGATCCCACATGCATGCTGCAACTAAGAGTCTGCATGCCACAACTAAGGAGCCTGCCTGCTGCAACTACGGAGCCCACATGCCATGAGTAATGGAGCCAGAGAGCTGCAACTAAGAAGCCCGCCTGCCACAACTAAGGAGCCCGCCTGCCATAACTAAGACCCAGCGCAACCAAAGAAATTTTTTTTAAAATTATCTCAAAAAATATTTAACAACATAGGAAACCAATCATGATAAAATGCTAAGTGAAAATGCGAGATACAAAACTACACGTGCATTATTATCCCAATTTTGTGAAGGGGATGAATACGAACACACAGTCACAACCTCACATACACATATACTTATTTATCTCCAAGAAATTCTAGAAAAATGTACATCACCATGTTAATAGTGCTTTAGTTCTTGGTAGGATTATAAGCTATTTTCACTGTTTTCTTTACATATTCTCTATTTCCTATATAATGATTTTTTTTTTTTTTTTTTTTTTTTTTGTGATACGCGGGCCTCTCACTGTTGTGGCCTCTCCCGTTGCGGAGCGCAGGCTCCGGACGCACAGGCTCAGTGGCCATGGCTCACAGGCTTAGTTGCTCCGCGGCATGTGGGATCTTCCCGGACCAGGGCACGAACCCGTGTCCCCTGCATCGGCAGGCGGATTCTCAACCACTACGCCACCAGGGAAGCCCTATAATGATTATTTTTAAAAGCCATCAACATTGACCTAATAATTATGCTTCTTATAAACTGACCTACTGATACATTCTGAAGTGTGGGCAGAAATGTAAATTTTCCTACCATAGCATTGTTCAGGATCACAAAAAATCAGAAATAACATAAACGTCCCAAATATAAACAGTTAAGAAAATATGGCACTGCAGAATGCAGTGTAGTCTTTTAAAAATTTGTCAAGAAATTTTCCTAAAGTCGAAAAAGGGGAAAAGATAGAAAATTATAACTACAATATAATTTCTACCATATAAAACATATGAAAATGTACATAGTCTAGGAAAAAAAATTAGAAGAAAACATACTGCAAAGTCTACAGCTCTAAACAAGATTGTGGGTGATTTTAAGTTTCTATTTTATGCTTATATTTTTAGAAAGTGAGTATAAAGGCTCTGTAATATTTTGGAAGAAAATGTTTAAAAATTATTAAATCTTTTAGAAGAATACTTGTTAATGACTTAAGAAAGACTAATACTACTACATCATTTTAAATAAGGCCCTTGAGCACCTGTGGATTTTGGTACTCTCGGAGGTCCTGGCACCAATCCCTCACGGATACCTAGGGGCAACTGTATGTTCAGGAAAAACAACAGGTGCAAACATGTCCTATATACAATGTGTTCTCAATTTTTTAAAAGACAATTTCAACTTTTACATGCAAATCTCAAACATGTGAACCCAAGAAAATAGTGAAAAGAATACAATTCACCGAAACAGTAGTTATCTTTAATTAGTGAGATCAATAATTTAGTATTCTTCTTTATATTTTTCTGCATTGTTCAAATATAAATCAAGACATTTTTAAAAAGAATAAGTACATGGGGTGTGCTCAGAGCAGGGGGTGTGAAGAAATGGCTTGTTTGTTTACAACACGCCCGACAGGAATCTGGGTTCATTGTGACAAGGGGCACAAAAGTTGTGGCCTTCCTGTGAACAAATACCCAACACGTGTCCCCCTGCACCTCCACGTGGCTGCTGGGCAGGACCGGTGGGACAGGGCTCAGTACTGGAAGGAAAGCTACTGTATTTAGTGGGGGAGACTGCCACCTAGAGCCTGTCTGGTCCATGTGTATGTGAGCCATGAGGGGTCTTACAGGCATAAAGGCTTTGAACCCCTCTCTTCAAGGAAAAAAGAAAAACAGATTCCAACTATATGCCATTCTGGAAAAGGCCAAACAATGGAGACAATAAAAAGATCAATGGTTGCCAGGAGTTTGGGGGGAGAGGGGAGATGAATACATATAGTACAGAAGTCTTTATGAGCAGCGAAAATACTCTTTATGACATTATAATGATTTTATGTCATCATACTTTCATCCAAAGACATAGAATGTGCAACACTATTCACTTTATAAAGTGAACCCTAAGATGAACTAGGGACTTTGGTGATTATGATGTGTCAGTGCAGTTCAGCCTTGGTTAAAAAAAAAAAAAAGTCTTAAAAAGAATTAACACTCGGGTAGACATTTTTGGCAAAACTTTTGTTTTACTTTTATATATGTATACATATTATATATGTGTGTTTGCTGGATTGTGATGTAAAAATCTACCTTTTAGATTAAAAAAATTTGCAGGCTACTGTAGTTATACTGGCAAATAAAAGCACAAATTAATCTCAAAAAAAAAAGAAAAAGTACAACTTACTTAAGAATGTTTTCCCACGTTTGACTGTCATAAAATGCATGGCTCCAACTCATTTTGACTGTTCCAACAATGACATTTTGTGAAAACACATCTGATCCCAATTTTCGATAAAGTTCCTCACATTCGTCCAGGGGCATATGAAACAATCCCAACATGAATGCTAATATAGCACCTGAAAGAAAGAATCCTTAGTTTTTATCAGCACTGCCATTATAGTACTTGTAAGATCTCCTGAGTCACAGACTTGGTTAAAGCTCTAGCTTTGATACTTTTTAACTGTGTCACCTGAGACAAACTACTTAACCTCCCAGAGCCCCAATTTTCTTCATCTATAAAGATAATAACGGTAACTAAAATTTACATGTTCTTATAACACTGGGATAACACACGTAAAGGGCATTACCAGGCCTCAATGAGGATTCAATAAATACTAACCACTGATGATGATGATAATTTAAAAATATATAAAAATGTGTTGTTTTGCATTAAATTAAATTATAATTAAGATACCATGGTAGATAATGTCCTTTCTAACCTTAATAAATTCCTTAGTTTTAGTCAGAGAACACAGTATATTTGACAACTTACCAATTCATTAAAATGATTAGTCCTTCAGGTTGGTCCTGGGAACGTCTCTGGGATGTCTTTTTAAACAGCTGAACTGCATACCCTAGCTGCACTTGATAGGACACACTGCCACCTAGTGTACCTAACTGGCGTAGCCCTGAACTAAGGAGGAAAAGGGGAGAAGAACGCTCTGAGTGACCGGGAGAGGGTGGTAAGGGCGAAGACCTGTAGGGCATCACTGCTTACATTAAGATAACGAACAATGTAAAAAACAGGAAATCACTATTATAATGTATTTTAAATATTTTATATATTTTATTATCTTTAGTCTTGTTCTAGTAAAAGATAAGTCAGCTTGTTTTAAAATACATTGTATGGCATAACTATATGATAGAAATTGTTACTTATCAATTTGCAGAAAATGTTTAATTAACACAAGAAATAACTTGCCAAAAAAAAATTAAGTTGCTTTTAAGAAGAGCTACTATAAAGATGAACAGATATTAAAAAACTGAATTTTACTGAATGGTTAAGGACATTATTACCCTTAAACTAAATATATATTTTTAACTCTATAAAAACTAAATGTGCAGGGACTTCCTTGGTGGTCCAGTAGTTAAGAATCCACCTTCCAATGTATGGGACGTGCATTCGATCCCTGGTCAGGGAACAAAGATCCCACGTGTTGCGGGCCAACTAAACCTGTGCAGTCTAGAGCCCGCGTGCCACAACTAGAGAGCCTGCACATTGCAGCTACTGAGCCTGCACACCACAACTAGAGAGAAGCCACAATGAAGAGCCTGCATGCCGCAACTAAGATCTCATGGGTCGCAACAAAGACCCAACGCAGCCAAAACAAACACACACACACTAAGTGTGCAAACAAAATCTCTACATTAGAATATACAAAGTGGTTAAAAGAAAGGAGAATTATAAGCACTATATTATAAGTTAAGGTTAAAGTAAGCTAGAAGACACAATGGAAAAGATATATTGTGATAAGTGCAGAAACGTACATATTACATAAACAAATACTCTAGTCGGTAGATGAATCTCTGGTTTACAATTCTCTTCACTGAGCACCCACCTACTAACAATGGTGCCAAAGCAAGAAGTTAGCTTGTAGATATGTTTGAAGGTTTCAACTGCTAGGACCATTCCAAAATTTAACAGAAATGGCCAGGGTTAACAGCTCCAGGAAAAAATACCAAGAACACTTGCACTGTGAAGGCCCCTTTAAGAAAAATGTCCATAGTTATATCAATTGGGGATATACATGTTATTTTCCTATCCTGAGAGTCACAAGGCATTTTTAACATGCTAGAAGATCTCAGAAGTCCCTCTGTAAAGAAACCTGTTTTAACTGTCTTTAACCCAACCTTTTCCAAATCTGCTATCATCTTGAGGAATCACTGCTCAGTGGAACATCACAGGAATCACCGATTCTTTATACTTCTGAATTACCCCTACAACTGCTCTCGTTTAGTTTTCATAATGGAGCATCAATTAACGTGCCCTTTGGGAATATCTGTCATACTTGACACAGAGAATGTAGAGAAATCATTTGATTTTGTTGCTGGTAGTCTTTAGGTCTACTATTATAATTCCAAAGAATGAGAAAAAATAGAAAAGTCTATGAAGATAAACTAACGTAAAGTGAGAAATTATCAGGCCAAATAGTAAAATGTACAGCAGGGATCTGCAATGCTAACAGTCCTTGAGTGTTACCTGGGAGGTAAGCAATAGCTATAGGTACCCTGAGAGGCTTCATGTACACCCTGGAGGATGCAGGTGATGCATGGGTGAGAGAGGTGATGTAAGAAATAGAAAAACGAAACAAACAGAAAAGCAAAACAAAAATTTAACTGTTGGTGAGTCAGGGAAAACTAGAAAATTATTCAGAAGCAATCATATTCTAAGTTGCCAATTTCTTCTACACAAGCATGAAACTAGAATTTTAAATGTACGTCGACTAGCAATATTAAAAAGCTTTTAAAAACACAGATTCTCACATTTATCCTTTTGGTTTCAAACAACCAGACAAAAAAGGATATAAGAAGCAATTTCCTCACAGAGGGATACCTTTCAAAAGAAAGTAAAATCTTATCCATCCTTAATGTTCTGTTTGTTCAAGCACAATTTGAGTACCTATCACTTTGCTACTTTCCTTCAGGTGACTATACCATAAGGTGGTAATTCATAATTTACACTTGTCACCGTGGCTTATTTAAACCATATTAGAAAAGCATGCTAAAATCTACTTCTGAATATTAACTTATTCCCAATAAACATTTTAAAAAGTTCATTAAGCAAATCAAAGGTCTATTCATCATCAAAACATGAAACTAAGATCCATCATTTCAGGAAATGACCAGGATCTGACACTTGAGTGCTTAATGTTATTTTTCTTAATGCACTGCTGGGATGCACCACTTCCACATGGTAATAACAATCACCTGTGCTTACACCACAAATGTAATCAAAGAGTTGATGAACTGGCTTCTGAGTAAGTTCAACTAATTTTCGTAGGGTCTGAAGAGCAACCACACCCCTGTAGGAAAAATAAAAGGCAACAATGAGAATTCTTGTTTTAAGGAAAGTTAAACTATTGAATAAAACAAACTTTGGTTTCCTAGCTTATATGCTAACATGAAAACTAATAATATAAATTAGCATCAGTTAAAACTGACAAAGGTTTCTGGATCACTTTTGAAAATCTATATCTAAATAATGGTGTTAAAACCTGTGTCATGGCACCACATTTTCAATTTACACTAGTATCTCTTTAAATAAGACAACAAAGATATGGCAATGTAAAATATTTTATCAAACACTCCAACTGTGGAAATTCCTTCAAACTTCCACTCGCCAGTTGTGGGGTGCCACGTACTGGATTTCTCCACTTACCAATGTGGTTGGTTACCTGTGCTTCTATACATTTCATGTATTTTACTAGTCATACTTTTAAGCTTTCTTGTGTTTATTCATTTAAAAAAAACTTTCAACTACCTCAAAACAAGGCTTTGCACTAAGAATATTCATTTATGTTCTGACTGTTCATTTCTGGACTCTTGACAAAGGCAGCAAGTAGCTTCATGATGGAATGTGAAAGATGAAACAGCCTAGGAGGTGCAGGAGGTGCTGGAAAATCCTTAATACTGGGGGATATACAGACATAATGAAAAGTTCTAATCCCAATACAAGGCGTGGAGCAGAGAACACAGTATTAGTCAGGCAGCACAAAATAAAATATAGAGCGTCAAATTGTGCTTTGATACTATGAGCACAAAGTTACCAGAAAACATCGTTAAGATGTTTTCATAGAAAATGAAAGATACAGATTTTTTTTTTAATTGCCAGAAGTAATGTGAATTTGAAGAGCGGTCAGAGAAGAAAAGATGGCTTATGAGGGTGATACACTGTGAATTCAATGTATTTTTAATGTGAGACATGAAGAATTAAAGATCATGCTGGATAAAACACATTTAACAGTGTGCCCTCCATTATCTTATGAAAAGGAAATAAAACATGCACATGTATATGTTCAAATAGAAAAATATATTTGAAGAAATAAATCAAAATAGTGAAAATAACCTTGGAATTGTGAGCTATGATTGTTTCATTTGGTTTGTTTTTCTTTATATTTTTCTTTTTTTTTCCTCCCAAGTTTCACTTGTATAAGCCAGAAGGAAACGATTTTAAAATGCAGTATTTATAAATTAGTTCAGGACAAATTTTAAAATAAATATTATTGCTAGGTTGATTCTACATGACTAACACTGTACCAGGCTCTCGGAGACAAAAGAAACGTTAAGATATGGGTTCTTCCTCACGAGCCTTCTTACCTTACTCCTTTCAAGACCAATTTCCCATTCTGGCTGCTTTCTCATAGTCCCCTAAACTGAGGTTTCCCAACAGCAGCACCACTGACATTGTGGGCCAGGTAATCTTTTGTTGTAGGGACTGTCCTAGGCATTGAAGGATATTTAGCACAACTATCCTCTCCTCACTAAATGTAAGTAGCAATCCCCCAATTGTCACAACTAAAAATGTCTCCAGACACAGACAAATATTCTCGAAAGGGCAATATCACCTCCAGTGGAGAATCACAGATCTAACCCCACCTTCACCCTAACCAGCCTCGAGATTTTCCCAAATATCTTCACTCTAATTTCCTCCCTGTATGACTAATAAAACCCCTATTCTATGAAATCAAGTATTACTTATGGATCACAGATCTCTTTTCACTATATAGCTCCCTCACTCTAAACAGACATTTGAATGTTCTTCCATGTTCTTATTTCAGATCTCTTCTCAACTGTTATTTTTTCAAAAACTCATAGGCATGATCACTCTTTAGAGAGTAACAGCACTGTTACTCTCTATCCCTTTACTTTGCTTTACATTTCTTCATAGCACCAATTACTACTCAATAATACATTTTTGTTTTTCTAGTTGTTGTCTCTTAAGGGAAGAGCAGAGATGGCAGGGAACTGGAACACAAGCTAGAAATTTTAGGGGGAAAGGTTCATGAAATGAAGCCAAATCATCTAACCAACAAATAAGGAACTAGACAAACTAAGACCGAATAGGAAGCATGGATGGACTGCAATTAGTAAGAAGGGAGCCTAATGGTGAAATTATCTCTTTCTGAGCTTGGCATCTGTGAGAAAATGTAGGGAGTCAGGAAGTTACTGCCATAGGCTCCTTTTCTAACAATCACTTTATTACTAGTTGACTGATACATATGGGTAAGATAAATACAATAAAAGAAAACTAATATTACAGAACACTGCCAAGATTTTAAGAGAATCATAGTTGATAAACTGTCCTAAACTACAGAAAACGTCTGAAAAGACCAAACTAAATGTTTGTTTTAGGATAACAGTATCCATGTGGCTGACAGGGTCTTGGTGCTCTGGCTGGGTGTCAGGCCTGTGCCTCTGAGGTGGGAGAGCCAACTTCAGGACATTGGCCCACCAAAGACCTCCTGACTCTACATAACATAAAACAGCAAAAGCTCTCCCAGAGATCTCCATCTCAATGCTAAGACCCAGCTCCATGCAACAATCAGCAAGCTACAGTGCTGGACATCCTACGCCAAACAACTACAAGACAGGGACACAACCCCATCCATTAGCAGAGAGGCTGCCTAAAATCATAATAAGGTCACAGACACCCCAAAACACACCACCAGATGCGGTCCTGCCCACCAGAAAGACAAGACCCAGACTCATCCACCAGAACACAGGGACCAGTCCCCTCCACCAGGAAGGCTACACAAGCCACTGAACCAACCATAGTCACTTGGGGGCAGACACCAAAAACAATGGCAACTATGAACCTGCAGCCTGCGAAAAGGGGACCACAAATGCAGTAAGTGAAGCAAAATGAAAAGACACAGAAACACACAGCAGATGAAGGAGCAAGGTAAAAACAAACAAGACCAAACAAATGAAGAGGAAATAGGCAGTCTATCTGAAAAATAATTCAGAGTAATGATAGTAAAGATGATCCAAAATCTTGGAAATAGAATGGAGAAAATACAGGAAACGTATAACAAAGACCCAGAAGAACTAAAGAGCAAACAAACAATGATGAACAACACAATAAATGAAACTAAAAATTCTCTAGAAGGAATCAACTGCAGAATAACTGAGGCAGAAGAACGGATAAGTTAACCTGAAAAATAAATAGTGGAAATAACTACTGCAGACCAGAATAAAGAAAACAGAATGAAAAGAATAGAGGACAGTCCCAGAGACCTCTGGGATAAAATTAAATGCACCAACATTCAAATTACAGGGGTCCCAGATGAAGAAGAGAAAAAGAAAGCTACTGAGAAAATATCTGAAGAGATTATAGTTGAAAACTTCCCTAATATGGGAAACCAAATAGTCAATCAACTCCAGGAAGCGCAGAGAGTCCCATATAGGATAAATCCAAAGAGAAACACGCCAAGACACATATTAATCAAACTCTCAAAAATTAAATAAAAAGAAAAAATATTAAAAGAAGCAAGCGAAAAACACCAAAATAACATACAAAGGAATCCCCATAAGGTTCACAGCTGACTTTCAGCAGAAACTCTGCAAGCCAGAAGGGAGTGGCAGGACATATTTAAAGCGATGAAAGGGAAAAACCTATAACCAAGATTACTCTACCCAGCAAGGATCTCATTGAGATTTGACAGAGCAATTAAAACCTTTATAGACAAGCAAAAGCTCAGACAATTCAGCACCACCAAACCAGCTTTACAACAAAGGCTAAAAGAACTTCTGTAGGCAGGAAACACAAGAGAAGGAAAAGACCTACAATAATAAACCCAAAACAATTAACAAAATGTAACAGGAACATACATATCGATAATTAAATTAAATGGATTAAATGCTTCAACCAAAAGACACAGGCTGGCTGATTGGATACAAAAACAAGGCCCATATATATGTTGTCTACAAGAGACCCACTTCAGACCTAGGGACACATACAGACTGAAAGTGAGGGGATGGAAAAAGATATTCCATGCAAATGGAAATCAAAAGAAAGCTGGAGCAGCAATTCTCCTATCAGACAAAATAGACTTTAAAATAAAGACTATAACAAGAGACAAAGAAGAACACTACATAAGGATCAAACCAAGAAGAAGATATAACAATTATAAATATTTATGCACCAAACATAGCAGCACCTCAATACATCAGGCAAAAGCTAACAGCCATAAAAGGGGAAATCGACAGTAACACAATCATGGTAGAGGACTTTAACAACAACCCACTTTCACCAATGGACAGATCGTCCAAAATGAAAATAAATAAGGAAACACAAGCTTTAAATGATACATTAAACAAGATGGACTTAATGGATATTTATAAGACATTCCATCCAAAACAACAGAATACACTTTCTTCTCAAGTGCTCACGGAACATTCTCCAGGATCTTGGGTCACAAATCAAGTCTTGGTAAATTTAAGAAAACTGAAATCATATCAAGTATCTTTTCCGACCACAACGCTATGAGACTAGATATCAATTACAGGAAAAAAATCTGTAAAAAATACAAACACATGGAGGCTAAACAATACACTACTAAATACCCAAGGGATCACTGAAGAAATCAAAGAGGAAATCCAAAAATACCTACAAACAAATGACAATGAAAACACGATGACCCAAAACCTATGGGATGCAGCAAAAGCAGTTCTAAGAGGGAAGTTTAGAGCAATACAATCCCACCTCAAGAAACAAAAAACATCTCAAATAAACAACCTATCCTTACACCTAAAGCAATTAGAGAAAGAAGAACAAAAAACCCCCAAAGTTAGCAGACGGAAAGAAATTATAAAGATCAGATCAGAAATAAATGAAAATGAAGGACACAATACCAAAGATCAATAAAACTAAAAGCTGGTTCTTTGAGAAAATGAACAAAATTGATAAACCATAAGCCAGACTCATTAAGAAAAAAAGGGAGAAGACTCAAATCAATAGAATTAAAAATGAAAAAGGAGAGTAACAACTGACACTACAGAAATACAAAGGATCCTGAGAGATTACTACAAGCAGCTATATGCCAATAAAATGGACAACCTGGAAGAAATGGACAAATTCTTAGAAAAGCACAACCTTCCGAGACTAAACCAGGAAGAAATAGAAAATATAAGCAGGCAATGAAATTGAGACTATGATTAAAAATCTTCCAACAAACAAAAGACCAGGACCAGATGGCTTCACAGGCGAATTCTATCAAACATTTACAGAAGAGCTAACACCTATCCTTCTCAAACTCTTTCAAAATATAGCAGAGGGAGGAACACTCCCAAA
This sequence comes from Kogia breviceps, assembly GCF_026419965.1. Taxonomy (NCBI): domain Eukaryota; kingdom Metazoa; phylum Chordata; class Mammalia; order Artiodactyla; family Physeteridae; genus Kogia; species Kogia breviceps. The sequence goes on from NC_081318.1 coordinate 98,753,178, forward strand.
CTCATTCTACGAGGCCACCATCACCCTGATACCAAAACCAGACAAAGATGTCACAAAGAAAGAAAACTACAGGCCAATATCACTGATGAACATAGATGCAAAAATCCTCAAAAAAACACTAGCAAACAGAATCCAGCAGCACATTAAAGGGATCATATACCATGATCAAGCGGGGTTTACCCCAGAAATGCAAGGATTCTTCAATATACGCAAATCAATCAACGGGATAAACCATATAAACAAACTGAAGAAGAAAAACCATATGATCATCTCAATAGATGCAGAAAAAGCTTTTGACAAAATTCAACACCCATTTATGATAAAAACCCTCCAGAAAGTAGGCATAGAGGGAACTTACCTCAACATAGTAAAGGCCATATATGACAAACCCACAGCCAACATCGTTCTCAATGGTGAAAAACTGAAAACATTTCCTCTAAGATCAGGAACAAGACAAGGTTCTCCACTCTCACCACTATTATTCAACATAGTTTAGGAAGTTTTAGACACAGCAATCAGGGAAGAAAAAGAAATAAAAAGAATACAAATTGGAAAAGAAGAAGTAAAGCTGTCACTTTTGCAGATGATGTGATACTACACATAGAGAATCCTAAAGATGCTACCAGAAAACTAGTAGAGCTATTCAACGAAACTGGTAAAGTAGCAGGATACAAAATTAATGTGCAGAAATCTCTTGCATTCCTATACACTAATGATGAAAAATCTTGAGAGAAATTAAGGAAACAATCCCATCTGCCATGCAACAAAAAGAATAAAATACCTAGGAATAAAAGCTACCTAAGGAGACAAAAGACCTGTATGCAGAAAACTATAAGACACTAATGAAAGAAATTAAAGATAATACCAACAGATGGAGAGATGTACCATGTTCTTGGATTAGAAGAATCAACATCATGAAAATGACTATAATACCCAAAGCAATCTACAGATTCAATGCAATCCCTATCAAACTACCAATGGCATTTTTCACAGAACTAGAACAAGAAATTTCACAATTTGTATGAAAACAAAAAAGACCCTGAAGAGCCAAAGCAATACTGAGAAAGAAAAATGGAGCTGGAGGAACAGGCTCCTGGACTGCAGACTATACTACAAAGCTACAGTAATCAAGACAGTATGGTACTTGCACAATTACAGAAATATGGATCAACGGAACAGGATAGAAAGCCCAGAGATAAACCCACCATAAAAATATGGTCACTTTATTTTTCATAAAGGAGCCAAGAATACATAATGGAGAAAAGACAGCCTCTTCAATAAGTGGTGCTGGGAAAACTGGCCAGCTACACATAAAAGAATGAAATTAGAACACTCCCTAACACCATACACAAAAATAAACTCAAAATGGATTAAAGACATAAATGTAAGGCCAGACATTATCAAACTCTTAGAGGAAAACATAGGCAGAACACTCTATGACATAAATCACAGCAAAATCCTTTTTGACCCACCTCCTAGAGAAATGGAAATAAAAACAAAAATAAACAAATGGGACCTAATGAAACTTAAAAGCTTTTGCACAGAAAAGGAAACCATAAACAAGAGGAAAAGACAACCCTCAGTATGGGAGAAAGTATCTGCAAATGAAGCAACTGACAAAGGATTAAAATTTACAGGCAGTTCATGCAGCTCAATATCAAAAAGACAAAAAACCCAATCCAAAGATGGGCAGAAGACCAAAACAGACATTTCTCCAAAGAAGATATACAGATTGCCAACAAACACATGAAAGGATGCTCAACATCACTAATCATTAGAGAAATGCAAATCAAACCTATAATGAGTTATCACCGCACACCAGTCAGAAAGGCCATCATCTAAAACTCTACAAACAATAAATGCTGGAGAGGGTGTGGAGGAAAGGGAACCCTCTGGCACTGTTGGTAGGAATGTAAATTGATTCAGCCACTATGGAGAACAGTATGGAGGTTCCTTAAAAAACTATAAATAGAACTACCATATGACCCAGAAATCCCACTACTGGGCATATACCCAAAGAAAACCATAATTCAAAGAGTCATGTACCACAATGTTTATTACAGCACTATTTACAATAGCCAGGACATGGAAGCAACCTAAGGGCCCATCAACAGATGAATGGATAAAGAAGATGTGGCACATATGTATAATGGAATATTACTCAGCCATAAAAAGAAACGAAATTGAGTTATTTGTAGTGAGGTGGCTGGACCTAGAGTCTGTCATACAGAGTGAAATAAGTCAGAAAGAGCAAAAACAAATACCATAGGCTAACACATATATATGGAATCCAAAAAAAAAAAAAAGTTCTGAAGAACCTAGGGGCAGGACAGGAATAAAGACACAGATGTAAAGAATGGACTTGAGGACACAGGGAGGGGGAAGCATAAGCTGGGATGAAGTGAGAGAGTGGCATGGACATATATACACTACCAAATGTAAAACAGACAGCTAGTGGGAAGCAGCTGCATAGCACAGGGAGATCAGCTTGGTGCTTTGTGACCACCTAGAGGGGTGGGATAGGGAGGGTGGCAGGGAGACACAAGAGGGTAGAGATATGGGGATGTATGTATATGTACAGCTGATTCACTGTTATACAGCAGAAGCTAACACACCATTGTAAAGCAATTATACTCCAATAAAGATGTTAAGAAAAAAAAAAATCAAAGGAAATTCACGTATATGTTCAAAATAAGTTCTTAGATTTATAAATTAGTAAATTAAGAAAAACAATTTCATGTTTTATTTTAAAAATTTGACTCTATAATGATATAAATACACTGAATCAGCTTAAAAAATTCCTAGAACTGAACTAGATGTATAGTTTTTTTTGAAGTGTAATTGCATATGACATTGTGTTAGTTTCATGTGTACAACATAAGGATTCAACATTTGTACGTATTGCAAAATGATCAGTCCAATAAGCCTATTAACCATCTATCACTATGTCATAAAATTTTTTTCCTGTCATGATAACATTCAAGATTTACTTTAGCAACTTTCAAATTTGTAATACAATATTATTGACTACAGTCCCTATGCTGTACATTACAACCGCATAACCTACTTATTTTATAACTGGAAATTTGTACCTTTTGAGCCCCTTCCCCATTCCTCCCACCCTCCAATCCCCCTTCCAACTGAAAACCACCAATCTGTTCTCTGTATCTTTGAGTTTTGTCTTGTTTTGTTTGCTTTGTTTCTTAGATTCCACATAAGTGAAATCATATGGTATTTGTCTTTCCCTGTCTGACTTATTTCACTTAGCACAATAACCTCAAGTTCCACCCATGCTGTCGCAAATGGCAAGATTTCATTCTTTTTTATGGCTGAGTATTATTCCTGTGTGTGTAGTACCTATATTTGGGTGTGTGTGTATAGTTATCCCTCACATATTCTTTATTCATCACATATTTATCCATTCATCCATCAATGGACACAGATTGTTTCTATATCTCGGTTATTATAAATAATGCTGCAATACACTAGAGATACACATATCTTTTCAAATTAATGTTTTGCTTTCTTTGGATAAATATCCAGAAGTGAAATTGTTGGATAACATGGCAGTTCTATTTTTAATATTTAGGATCTATAGTTTTAAAAAATCATTTTTTCTAACAGACTCACAAACATACAGAACAGTCTTGCAGCTGCCAAGCGGAAGGGGGTTGGGGGAGGATGGAGTGGGAGGTTGGAGTTAGCAGATGTAAGCTATTATATATAAAATGGATAAACAACAAGGTCCTACTGTATAGTACAGAGAACTATACTCAGTATCTTTGATAAACCATAATGGAAAAGAATATATAAAAAAGAATGTGTATAACTGAATCGCTTTGCTCTTCAACAGAAATTAATACAACATTGCAAATCAACTATACTTCGATAAAAAAAATTTTTTTTAAATCATTTTTCTAGCCTTACCTTGTTCCTCCACCATCAATTGTGAGAATCCGGATTCCTCTTCCTTTCACTGGATCCACGTAGCCAATTAAGGCCAAAATTTCTCTAACTGCAGCCTGAAGAGTTTCATCCTTAACTTGTCTCAATCGTAGTAAATATGGAATAATTTTTTCCTATATTGACAGAAAAGATATTTTGTTGCTTTTGTCAAATCAAGAGTGAAGATGTAAGATTATTTTTAACCAATACATACAGGTCATCACAGGATAATATCTTTATGATCTTAGCACAGGCAAAGATTTCTGAAATAGAACACAAAGTGCTAACCATAAAGGAAAATATTTATAAACTGGACTATATTAAAATTAAGAATATCTACTCATTGGGATCTCCCTGGTGATCCAGTGGTTAAGACTCTGTGCTTCCACTGCAGGGGGCATGGGTTCCATCACTAGTCAGGGAACCAAGATACCACATGCTGTGCAATGCGGCCAGGAAAAAAAAAAAAAAAAGGATATCTACTTCTCAAAAGCGATTAGAAAGAGTGAAAAGGTAACCCACAGCCTGGGAGAATATATTTATCAGAAATATCTATGTACATAATATATACATATGTTACAATACATATAAAAAAACTTACATCCATAATATATAAAGAAATTCAACAAATCAGTAAGAAAAAGCTGGTCAACCCAATAGAAAAATGAGCAAGACCTGGAATAGGCACTTCATGAGGGCAGTATACAAAAGGCCAGTAAACACTGGAAAGTTGCTGAACTTCAGTTACCAGAGAAATACAAATGAAAGCCACAATTTAACATCACTAAACATCTAACAAAATGGCTAAAAAAAATGATGATACAAAACATTGGAGAGGAAATAACACAACCAGGAGGCTCATACAGTTCTGCTGAAAGTATAAACTGGTATAAGCACTTTGTAAAACCATTTGGCAGTATGCACTAAAGATGAGAATAGGCATACTCTATAAGCAGGACTACTACTCTTTGGTATATATCCCAAAGAAATGAAGACTTACGTTTTCCAAAAGATACATCTGAGAAGCACCATTCCTAAATATTCCCAAACTGGAAACTATCCAAATGTCCACCAGTAGTAAAATGGATAAATACATTGCACTATATTCATACAACAGAACACATAACAATGAGAATGAATGTTCCTTAACTACACCCATCAATATAGAAGGTTCTCACAAACATAATGTTGAGTGGGGGGAAAAAAAAGACATAAAAGAGCACATGTTGTATCATTCCATTTATATAACACAAAGAAGGAGGTACAACTAATGTACACTGCTAGAAAATTGGTCAATCGTTTTAAAGATAATGACTGGAAGGGTGCATAAAGGGTTTTTTGGAGTGCTTTGGGTAACATTCTGTTTCCCAATTGGGTGGTTGTTATATAGATGTGTTCAATTTTTGAAATTCACGGAGCTGTATACTTATAGTATGTATATTTTCTTTTTTTTTCAAATTTTTATTTATTTTATATTATTTTTAGCTGTGTTGCGTCTTCATTGCTGTGTGCAGGTTCTTCTCTGGTTGTGGCAAGCAGGGGCTACTTTTCATTGCGGTGCGCGGGCTTCTCACTGTTATGGCTTCTCTTGTTGCGGAGCGTGGACTTTAGGCATGTGGGCTTCCAAGTTGTGGCACGTGGGCTCAGCAGTAGTGGCTCACAGGCTCTAGAGCGCAGGCTCTGTAGTTGTGGCACACAGGCTTAGTTGCTCCACAGCATGTGGGATCTTCCCGGACCAGGGCTCGAACCCGTGTCCCCTGCATTGGCAGGCGATTCTTAACCACTGCGCCACCAGGGAAGCCCTATATTTTCTACATATAATGTTTTTAAAAAATTTTTAAAAGAAAAGAAACATGAATCAGCTTGAAAGGACTCCTAGTAATCAAAGTTAAGACGAATTCAGCATTTAGAAAAAAGGGAGGTGGGGAAAGATTACAGAAACACAATTTATGAAAAACTATGAGGGCATAATGATAATAAAAAGAAAAACAGAAAAAAATGCCAAAAATTCATCTCACCATTGAGGCAGGTTTTAAAGCAACTCTTGAAGTTGGAGGTGTGGGGAGATGCAGTTTGCATCTCCCCACAACTAGAGCACCTGCTGGACACTGGTGGAGGACCCCAACGCCCAAGGAGATGGGAAGAACCCCCAAGCGAACAAGTAGGATGTGGGGGGACTGAGGCGTGAAGAGAAGTTGAGGCCAGACACGAACAGTGCCCCTCAGGGGTGGCTGAGAGGGGGGAGGGGTTCCTACGCCTGGAGGCACCCTCGGGGCCTGGATCAGGGTGGAGCAAGCCCAGCACTTCTCCTGCCCAAATGGCTGGGGAAGTCTGCCCTCAGAGGTCCTACGCCTTCAGTGGTCCCCTCCGGGCCGGGTTGGTCCTGGGGGCATAGAGGGAGGCCGGGACAGAACAGGAGAGGCAGGCAGGATGGACCCTCCAGGACCAGAGGAGAGGGAAAGGAGCAGAGGGTGTGTGCCCCGTCCACTTGAGCCCAGGAAGCCTGCTGGGCTCCCAGGTGGGTCCTCCACCCTCTGAGACCATAGGTGGGAGGCACACCTAAGCCCCTTCTGTTCTGTTGAGCTTAAGCTCCCCCTACGTCCCCCCCCACCCTGGGCCTTTTCCAGCCCTGTGAGTCTTAAACATTGGTCCCACACATCGCCCAAACCTCACCCTTGTTTAGGCCCTGCCCTCCACAGCCTAGGCCTTTTCCACCTTTTTACCTCCTCCTCTTTTTTGTTTCATCTATAGTTTTACTTTTATATTTTGTCTAACATAGCTGTTAGTTTCCTAGTCTAACATTATTTTTTACTTTGTTATTGTTCTTTTTTGCCACCTCACATGGCTTGTGGGATCTTGGCTTACGAGCCAGGGGTCAGGGCGAAGCTCCTGTGGTGGAAGCTCTGAGTCCGAACCACTGGACTAACAGAGAACCTCAGACCCCAGGGAATATTCATCGGAGTGATGTCTCCAAGAGGTCCTCATCTCAGCACCAAGACACAGCTCTACCCTACAGCCTATAAACTCCAGTGTTGAAAGTCTCAGGCCAAACAACCAGTAAGACAGGAACACAATGCCACTCAAACAAAAAATGAAAAGAAAAAACAAGACGGCAAAAAAATATATTACAGATGAAGAAGCAAGGTAAAAAAAACCTACAAGACCAAATAAATGAAGAAGAAATAGGCAATCTACCTGAAAAAGAATTCAGATAATGATAGTAAAGATGATCCAGAATCTCAGAAATAGAATGGAGGCACAGACTGAGAAAATACAAGAAATGTTTAAGAAAGATCTAGCAGAACTAAAGAACAAACAAATAGCGATGAACAGCACAATAACTGAAATGAAAAATACACTAGAAGAAATCAATACTGAAATAATGTAGGCAGAAAAACGAATAAGTGAGCTGGAAGACAAAATGGTGGAAATAACTGCCAAGGAGCAGAACAAAGAAAAAAGAATGAAAAGAATTGAAGACAATCTCAGAGACCTCTGGGACAACACCAAACGCACCAACATTCAAATTATAGGGGTCCCAGAAGACAAACAGAAAAAGAAAGGGTCTGACACAATATCTGAAGAGATTATACTGGAAAACTTCCCTAACATGGGAATGGAAATAGTCCAGGAAGCACAGAGGGTCCCACACAGGACAAACCCTAGGAGAAACACACCAAGACACATATTAATCAAACTAACAAAAATCAAATTCAAAGAAAAAATATTAAAAGCATCAAAAGAAAAACAAAAAACAACATACAAAGGAATCCCCATAAGGTTGTCAGCTGATTTTTCAGCAGAAACTCTGCAGGCCAGAAGAGAGTGTCAGGATATATTTAAAGTGATGAAGAAGAAAAACCTATAACCAAGATTATTCTACCCAGCAAAGATCTCATTCAGATTCAATGGGGAAATCAAAAGCTTTTCAGATAAGCAAAAGCTAAGAGAAATCAGAATTCCACCAAACCAGCTTTACGACAAATCCTAAAGAAACTTCTCTAGTCAGGAAACACAAGAGAAGAAAAAGACCCACAAAAACAAACCCAAAACAATTAAGAAAATGGTAATAGGAACATACATATCGATAATAATTTTGAATGTACATAGATTAAATTCCCCAACCAAAAGACACAGAGTGGCTAAATGGATACAAAAACAAGACCCATATATATACTGTCTACAAGAGACCCACTTCAGACCTAGGGACACATACAGACTGAAAGTGAAGGGATGGAAAAAGACATTCCATGCAAATGTAAATCAAAAGAAAGCTGGAGTAGCAATACTCGTATCAGGTAAAACAGACCTTAAAATAAAGACTGTTACAAGAAATAAGGAAGGACACTACATAATGATCAAGAGATCAATCCAAGAAGAAGAGATAACAATTATAAATGTTCATTCACCCAACAGGGAAGCACCTCAATACATAAGGCAAATGATAACAACTGTGAAAGAGAAAATCGACAGTAACACAATCACAGTGGGGGACTTTAACATACCACTAACACCAATGGACAGATCATCCAAACAGAAAATAAGGAAACAGAGCTTTAAATGACACAATAGACCAGATAGATTAATTGACATTTATAGAAAATTCCACCCAGAAGTGGCAGAATACACTTTTTCTCAAGTGCACACAGAACATTCTCCAGGATAGATTACATCTTGGGTCACAAATCAACACTTGGTAAATTTAAGAAAACTGAAATCACATCAAGCATCTTTTCTGACCACAACGCTATGAGACTGGAAATCAATTACAGGAAAAAAAAACTATAAAAAACACAAATACATGGAGGCTAAACACTGCACTACTAAATAACCAAGAGATCACTGACGAAATCAAAGACATTAAAAAATACATAGAAACAAATGATAATGAAAACACAACAACCCAAAACCTATGGGACGCAGCAAAACAGTTCTAAGAGGGAAGGTTATAGCAATACAATCTCACTTCAAGAAACAAGAAAGGGCTTCCCTGGTGGCGCAGTGGTTGAGAATCCGCCTGCCGATGCAGGGGACACGGGTTCGTGCCCCGGTCCGGGAAGATCCCACATGGCGCGGAGCAGCTGGGCCCGTGAGCCATGGCCACTGAGCCGGCGCGTCCGGAGCCTGTGCTCCGCAACGGGAGAGGCCACAACAGTGAGAGGCCCGCGTACCGCAAAAAAAAAAAAAAAAAGAGAAACAAGAAAAATCTCAAATAAACAACCTAACCCTACACTTAAAACAAGTAGAGAAAGAAGAACAAAGAAAACCCAAAGTCAATAAAAGGAAAGAAATCATAAAGATCAGAGCAGAAATAAATGAAACAGAAACGAAGAAAACAATAGCAAAGATCAATAAAACGAAGAGCTGGTTCTTTGAGAAGATAAACAAAATTGATAAACCCTTAGCCAGACTCATCAAGAAAAAAAGGGAGAGGATGCAAATCAATAGAATTAGATATGAAAAAGGATAAATCACAACTAACACTGCAGAAATACAGAGGATTATAAAAGACTACTACTAACAACTATATGCCAATAAAATGGACAACCATGAAGAAATGGATAAATTATTGGAAAGGTACAATTTTCCAAGACTGAATCAGGAAGAATTAGAAAATATAAACAGACCTGTCACAAGTAATGAAACTGAAACTGTAATTAAAAATCTTCCAACAGGGACTTCCCTGGTAGCGCAGTGGTTAAGAATCCGCCTGCCAACGCAGGGGACACAGGTTCGAGCCCTGGTCCGAGAAGATCCCACATGCTGCAGAGCAACTAAGCCCATGCGCCACAAATACTGAAGCCCGCTCGCCTAGAGCCCATGAACCACAACTACTGAAGCCTGCACCTAGAGCCTGTGCTCCACAACAAGAGAAGTCACTGCAATGAGAAGCCTGCACACTGCAAGAACGAGTAGCCCCCGCTTGCTGCAACCAGAGAAAGCCCGAGCACAGCAATGAAGACTCAACACAGCCAAAAATAAATAAATAAATAGAGTAATTAATTAAAAAAAGAAATCTTCCAACAAATGAAAGTCCAGGACTAGATGGCTTCACAGGCAAATTCTATAAAACACTTAGAGAAGAGCTAACACCCATCCTTCTCAAATTCTTCCAAAAAATTGCACAGGGAGGAACACTCCCAAAACTCATTCTACAAAGCCACCATCACCCTGATACCAAAACCAGAAAAAGATATCACAAAAAAGAAAATTATAGCCCAATATCACTGAAGAACACAGGTGCAAAAATCCTCAACAAAATACTAGCAAACAGAATCCAACAACATATTAAAAGGATCACACATAATGATCAAGTGGATTTATCCCAGGGATGCAAGGGTTCTTCAATATATACAAATCAATCAATGTGATACACCATATTAACAAATAAAAGAATAAAAACCATATGATCACCTCAATAGATGTAGAAAAAGCTTTTGACAAAAATCAACATCCATTTATGATAAAAACTCCCCAGAAAATGGGCACAGAGGGAACCTACCTCAACATAATAATGGCCATATATGGCAAACCCACAGCAAACATCACACTCAATGATGAAAAACTGAAACCATTTCCACTAAGATCAGGAATGAGACAAAAGTGTCCTCTCTCGCCACTCTTATTCAACATAGTTTTGGAAGTCCTAGCCATGGAAATCAGAGAAGACAAACAAATAAAAGGAATACAAACTGGAAAAGAAGAAGTAAAACTGTCACTGTTTGCAGATGACATGATACTATACCATAGGAAATCCTAAAGATGACATCAGAAAACTACTAGAACTAACCAATGAATTTGGTAAGGTTGCAAGATAAAAAATTAATGCACAGAAATCTCTGGCATTCCTATATATTAACAATGAAAAATCAGAAACAGAAATTAACGAAACAATCCCATTTACCTAAGGAGACAAAAGACTTGTACTCAGAAAAGTATAAAACACTGATGAAAGAAATTAAAGATGACATAAACAGATGGAGAATTATACCATGTTCTTGGATTGGAGAATCAATATTGTGAAAATGACCATACTACCCAAAGCAATCTACAGATTCAATGCAATCCCTATCAAACTTCCAAAGGCATTCTTCACATAATTAGAACAAAAAATTCTACAATTCATATGGAAGCACAAAAGACACCGATTAACCAAAGCAATCTTGAGAAAGAATAACAGAGCTGGAAGAATCAGGCTTCCTGACTTCAAACTATACTACAAAGCGACAGTAATCAAGACAGTATGGTAGTGGCACAAAAAGAGAAACATAGATCAATGGTACAGGATAGAAAGCACAGAGATAAACCCATGCACCTATGGTCACCTAATTTACAACAAAGGAGGCAAGAACATACGATGGAGAAAAGACAGCCTCTTCAATAAGTGGTGCTGGGAAAACTGGACAGCTACATGTAAAAGAATGAAATTAGAACACTCCCTAACACCATACACAAAAATAAACTCAAAATGGATTAAAGACGTTAAAACCCTTAGAGGAAAACACAGGAAGAACATTCTTTGACATAAACCACAGCAAGATCTTTTTTGAGTCACCTCCTAGAGTAATGGAAATAAAAACAAAAGTAAACAGATGGGACCTAATTAAACTTCAAAGCTTTTGCACAGCAAAGGAAACCATAAACAAGACAAAAAGATAACTCTCAGAATGGAAGAATATATTTGCAAATGAAACAAAAGACAAGGGATTAATCTCCAAACTATACGAACAGCTCATGGAGCTCAATATCAAAAAAAACAAACAATTTAATTAAAAAATGGGTGAAGACCTAAATAGACATTTCTCCAAAGAAGACATACAGATGGCCAAGAGGCACATGAAAAGATGCTCAACATCACTAATTATTAGAGAAATGCAAATCAAAACTACAATGAGGTATCACGTCGCACCAGTCAGAATGGCCATTATCAAAAAATCTAGAAACAGTAAATGCTGGAAAGGGTGTGGTGAAAAGGGAACCCTCCTGCACTGTTGGTGGGAATGTAAATTGATACAATCACTATGGAGAACAGTATGGAGGTTCCTTAAAAAACTGAAAACAGAACTAACCATATGACCAAGCAACCCACTACTGAGCATATACCCTGAGAAAACCATAATTCAAAAAGAGTCACGTACCACAATGTTCACTGCAGCTCTATTTACAATAGCCAGGACATGGAACCAACCTAAATGTCCATCGACAGATGAATGGATAAAGAAGATGTGGCACATATATACAATGGAATATTACTCAGCCATAAAAAGAAACGAAATTGAGTTATTTGTAGAGAGGTGGATGGACCTAGAGTTTGTCATACAGAGTGAAGTAAGTCAGAAAGAGAAAAATCATGTATGCCAACACATATATATGGAATCTTAGAAAAATAAAAAAGGTACTGATGAACCTAGTGGCAGGGCAAGAATAAAGACACAGACATAGAGAATGGACATGAGGACACAGGGAGGGGAGGGAGAAGCTGGGGCGAAGTGAGAGTAGCATCAACATATATACATTACCGAATGTAAAATAGATAGCTAATGGGAAGCAGCAGCGTTGCACAGGGAGATCAGCTCAGTGCTCTGTGATGACCTAGAGGGATGGGATAGGGAAGGTGGGAGGGAGGCTAAAGAGGGAGGGGATATGGGGACATGTGTATGCATATGGCTGATTCACTTTGTTGCACAACAGAAACTAACACAGTATTGTGAGGCAATTATATTCCAATAAAGATCTATTAAAAAAAGAAAGCAACTCCTTACTTTGAAAACTGGTGACTAAGTAGAAAGAAATTAAGCATTTCTTTTGCTTTTCCTGCAGCATTGATCTTTGAGTGTAACCAAATACTTCAGTTGGTTAAAAAAGCTCTAGTTTTACAGGAGAATGTCAATTATAATGCAGAAGGAATGAGAAAATTAGAAATTTATCATTCTGCAACCCTAATGAAATGACTAGTTCTAGAAACAATTAGGTTAACGGTTGATGGCTAACGGTTCTAGCCTAATTGTCCAATGAAAAGATCAGACTAACGAAAAGATCTCCCTAATCCAGTGGTCAACCTTAGCATTACTAACTGTTGTTCAACCAATTATATGTGTTCTGATACAATGCAATATGAGGTGCATGTCATCTACAATGTGCCCTAACAAGAAAATGCTTAACTCAATCAGGTCTTTATATGTAAATTCCAATGTGCAGGAAATAAAAAGGAAAGAGGAATACATCAACTATACCAATGAGGAGGAAGCCAGGTAAATCCAGAAGGTGAGCCGTTCTACAGGAAAACACATATCACATTTCTCCTTGGTATTGAAGGGTCCCTAGATTTGGGATCAGTTATGTAAAATAAGACTTCTCAAAGTTCCTATTAGCAAAACTAGTCATAACAGACTAAAACTGAAAACTACCCAGAAATCCAACAACAGTACAATGAATAAATAAGCTGTGATACATTCACACCACAGAATACAAAAGCAACAAGAACAAATTATCTACAACTACCCACAACAATGTAAAAGATTCCTACCAGCATGTTGAGTGAAAGAAGCCAATCATAAGAGTTTACATAATGTACAAAAACAGGTAAAACTGATTTGTGATTATTTTGGGGGGAGACTGTGTCTGAAAGGGGGCCCAAGGGAGGCTTCTGAAGTGCCAACAAATTCTGTTCTTCATCTGGGTGCTGGTTACGTGGATATATGTGAAAACGCAATGAACTCTACACTTAAAACTGCATGTGTATTACACTTCAATAAAACGTTCTTTAAAAGTTCTTTAAAGTATGCAATTCCATCTTAGAGCTCTGCTTGCAGTGTATCACCGACATGTTAAGTGACCTAAAAGCATATCTATATTTGGAAATTTTATCTTTTAAGTAAGAGATTACATATATATGAAAGATAATCCCAAATTCTATGAACATGAAATTCTGAGGTTTAGTTATTATAATGTATGCATTATACAATATAAAACTACAGAGGGTAAATGATTTAAAAACATAACTCTTCAGCAAGATGGTTATCAAAACGTTGAATAAATACGAACTAAGTTAACTTGTAATTTTCTGGGTGGCAGGTTAAGAATAAGCACTAACGGATCTCTAACAGAACGTTAACATTGTCTATTCATTACATGATATTTCCAAATTGTTCAATACATATTTTACAAATAAACTCAGTCCAGGTGTAAAGAGACTCAGCCGCATCACTCACATTTTACATTCTTTCTCTGAAAACGGTCTATTTAAATGGGTCTAAATTATCTCCACTGTTTTATATTTGAAAACACTGAGGCAAAGAAAAGCTAATTGTTTTAGTAATAGGATCACAAGTTCAATTACTGATTAGACCACGAAAATTTTTAGACTTTCAAATACAGAAAGATCATGAAATAAAAATTAGCAATGGTTTTACTTATGAATTACGACTCCAGTCTTAAGAGTAGTTACACAGCATAAATACCTACACGGCATTTAAGAAAACCTTGGCAGCTAATAGGCAATTCAACTAATATTCTGAGATTTATCCTGTATTTTAAAATGTTTAATCTTAAAGTATAGGTATGAGTACTAAGAGCATAACATATTATAGAATAAAAGGGAGCATTTAGCATAATGCATATCATAGGGCAATTACTAAATATATAACACATCACATGTATGATAAAACCACAAAAATATTTAAATAGAAAGATGAAACGCGCTGCATTCTCCATTTTAGAAGGTTTATTAGTATTTTTATTCCAAGATAAAACCAGATTAAAGGTAATCAGAATTACCTTGACAGCCACTCCTTTTCCTTCAGGAAATTCTAGAAGATGGAACGTCAGTTCTTCAACTCTATTAATGCAGAGCCTTGGGTCAGTTGTTCTTCTTAATGCCTGAACTAATGCCCGGGTTCTGTTATCAATACTCACTCTGGCAATTATCTACAAAGACATGTTAAAATATGTATGATTTGAGTATGCAACTGCTCCAGTGATACCAACAGATGATTAAAGTTTCTTAGGTCCCATTAGGAAACGAAACTTAGAAACTTGACAAAAATTAAAACTTAAAAGCACACTGAATAACGACTTGCCTTTTCTCGCTGAAGAGATAACCGCCTTTTCTCCTCTGCATTTTTGTCTTTGCTGATGGCCTGCTCAGCTTTCATCGCCTCTTCCTGCTCTTCTAACTGACTCTTTGAATCATACTTTAGTTTGGGGACAAGTCCACCAATATAACCACCTACGAAGGCTTGTACGCCTTCAGTGGGACGAGAAAGAAAGTTAGCAAGACTCTGTTTAGTAGACACGGGAAGAGCCTCAGGCGGCCCACTGGGATCTGCAGCATTGTCCTCAGAATATACAGAAGCTTCTGAGCCCGGCTTCTGATCAGTCAGGACGCCAGCATCTGGAGAACTGTGTTTCTCGTCTTCAGTCTTCTTAAGTTCAAGTTCTGATTTGTCCTGGAAATGTTTATTTTCCTTTTGTTCAGACATTTTTTCCTCACGCTTGAAGTATGAATTAATATGACTTGATAAAAAGTAGAATGACTCTCCAAATTTCGTGGTTAGATTATTCGTGTAATGAAAAAGGCTTTGTTTACCTATATCTTCTTTCTCCATAACGTGACTTTCCTTTGCTGCAAAAGAACCCTTTTCTGCTGATTTGTTGCTGTATTTTTTCAGAAATTTGATGGTTTGTTTAATTTTTTTCTGTTTTAACCAGCCACTATCTGACACTTTTCTTAATATTCGAGAACTTGGCTTAAGTTGAGCTAAACGAGAGATCATTTCATTCTGCTTGCCAAAAACAGCCTTCGAAACAGAGTTCAAAGTATTTTTAATACGGGACATACGAAGGCTCGCTTTTGTTAAGTCCCTTGGGAGCAGAAGTGCTAAGTTTCAAAATTCCAAAATGTAAACCATGGTTGCTTGGAGACTAACAGTGCTTACTGCAAGAATGAGCTTCACTTTTGGTCCATTTACATCTTATTCTGCTTGTATGAAAACCTCTCTGTAGACTGATGTGGCTTATCCTCCAGTAACGTTTAGGCGAGCACAAGAAAGGCAGCTGCTTTCTCCTCTGCTTCCCACAAAGACTTCTCGCATTACTAAGGAGGTAAATGTAATAGAGACCTATGGTCAAATTAACAGACATAACTTAAAAATCATTTATTTTCTATACGTTATGACTTTCACTTCATTCCTGAATGCTTCATTTAAGAAATGCCATAATTCATGGTCTTACCTGAAATGCAAGAGAAAAAAAAATTAGGATTCAAGGTAAATTACTACTTGAACTCAACTCAGCAACTTGCCTCAAAAGAAGATAGGATAATATCTTTTCATTATGGCAAAACAGATTTCACTTTTCAGCAAACAGAAAATCAGTCATCTTTTATTACGGAAGTCAATGAAAAATTAGTGAGTAGTAGGATGTTTCATGAAAACTAATTTGAAAACTAATTTAGAGAAGCTACCCAATAGATAAGGTTTCCTACAGCACAAAACTGAACATGCAATTGTGAAATAAAATTCATATTTATGGCAAGACAAGAAAAACTTAAACAGAAAAATTCTTCTCTGCCCTTTGGCCTCCCCTCTGCCCACACTGTGCATGGTGCATCTGTATCATGACTTGACCACACCTCCCCATCAGCAGGAATACCTGCTCAATCATAAACAGCAACATTCTCCTAGCCTCACGAAGACAGAGCCTTCCTTCTTGATCTTGTAAAGGGTCACATGATCCACCACGATGGCACTTAAATCTGGATTACGTAAACTGTCAATATACATCTTTTAACGTACAGCCTCCTGTCTGAAAAAACTTAAACTGTGTCCTGACTTCTAACTGGCAGAAGAGTTCTCAGAGCTTTCTGAGATGCTCTTCCCAGGTTATAATCCTCAAATTTGGCTCAAATAAAATTTTCCAATTCTTTCTTAGATCTACTGAGTAATTTTTCGTTGACACAATTTAGATATTATGCTGCTTTTCTTCCTTCCTATGCTATTTAAAAGTGTTGACAGTTTATGTGACACTAGACTGTAAGTTCTTTGAAGACAAGAGTCAAGTCTTACACTCCTACTCATTGCAAACCGTTTGTAGAATATTTAATCTGAAACTGAGTCCCCCTAAAACCAAGGTCCTCTGCTGAGTTTATGATTAACCTCTCCATCCAAAATGTTATTTTCCTTTCCAACAGCTGTTCCACTCAAGACTGAGGCATATCAAAGAAAAGGGGGGCTGAAACTGAGCAGGACCCTCCCAGGCACAAAAGCCTTTGTGTCCCCAGTTTCTCGTTTGTAGGAAAAAGGCTTTCAGCCTCCTAGACCTTCCCTGAGTTCCAAAAGGCAGATTCAAACAGTTACTAATTAAGGGAATGAGGTGCTGCAGAAAGAAGCAACAGTACAGAGATGGGCCAGGGTCCTGGTTCCTCCTGGGGGGATGTACAGAGCAATCTGGTACCTCTCTAACAGGAACTCAGGCCCCCACCCAGGTGGAGGATGGTAACTGCAGGCTGAGCACGAGCACGGGGACCCAAGAAGACTGATGGTTGAGATTCCTGGAACACCACCCTGTTACCTCAACCAATCAGAGGAGCGGCACACACCCTGCAGACCTCCCCACAGATTTTGCCTATAAAGATTCTTTCCCGAAACCCATCAGAGTTCAGGTGTTTTGAGCAGGAGCCACCCGTTCTCCTTGCATGACCCTTGCAATCGACCTTTCTCCCACTCCAAACGTGGGCATGTCAGTCTGTCTGGCCTCACTGTGTGTTGGACACACGTCCGACGAGAACTCTGCACCGGACCGAGCGCTATAGATGCGAAGACCACAGACGGGACACCAAGAAACTCTGCGGCCAGAGCTCGAGGCAGCCTTGTGAGGGAGATTCCACCGTCTAGTACAAAGTGTTTATCTCATCAAAGAAGTCAGAGTAGAATAAGCTGCGTGCCACTTCTAACAGACAAGGGGTTCATAACCACAACATAAATGCTGTTTAAAACAGATATTTTGTTCTTTCAATTGGTAAAATATAAATGACTGATAATATCCAGTACTGATAATACCTGGGGAAATGGGACACCTGACAGTGTCTAACGAAATATCTGACAGTATCTAATGAAATTTTAAATGCTATCTATCAAAATTTTAAAGGCACATATTCTTTGATTAGCAATTCCACTATTAAGAATGTATCCTACAGAAGTAACTGCATAGGAGTAGAGGTATGTACACACATTCCCTGCCACACTGCTTGAAATAACAAAACACTGAAAAACAACTCAAGTTTCTTCTAGCAAGGGATGGTTAAATAAATTATGGTACATACATACAATAAACTGAGTTACAAAGTAATGTTACACAGCAGTTAAGGAGAATAGATGATCTGCCTATATATTCTTCATACACAGTACAGTGAGAAAGGCAAGCTGCAATATCATATATACCATACACACATGAGGATACAAAGACGTAGACACGAAGATATTATGTAATGAAAGAAAACAAAAACCTATATATGCAGTTTATATCTGTGGCTACACACACACACGCGCACACACACGCACGCACAGACACACAGATTCTGAAAGGGTAAGTACCTGTTTACTAATTCCTGTGAACTGAGAGGTAGAATCAAAAGAGAATGAGAAGGGCTTTCACTTTTACTTTTGGACAGACTCAATTACTTACAAAGAGCAGGTATCACTTTTGTAGTTAAAAAGAAAAAAGCAAACACTTTAATGCACTTTAACAGATGGTGCTATGTGAATGGAAGACACAAGGTGAGAGGAGATACTCAGGTAAGCCTGAAAAAAGCTGAAAACTGAGCAAAAAAGGAATTCATTACATTGTAAAAGACACGAGGAGAAGGAGAGAATTCTAGATAATGGGAAAAACAAACACAAGGAAACACACGAAAAGCATTTAAGAAAATATACACACTTTCAGCAAAAATTGCAAGTCGTTGTTTTCATTCCAGGACCTGGAGAGAACTATGAGCGAGAGGGATAAGGTGATACTGCAAAGACAGGTGGACCAGGTTACGAAAGGTCTGATAATCTCGCCAAGGAGATTAAAGATCGAACTGTCAATGAAGTATGATAAGCAAAGGAATGACGTAAGATCTGCTTCCAGCAGATGGCTGACAGATGGAGTACCGGAACAAGACAGAAACCAAGAACCCATTGTGACTCTTCAGAAGGTGACAGTCCGAACTGAAATCTGCCTAAGTAGCATGTAAGCATATTATTTTAAAACACTCAATTTTATAGAGGGAAGGAGAGAAAAGAAGCAAACTTATCTGCTTTCCTGGCTCTTCTGGAACCCCTCAGGACTTGCAGTCAATGTAATAAGCCGAATTAATAAGCCTCACAATCCCCAAGACAGAAATAACATGATAAAATACAACTAAAGTACTCGTGGGTAAAAAGCCATACTCAAAACCAATAATGGACTCCTACAACTCAACAACAAAAAATCAAATAACTCAATTAAAAAATGGGTAAAAGATGTGAGCAGACATTTCTCCAAAGATGACATACAAACAGTGAACAAGCATATGTAAAGATGAATAACATCACTGATCAACAGAGAAATACAAATCAAAACCAAATGAGGTATCACCTCACACTCATCAGGATGGCTAGTATAAAAAACAAAACAAAGCAAAACAAAAAAACAAAACAGAAAATACCTGAGAAATAAATTCTGTTGGTTAAGCCCCCAAAACAAAACAAAACACCAGAAAATACCAAGTGATGGCAAAGATGTGGAGAAGCTGGAACTCCTGAGCACTGTTACTGGGACTGTAAAATGGTGAGGCTGCTATGGAAAACAGTATAGCAGTTCCTCAAAATATTAAAACTAGAACTACCATATGATCCAGCAATCTTATTTCTAGATATATAGTCAAAGGAATTGAAAGCAGGGCTTCAAAAAGATATTTGTACCCCTATGTGCATAGCAACACTATTCATAATAGCAGAGGTGGGAACAACCCAAATGTCCACAGACAGTTATAAACAAATGTGGTATATGCACACAATGGAATATTATGCAGCCTTTAAAAGGAAGGACATCCCGTCACATGCTACAACATGCATGAACCTTAAGGACATGAGCTTAAGTGACATAAGCCAGTCACAAAAGGACAAGTACTGTGTGATTCCACTTACATGAGACACCTAGAGCAGTCACATTCAGAGACAGAGAATAGAATGATGGATACAGGGCTTCCCTGGTGGCGCAGTGGTTGAGAATCCGCCTGCCGATGCAGGAGACACGGGTTCGTGCCCTGGTCTGGGAAGATCCCACATGCCGCGGAGCAACTAAGCCCGTGAGCCATGGCCGTTGGGCCTGCGCGTCCGGAGCCTGTGCTCCGCAACGGGAGAGGCCACAACAGTGAGAGGCCCACATACAGCAAAAAAAAAAAAAAAAAAAAAAAAAAACAACAACAGAATGATGGATACAGGGGGCTGGCGGAATGGGTGAGAGGGGAGCTGTCGTTTAATGGTAGGGTTTCAGTTCTGCAAACTGAAAAAGTACTGGAGATTTGTTTTTACAACATGAATGCACTGAATGCCACTGAACTATACACTTAAAAATGGTTAAGGTGGTAAATTTTTATGATATATTTTTTACCACAATAAAGTTAAAAAAACAAAACAAAACAAAACCAACAGTGGGAAATCCACAGTTGAAGAGGAATCACACGCCTGGATCTGCAGTCACATTACCTTTATGGTGCAGAAACCCTAACCAAATGAAAACTAGTCAGAGCTAGTGAACTCCATGGAGCCTCTGCTGAGTCCACTGAAACTACCATGGAAGGACACTTCCAAAGCTCACGGCAAGAGACTCCCACACTCAGCAACCACCACTGAAGATTAACTCACAAAGAAGAATCACTTCAAGGGAGTATCAGCAAGTATACCAACGTGTAACCAAGATTAGAAATAATAGAAAAAAATTCAGTAGGTTTAAAACATTCAATGATAGAAGGAACAAAAATAAGGAAACAAAAAAAGAGAGAACTGTACAAAGAGTGTACAGGAAGAGCAAAATTTTAGAAATGAAAACTCCAGCTACACACTAGTTACCAGACAATCCTGTAATATAATGATAAAGAAAGGTTAAAAATAAAGGAATAGGGGAAAATATATACCAGGCCTATATTACCAAAAGAAAGCAAAATGCCCTTTAAGGCAAATTTAAGGCAAAAGCATGAAATAAGATTAAAAAGGGATACTATTTCATAGTAAAAGGAAAAATCCACTTACTTATTAAACCTCAGGTAGTCTCCTAGGTCTTGGAGAAAAAGACAACTAATTAATAAACAAATAACTAATATAATGTATAGCAACAGGTCAAGAAGTGCCATGAAGAAAAATAAAGCTGGGGGTTGGGGAGAAAGGGCACAGAAAGTGCTATTTTAGTTGATGTGGTCAGGAGAAGAATTGAGTTGACATGTTACTGGAGACCTGAATGAAGCGAGGAAGCGAATTATTAAAAGTTTCTGGGTAAAAAGCATTCAAGGAACAGGAAGAAGCAACCAAGGCTTTGGAGACAGGAATAAGCTCTGTCTATTCAGGAATAGCAAGAATAAGGTAGTTAAAGGAAAGTAAGAAGTGGGAAAGATGGTAGACATGGGCCTAAGAGTCAAGCAGAGGACAGAGCTACGTAGCTTAGAGGTAACGGATCTGCATTGTTTCTTTCCATTAAGAGATAATCCTCATGACCAATTATGAATACACCTATCGACTTGGCATTGAAATACAGCACATAAAGCAAATATGAAAAAGGGAACAATTAAAGGAAAACAAGACGATCTCATGATCATACTATTTTAATACACCTGTCTAGAAACTACAGTTGTCAAGTAAAAATTACTCAACAGAGAGAGCTGTCAACAAAATCAACAAGCTGAATTTAACTGCTCCCAAATCACAACACTAGTAAATGCAGACAAGGGTTTGGAGAGCAAATTCACCTGGGACAAAAGTTAGATTGCAAACAGATAAAGAAGGTAAACTGGGAAGTGCCATCTCAACTGAGAAAAGAGGAGGGAGGACCAGACTCCCTATTTATAGGGTAGTACAAATACAATGGAGGTATAAGTAGAACAGTGAGGCTTAGACGCCCCACTAGAGAACGGAATGCCGTTTTAACTAGAAGAAATAAGGGAACTTCGAGGTGGAGGCTCCGCTGACGATGGAAAGAATGAATGTATGCAGGACTTCACCGAGTTACTGCAATAATGCAGACATGAAGTGACAAGGGTTTGAATTAAGGTAAAGGTACTATAACGGAAACGAGGGTTACTTTGAGCCACACTTTGAAAGTGGGGTAAACAACAAAACACAGGACTTGGTGACAGGAAAGAATGGGGTAAGGAGAGGGAGGTGTCAAGACAACTTAAGTGTTTTTAAACAGAGAAACAGGAAAAGTGCCATTTGTGAATACGAGACAACTGGGAAGGAGGCCAATTTAATAAAAATCTCTTGGATTGACAGGATGCAGTTAACAGTGGGATATTCAAATGGAGATGTACTATAGGAACACAGGCTGTGGAATCGTGTTTGGAGTTACTACCACAGTGACAGCTAAAACCATAAGACTGAATTTACCGAAGAAGGGTGTATAGTAACACTTCTTGAGAATGTGGAGATCCCAGAACTTGATAAAAGCTCCTCTTCTTTGAAAAATGCTTACTTGCATATATACACTACATTTTCCACGACATTTCAGGATATTCATAGAACTACTAAAGTATTCCTTGGGTTTCAAATTTTAACTCTCTGGTGTAGAGAGAACAAGGGTAGAGCCTTGACTGCCATTCAAAGTCAGGAAGAGGTAGTCTTCCAAGCAAACAAAAAAAGCACAGGACAAAAGATATCCCGAAAAACTCAGGGCAATGGCACTTCTAAAAAGCAAGGATAATGAATAAAGTAAAATATAAGATATGGGAAAGAAAGGTTAGAACTAAGACACGATAGGAAGATGTTGGGCTAAGAGTTCTAACTATGACCTTACACAAATTTATGTTCCACAAGCAAGACAGTATGTACCCTTCGGCCCAAATCCTCTGTCATTATTACTAAGCAAAAAAACAACTCAAGGTACACTGAAGCAAGTAAATATACAAGCTAGTGAAAGTGATCTTTTCAGCCAACGTCACTTGTTAAAAGGACAATTCTTTCAAGGTTTTAATTTAGATCTGATACAGAAACAGAAAAATGAGCAACCCTGAGAAAAAGTTTAATAAAAAGCCCGAAATAAGAGCATGTTCTTATGTTCAAAGTACAACTAATTGGCACAAGCCATTTAACAAAATAACTGCAATGGGTTTGAAACACCTGCCTCATAAGCGGCATTAAACTCTCGGTTCACACAGTGTAATATACTTTTTTTAAACTCCCGGATTTCAAAATTCTTAATATTTCACTGTCTTAACAGTATTTTCTCGATACACTAAAACCTACTTTTGTCATTTTTGAAAGCTCAAGAATTGAGACTGTAGATTGGGATGCAGTCCAAGTGGGATGTTACAGGAACCAAAAACATCACTTTAAATAGGATTATATAATAGTTCCTCATGCCACGTCCAAGTTTTTCCTAGGTGTCACCACTTTTATTGAAAGTTATCATTGTATTGGGCGTAGAAACCAGGTTCCTCCCCGCATGACGGCAGACATGACAGCGAGGGGAAGCACTGCAACACAACTTCACCTTTCAAAAAGCACGCACCTGAATCTGCCTGAAGCAATAGCAGCCGGGGATAGAATTCAACGTGGGTAGGGTTACAAAGAAACTGCTGATAATTAAAAACACGGAGCAGCCGACAAACCAGGTGCGCCGACATTGGAGAATGATGTAGAATAGGAATATCGCTTTAACAGGTTCCCGCGAACTGCTGGAGAACCTACTGCCCAGGGGAAGCCAGGCAGACTCGAGGAACCTAGGCTGGGAGGCTTGTGGGGTGTGACAGGCAACGCGGGGCGGGACCAGAGAAACCAAAACAGTCTGCGCGTCTGGACCAGCGAAGCCCACGGGATCAGGAGGTGGAGAGCGTCGCGCACCCATCAGGGCGGGACCCGAGGGCTCCTTCCGGTGCCCGGCCGCCTCCGGAGCCTGGATCCGGGGACCTCCCCGGTGCCGGGCGTCTCCCTGCTCTCTCGCCCTGAAAGCGCCCTCTGGAGAGAGATAAAAAGACCTGGAATCCCAGACGAGTGCCCGGGCGACCCGGCTGCCCTCTCCCGTAGCCTACCGTCCCGCCGGCCCCCCCACGGGCAACTTACCGGGATGCAGGCCGCAACTACTTAGGCGGCAATGGCGACGCGCCTCTTCCCGGCACGGGCGTCCCCTCGGCCGGCCGGCTGCCATCAGCTGAGCTTCCAGCACGCGGTGCAACAGCCGGGGCGCCACCCGCCCCTCCCCAGCTCCGTCCGTCCCCGGCGGAAGTGACGCAGGGCGGCACCACTGTATACGCCCACCGGCGAAGAGCTCCTCAGCCTTGCTGGAACCTCGGCCCACCCATCAGTCGCCGCTCCGCCCCCTCCCCAGACATGCGCAGTAGGGCCCGGGGGCCGGATATGTGCGTGCGTGCACGCGCCTGCGGACATCCGGAGACGCGCCCGGCCGAAGGAGTTTGGTTCCGTCTGGCGATCGGCTGAGCTAAACCTCCATCTCCGAGTCCCTGAAGATGCTGTCCAGGCTCTGTCCGGTCCTCGAAGAGTGGACTGCGTCACCAGCCGCTTGGAGGGTGGTGAGCGGCCTGGACCGCGGTCCCTAGCACTCTGCTGTCACCATTCCTGGGCTTGGCCACTTGGACTAAAAATCACTGGAAACTGCTTTCACATACGTTATAGTATTAGAAGTTAGCCTGTGAAGTCCCTCTACCGCACCACCGCCCGCCAGGTCCCACACTTAACACATAGTTTTTGAATCCTGACATTTTATGCCTACCAAGTCTGCAAACGACCTACAGCTCATAAGGCAAATGCGGCCCACCGCCTGATTTTGTACGCCTGTAAGCCAAGAGTGGTTTTTACATTTTCAATGGTTAAAAAAATAAAAGTCTGGGGCTTCCCTGGTGGCGCAGCGGTTGAGGGTCCGCCTGCCGATGCAGGGGTCGCGGGTTCGTGCCCTGGTCCGGGAAGATCCCACATGCCGCGGAGCAACTAAGCCCGTGAGCCATGGCCGCTGAGCCTGCGCGTCCGGAGCCTGTGCTCCGCAACGGGAGAGGCCACAACAGTGAGAGGCCCGCATACCGCAAAAAAAAAAAAAAAAAAAAAAAAAAAAAAAAAAAAAAAAAAGTCTGTTTTGGGACATATGACAATGACATGAAATTCAAATTTCGGTGTCCTTAAAAAAAAAAAAGATTTTTTTTTAGAGCATAGCCATGCCCATTCCTTTATTTGTCAAGAAGCTTGCATGCTACAACAGCAAATTTGGATGGTTACAATAGCTTCCTTTAAAAGTTGTCTTTATTAGACCTCAACCTCAGAGTGTTCCCAAGACTGTGAGTCTCTCTTTCCTCTAGGCTTGCCGTGTCTCACAGGAGTGTTGCCGCTTTAGCACCGTGTAAGATGACTGTAAAGTGTTTAAGGAAGGAATTGTACGAGCTGCCACATGGTGGGTGTTAGACTGACACTTTTTTTTTTCCTTTTTTTTTTTTTTAATTAAGGGGAGGAAGCCAGCTTGCTAGGTTCTTGGGGCATAAA
This sequence comes from Kogia breviceps, assembly GCF_026419965.1. Lineage (NCBI taxonomy): Eukaryota > Metazoa > Chordata > Mammalia > Artiodactyla > Physeteridae > Kogia > Kogia breviceps. The sequence goes on from NC_081318.1 coordinate 98,778,836, forward strand.
CGGCTGGACTGTGTACATCGTGCCTGATAAACCCCAGCAGTGCAAGATCTAGCCATGTTATTTAGCCATACGCTAGTTAGAAGGTGTATACACAAACTAAACTTTAGAGGCATATGGAAGTAACTTTAGTTCCAGAGAGATGATTTTCCCCATTGTTACAGAAAAAATTATACTTGTTAAAAAACGATAAGGAAGACTTTACTCAAGACTTTTGCAATCGGGGAGAGAGATTGGGCTCAACTGCGAATACAACAAAGGCAGCTGGAGATGTGCAGCCCAGGAGCAGACTGAGAGGGGCCAGTGTACGGAAAATTACTACGAGGGGACACCAAGGGCAGGGGGTGATTCTTGCTAAACCATTTTCACAGGATTCCTGCTACAAACTGATTACTGTGATTAGACACTGAGGGTGATCAGATATCAAGGGTGGGAGATTCTCTCTAAACTGACTCAGCAGGATTCTTGCTAAAACTGGACTTGGCGGACCAAAGACAGGGCCCGGGCAGGAAGCCTTGACAGAAGAGGGCTCAGAGAAACCAAATTAAAATTCTACCAATGAGAAAGTCTTTGTCACCCTCCAACCCTCCATCCCCTGCCCTTGTTTTCCTTTATTCCCTAAGTTAGACTTCATCAAATATCCAGATTTTCCTCCCTTGCCAGAAATTTTTTAAAAACTCTCAAGTCCTCCTTCTCCTTTGCTCTTCCCTTCCCCTCCGTGTCCACCCATATACCTTTAACCCCCAGACCTTTAACCGCCCTGAAGTCTGACGATCTTACTGCCGAATCTCTCGCATCTTTAGTTTGCTCTACATCGTCGTTTCCACTGCTTTACTTTAAATCTTGTCTAAACTGGTTTTCCAGCCTGTAACTGACCTCTGACCCAGAGTTATTCTCTTCTGTGCAGCCAAGGCAATCTTTCTAAAGTGCAAATCCAATCACATTATGTCCCTGATTAAAAAGTTTACTCTGGCGCTTCATCTCCATGGAATAAAATGCATGGTGTGATAGGCTCTGAGCCTGCCAAGCTTCCAGCCTTAATTTCACCACTTGCCCCTTGCTCTTCACCCTCCAGCCATACCTATGGTTTCCCAAATACACTGTGCCTTTTCATGCTTCAGTGCCTTTGCTCATGCCTCCTTCAAAATGAGAAAAGCCTGCAAAATGTACTCTTACTATACAATCCAGTGATCATGCTTCTTGGTATTTACCTAAAGGAATTGGAAACCTACGTGCACACAAAAACCTGCAAGCAGATATTTATAGCACCTTTATTCGTAATTGCCAAAACTTGGAAGCAACCAAGATGTCCTTCAGCAGGTGAATTTAAGCAAATAAACTGTGGTACATCCAGATAATGGAATGTTCTTCAGAGCTAAAAACAAACTTCCAGCCACGAAAAGATGTGGAAAAACCTTAAATGCTTATTACTAAATGAAAGAAGCCAATCTGAAAAGGCTACGTATTGTATGATTCCAACCATATGAAATTCTGAAAAAGGCAAAACTAGGGAGACAGTAAAAAGATCAGTGGTTACTAGGGGTTGGGATTTGGGAGAGCCCAGAGGATGTTTAGGGCAGTGGAAATACACTGTATGATACCATGATGATGGATGCATGTCTTCATACATTTGTCCAAACCCACAGAATGTAAACCAAAATAAACCCTAAGGTAAACTATGGACTTTGGGTTATTATGGTGTGTCAATGTAGGTTCATTGATGGCAACCAGTGTAACGCTCTGGTGGGGGACATTTATAATGGGGGAGCCTATGGATGTGTGAAGGCAGAGGTATATGGTAAATCGCTGTACCTTCCTCTCAATTTTGCTGTGAACCTAAAACTGCTCTAAAAAATTGTCATTGAAAAGAAATTTTAAAAAAACAACACGAAATCCTTATCTTACTTCTTCATTGAGTAAATAATTCCTTCCATTTGTCCTTGCTTCTCCTGGTTCCCTACCAGCACAGTATTGTAATTTATTTCTTTATATGCTTGTGAGTTTCCTGTAGGCAAGGAGTATAACATAACTATATTTGTATCCTCTGGATCTAGCATAATCCCCAGCAAGTGGTAGACTCACTAAAATTCTGTATTATTGAATTGATTTTTAATTTTATTCAGATGAGCAGTTAATAGGTTACAAATGGAAATTAAAACCCATTCATGTTTCTTTTGATGTTAGAAAAAGTTTTAAAAGAGAATTTCAGTTCATTTCAAACAATAGAAATTCAGTGGTGTGAAAAATAGGAAATTATCTTCTGTTTTTAATAGCAGGCTAATACTACTCAATAGCCTTCAGGAAAATATCACACTTGGAATAATGTTAAAGACGGTAATTGTTCAACCCTATATTCTTTGGCTGCTAGATAAGATAGATATCCACATTGCTCCTGTATCATTTACTTGCTGTTCTCATTCGATTTACAAGATTTACCACTTATCTATTATAGATCTTTCCTTCTCTAAATCAATACTCAACTCCTCCTTCTATTGACTATTAAAGTCTGGCTTATAATACCTCTTCAAAGAACTTCCAGCCTCTTTATTGTTCAAACAAAACTTAATGCTGTAGCCAAAATAAATTAGGCAATATTGCTGTAGGATATTTCTCCAAATCACCTAAGCGAAGGATATGCCAGAAAATAATTCTAGAAGAATAGTTACTGTGGAAGGTGGAATAACGGCCTAATCCCTTGAACCTGTGACTGCTGTATTATTGATAAAAGGCAAAAGGCACTTTGCCGATAGAATTAAGGGTACAGATTTTTTAAAAAGGAAATTATCCTGGATTATCCAGGTAGTCTCAATCTAATCACATGAGCCCTTTCTCGGGCTGGAAGCATTAGAGACGTGGCAGAAGAAAAGGCAGAGAGATTCACAGATGGTAGGTGTGGGGAGAAGGGGTGACAATTTGACAAGGAACAGAGGTGGCTTTAGGAGCGAAGGGATGCCCCTGGCTGACAGCCAGCAAGGAGGTCCAGACCTCTGCCCTACAACTACAAAAACTGAATTATGCCGACAACCTAAATGACTTTTAAAAGCATGTTCTCCCCCAGAGCTACCAGATATAAACCTAGGCCGGCTGACATCTTGATTTTGACCTTGAGACCTGGAGCAGGGGACCCAACTGACCCTACCTGGACTTCTGACCTACAGAATTGTGATATAATAAATTTGAGTTGTTTTGTCACTAATTTGTGTAGTATTTTGTTTCAGCAGCAAAAGGAAATTAATATAATTACCTTTACACAGTTTAAAGACATTGGATGGGACATACTTACACTAAATAAAAATCAGTTGTTGCTTATCTGAAACTTACATTTAACTGGGCATTTTGTGTTTTATTTGGTCAACCTAATTAGGGAGAGCTCAGGACAAGTCATTGATAATTATTTCCAAATGGATGGATGTGTAAGATTTAGAATAGGTAAAGAAAGACATTTTAGTGTAAGAAGAACAACAGAACAAATTCATGAAAGTAAGGGCTGTACACAGCTTTTCCTGAGAATGGCGTGAAAGCCAAAGGTTTAGATGATGGAATAAAAACCAGAGCTGGAAACGTTACAAAGAGCTCAATCACAAATAGCTTTGGATGGCTGACCTAGGAATTCACTACTTTTGAGGATGATTTACAGTGGGGTATAATTCTGGTGAAACAGAAATTATGCCTGTTCATTCAATGTTTAAAAAAATTTAATCAGCGTATAGTTGATTTATAATGTTTTGTTAGTTTAGGTGTACAGCAAAGTGATTCAGTTATCCATACACTTTTTCAGATTGTTTTCTCGTATAGGTTATCACAGAATATTGAGTAGAATTCCCTGTTCATTCCACTTTTGAATATTCAAGTTACAAATGTAATATGGCTGTAATACAGAAGCTATTAATTAATTCAGATTAATTAATTCGGATTAAATAAATGAACAAACGATCAAAAACACTTGAAAACCTTGAGAAAAAGAGGAAAAAGATCTGTCTAAAAGGAATGGGGGGGACTTCCCTGGTGATCCAGTGGTAAAGACTTCACCTTCCAGTGCAGGAGGTGCGAGTTCCATCCCTGGTCGGAGAGCTACAATCCCACATGGCTTGTGGCCAAAAAAGCAAAACATAAAAAAAAAGAAGCAATATTGTAACAAATTCAATAAAGACTTTAAAATGGTCCACATCAAAAAAAATCTTTAAAAATAAAGGGAATGGGAAATTAGTTCTCTATAGGAAAATTAATTACGTAGATATGTGAGTCACAGACTTTAGAGTAGGCAAAGCAAGACTGTATGCAGTTGAAATATTCAGAAACTATGCTGCACCTTACAAATCCCCGAAGAGCAGGAAGTGAAATGATTCAAGGAAATCCCAAAGTGTGAGTCGGGAGAGACTCTTAGCTCATCAAGGAAGCACAGATGGAAAAGCTTCCCTCCATTTTTTTTTCCCCCGGCCAAACACGCACAATGCCAGGAATTAGGCAGCATGAGTGAAGGAGGTGCCTTGCTAGCTGGGACGCCAACCACTATAACTCAAATGAATGGTGTTGAGTTAATCAGACTGTAGGGGAAAAAAATTCCTAAACCAAAGTAAAATAATCCCCCAAATGTGATGCGGGCAATGGAAAGAGATGAGAGACATGCTACGCTGATAACACCCCATAACACTAATTACCCGCTGGAAACCACCTAAGGATATTGGTGTTACCTTCCTCCTCCTCCTTCAACATTACAGTAGTAATTTTTTAACTTGAAAATGTATTTGCTGTACAAATAGAAAGAGGAAGTAAAACCTGACTCCAATCTCCTTGAAAAACACTAGTTCAAATATCTTCAAACTTATTAAACAATTCTGAAAGTTGCAAAAGGCACATTTTACACTATTTCCTATATTTTAAAAAATGGTTTCTTGACAAACAGGTGGCCAGCAGGCACGTGAAAAGATGCTCAACGTTGCTAATTAGAGAAATGCAAATCAAAACTACAGTGAGGAATGACCTCACACCGATCAGAACGGCCATCATTAAAAAGTCTACAAATAACAAACGCTGGAGAGGGTGTGGAGAAAAGGGAACCCTCCTACACTGTTGGTGGGAATGTAAGTTGGTGCAGCCACTATGGAGAACAGTATGGAGGTTCCTCAAAACACTAAAAATAGAGTTGCCATCTGATCCAGCAATCCCACTCCTGGGCATATATCCAGACAAAGCTGTAATTCAAAAAGATACATGCACCCCTATGCTCACAGCAGCACTATTCACAATAGCCATGATAGGGAAATAACCTAAATGTCCATCAACAGATGAATGGATAAAGAAGACGTGGTACATATATACAATGGAATACTACTCAGCCATAAAAAAAGACGACAATAATGTCATTTGCAGCAACATGGATGGACCTAGAGATTATCATACTAAGTGAAGTCAGTCAGACAGAGAAAGACAAATACCATATGATAACACTTACATATGGGATCTAAAATATGGCAAAAATGAACCTATCTATGAAATAGAAACAGACTCACAGACATAGAGAACAGACTTGTGGTTGCCAAGGGGGAGGGGGTTGGAGGAGGGTTGGAGTGGGAGGTTGGCATTAGCAGATGTAAGCTATTATATACAGAATGGATAACAACAAGGTCCTACTGTAAAGCACAGGGAACTATATTCATTATCTTATGATAAACCAAAATGGAAAAGAACATAAAAAAGAATGCATATATATATGAATCTCTTTGCTGTACATCAGAAACTAACACAACATTGTAAATCAACTATAGGTCAGTTAAAAAAAAAGCTTCTCTAAATAACAAAAGACAAGACTAGCTGCACTATATAGGTGTGACTATATAGTCTATATAGGTCATTATATTTATAGATTTAAAAAAATCTACACCTAAATTTCTTGGCTTTGCTTTATGCTCAGTAGAGAATCGAGATGTATATATCCCATATAATGGATCTTAAATCTAAAGAACTCAAGATATTCTGACTAGAGTGATTTTGTTAGCTTTATGATACTTATATAGGTATCCTAAAATCTCTTTTTAAGCATCATAGTTTAAAAAATTACATTTATTACTGATAAATAAATACAGTAAAGACTGAACCATTTCTCAAAGGCCATCCAATCAATTAGAACTCTTTGATATAGTTCTAATGTTTGATTAAAAAACAAAGTTCAGGGGATATTGGGATTCTTCACAAACTCAACCAATTCCCACTAATTCCAAAACAACTTGTACAATTAGATGTAAAGCTGGGTTGCCTCTACACATCTCTTCCAAATGATAGTACTGTGGCACAAGAGTGCCACATTGTTTCAGAGTGGGCTTCCTGAGGCAAAATACAGTGTTCAAATGTGTGTATTTAAGAAACCAGTTTTATAGCTTCAGGTATGATCAGACTTTTAGAAAATGAATTAACTTTAATCAGACTCATATGAGGTCCCCCCCCCCCGCCAAGTAGCACATCTTAATTACATTTGTCCTTTAACACCTACTGGGCAGCATATCCGCTCACTGCTAAAACATGTTCACAGCATAGGAAGTCAGTAGAACCCTTTATTACATGTGTTCTCTCTCCCACCCCAGTTTTACTCCGCTGCGGAGCACAGGCTCCGGACGCGCAGGCTCAGCGGCCGTGGCTCACGGGCTTAGTTGCTCCGCGGCACGTGGGATCTTCCCGGACCGGGGCACGAACCCGTGTCCCCTGCATCGGCAGGCGGACTCTTAACCACTGCGCCACCAGGGAAGCCCTATCATTTCTTTTTAATGATGAGAAAGATACAGCCTCTTAGCAACTTTCAAGTATAGAATACAGTAATAACTATAATCACCATGTGGTATATTACATCCCCAGAACTTAATTCATCTGGAAGTTTGTACCATTTGACCAAATCTTTCCATCCCTCCCCACCCCCTTCCTGGTAACCACCACCGTTCTACTCTTTGTAAGAGATTTTGATTCATGAGAATGCCGATGTATTTTTTTTTTACATTTGGAGGTAGCTAGCTTTTTCTGGATATATGCTATCTAAAACATCCTCTTTCAAATTAAAAATCAAAGTACCCTAGGCAAAAGAAAACAAAAATCAAAGTACCTGGCAAAGAGAGGCTGGCGTAGCAAAGTGATGGGGAGAGAGCGTCGTTACAGAAAACTTGCAAATAGTAAGAGCACGCTTTTCTACAAGAGGTCCCTCCGGGTTCTTCTTTATCTTTACGTCATTTTATGTTATTTAAGGCTTGTGAGTGAACTTAGTTACGGCTTCTATATGTGCTCTGATATCCTCCAGGAGGGGACATAGAGAGTGGCCAAAAGTAACAGTGGAAAACAGAACATGCTCAGCTGGCCTTGAGAAGAGGGAGTCCGGCAGCTTTAGGAACTTGACCTGGTTGCGTTTACCATAGCTGTCGGTCCGGAGAGGAAACACTGTCAGGAGACAGGAGACGGACTAGGGGCGGGATATGCCAGAGCAGGACCCTCACCTTCTCCCCTCTTTCACTGGTGCGCGCTCCGCTTGCAGCAGGGCAATGGGACCCCAGTGGAAACTGACTAGTCCTTACCCCGCCCCCGCAGCCAGGGGCACAAAGTAGCTCTCCCATCTCAGCGGGACGTCCTACCTTAACTTCCAATAGCTAATGCCTCGCCAAGGCGTGATGGGGCTTGGTGTTTCCAGCAGCACAGCTTGTTCATCCGCAGCGAGAGTCCGGGCAATGGCTTTCTGGTGACTTCTATGCCTGAACGGTGTTGGACGTCTCAGCAGGGGTCCCCAGTCTGGCATATGGGGCAATAGGCCCTAGTGTTGGATCACTCAAATGTAATAAGCCTGGGACAGTACTTTAGTCCACCCGGCCAAAGTGGTTTTACCTATTAGTAATTTAATCTACTGCTTTAAGAGTCCATTCTTTCTTTTTACCAACCCTGCGGTTTGCAGGTTACAGCGGAGATGGAACCTCCAATCAGCGCCATGGTCTCTTGATCAGGCCTGCCTATCACAGCTTTTGAAATTTGACCACGAATCACTGTCTATTCGATGAGGGCATCTACCCACGGTACTCAGCTTCTCTACCCCACAATGGAGGTAGCCTGGATGGCCTGGCGACAGGGAAAAACTTGTGTTAAGCCACACAAGGTATCCACACAAACCAGGGCACATTTAGAACCCTCATTTAAGGGAGGGGCCCGAGGTAATCTATTTGCCAATCCTTACCAGGTGCGATCTCCAGAGGATGCCTCCAAATTCCTTTGGCAGTTGCCTTGGGCATTGTTTACAACACCCAGGACATCTTGTTCCTGCTTTAACTAAGTCACTGTCTTTCACGGGCAACCCAGCATCCTTAGCAATATGGCATCCCACCAGGGCGCTCCGGTGGCCATGCTTTCTTTGCACTCAATCTGCTGTATTTACTGAAGGATCAGCTGCTAGGGGTCCTACCCAAGCTAGGGCATCCGTTTCCCGATTACCAAGGGGTGCCGGTGCTTTACAAGCTGGGACATGGGAGACAGTGAGGACTCAGGCTCTTGCAGGCAAACCCAAGTGTCTCTGCACATATCCTGACCCCACAAGGGCTTATTTAAATCATCCACCCCTTGGCTCTGCATTGTCCAAGCCATAGGGTTGGACAATCTCTTTAGAGATTGTCTCTTTAGAACAGCCCAATTGTCAGTTCAAAGGGTTAATGGCCAGGGCTCCTGGGTGATCACCAGCCAACCTGCTCTGAGTTCAGCCCATAGACTTCTGCTGTTCTGTTTCTATCCAGATGGTGTCAGTGTTGGGCTTAAGAGCTACTGCAGACCCTGTGGACCAATGGCCTCCTTTAGATCCATTTGTATAGCAGGCATCTGGGGAAATCTTATTTTTTTCCCTTTCTACACGCTGCAGGGACCACCATAAGTATAGGGGCGGAGCATTTATAAGATGTTCTCTTCCAGCTCGGGGAAGGCAACTGGAGTATGCATTCCAAGGACAGGGGAGGAAGGGAGGAGCCTTCAACTGCCTGGGTCCAGCTCATGGGGCAACCACCAGTGGTCACGTCCTCTTTCTTTCTTTTTTTATTAAAATTTTTATTGGAGTATAGTTTCTTTACAATGTTGTGTTAGTTTCTGCTGTACAGCAAAGTGAGTCAGTCTTATGTATACATATATCCACTCTTTTTTGGATTTCCTTCCCATTTAGGTCACCACAGAGCACTGAGTAGAGTTCCCTGTGCTGTACAGTAGGTTCTCCTTAGTTATCTATTTCATACACAGTCGTGTATATATGTCAATCCCAATCTCCCAATTCGTCCCACACCCCTCTTCCCCCCTTGGTAACCGTAAGTTTGTTCTCTACATCTGTGACTCGATTTCAGCTTTGCCAATCAGTTCATCTGTACCATTTTTCTAGATTCCACATATAGGCGATATTATACGATATTTGTTTTTCTCTTTCTGACTTACTTCACTCTGTATGACAATCTCTAGGTCCATCCACATCTCTGCAAATGGCACTATTCCATTCCTTTTTATGGCTGAGTAATATTCCATTGTATGTATGTACCACAGCTTCTTTATCCATTCCTCTGTCAATGGGCATTTAGGTTGCTCCCACGTCCTGGCTATTGTAAATAGTGCTGCAATGAACACTGGGGTGCATGCATCCTTTCGAATTATGGTTTTCTCCAGATATATGCCTAGCAGTGGGATTGTTGCGTCATATGGTAGCTCTATGTTGTTTTTTAAGGAACCTCCATACTGTTCTCCATAGTGGCTGTATCAATTTACATCCCCCCCCCCCCGCCACACAGGTAGGAGGGCTCCCTTTTCTCCACACCCTCTCCAGCAGTAATTGTTTGTAGATTTTTTGATGATGGCCGTTCTGACTGGTGTGAGGCGATACCTCAAAGTAGTTTTGATTTGCATTTCTCTAATGATTAGTCATGTTGAGCATCTTTTCATGTTTGTTGGACATCTGTATGTCTTTTTGGAGAAATGTCTATTTAGATCTTCCCCCCATTTTTTGATTGGGTTGTTTGTTTTTTTGATATTGAGCTGCATGAGCTGTTTGTATATTTTGGAGATTAATCCCTTGTCAGTTGCTTCATTTGCAAATATTTTCTCCCATTCTGAGAGCTTTTTGTTTTCTTTATGGTTTCCTTTGCTGTGCGAAAGCTTTTAAGTTTAATGAGATCCCATTTGATTATTTTTCTTTTTATTTTCATTATTCTAGGAGGTGGATCAAAAAAGATCTTGCTGGGGCTTCCCTGGTGGCGCAGTAGTTGGGAGTCCTCCTGCCGATGCAGGGGACACGGCTTCGTGCCCCAGTCTGGGAAGATCCCACATGCTGCGGAGCGGCTGGACCCGTGAGCCATGGCCGCTGAGCCTGCGCGTCCGGAGCCTGTGCTCTGCAACAGGAGACGCCACAACAGTGAGAGGCCCGCGTAATGCAAAAAAAAAAATCTTGCTGTGATTTTTGTCAGAGTGTTCTATGTTTTCCTCTAAGAGTTTTATAGTGTCCAGCCTTACATTTAGGTCTCTAATCCATTTTGAGTTTATTTTTGTGTATGGTGTTAGGGAGTGTTCTAATTTCATCCTTCTACATGTAGCTGTCCAGTTTTCCCAGCACCACTTATTGAAGAGGCTGTCTTTTCTCCACTGTATATCCTTGCCTCCTTTGTCATGGATTAGGTGACCATGGGTGCCTGGGTTTATCTCTGGAATTTCTATCCTGTCCCATTGGTCTATATTTCTGTTTGTGTACCAGTACCATACTGTCTTGATGACTGTAGATCTCGTCTTCCAGCTCTTTACAAGATCTTTATAAGATCTCCTCTTCCAGCTCCGGGAAGGCAAGTGCAGTGTTCATTCCAAGGACAGGGGATGGAGGGAGGAGCCTTCTCATGCCTGGGTCCAGTTTGTGGGCCAATCAGTGGTCACATCCTCTTGATTACCTCCTCCAACAGTTTAGATTGTCTTGATATTGAGATCATGTTTCATTTCTTTATTTTAATGTTGGGAAAGGAAAGGGAAAGAAGGAATACAAAAATCAACTAAGACATTCTTACCACATGTATTTATCTTCTTGAAATAGCTTTAAAGCACAAACTAGACGATAAAATTATGCATCACTACTGGAATCAAGCAGGAGGTCTATGGGTTTCTAAGTTGCATGACTCACAGAACTTATCAGGCAAGACATTTTCATGAGTAGGCAGAAAAACACAACTTCATCTGATTTCAAAAACAGAACCCAGCCTACCTTCCTACAGCACTTTTGAAGAAATGTTTCTTCACTTTTCCTCGAAGGAGGAAGTACTTTAGAGTTGCAATATCTGAGATGAGTTTGATTAATAGGAAATAAAAAGGAGGTTGGAAGAAGGAATCTTTGTTTTCAAAAATGGAAAGTGAGAAAATGCCCAAGTTAAGAAGTACAACTCTGTGCTTCTCAACACAAAGGTTGAGATGACCCTGAGAGAAGGCTCGCAGGGTCCTGCACAGGAGGGTGTGTGCTGGGAATTTACGTTGTGTCCTAGAGGAGGATGAATGGAGGAAGGACTGGGAGTGCTCTGAGTTATGTACAAAAGCTTAGTTCCTTAACATGAACTTTACTGCCATCATTTGATAACAGACAGACCATAAGGAGTTCATGCAGTAAACTGTACAGGGACCTTTTCCCAGCATTTAGAATCCTTTAATCATGTTCCTGAGAGGAGTGATGAAGACACCACTGATTGCCTCCAGAGGAGATCTCCCTGCTCCCTCCCGGTACACTGCACCACAATACTTTCAGTAGCGGGGGACAGGGAAGGGAGCCCTTTTTCCGGCCACCGGATATAAACCATGGGGGTGTTAAGATGGGTGGAGGAGTCAACAAACAACCCTTTCTGGCCAACAAGGTGTAAAGATAGGTCTGCTGGAGGGCTTCCAGAAATGTTTTCTTTCCTGATAATGAGTGACTAAAGGGATACGGTTCTTTCTTCTTCCTCTCCACAAGGTTGGGTGAGGACCTGAAAACGGCAACAACAGCTGCCATTTTGGAGCCTTGAGAAGAGAGCCACGAGACTCACCGGGAAACCAGCCCAGAGTTCGGCCAGCTCTGGGCGCTCAAGAGAAACCTACCCTGGATCTCTTGTAACGTGACAGAAGAAATTTCTCATCTTATTCAAGACACCTGTATTGGTATCGTCACTTGAAAGCAGAAATCACTTGGTTAGAAACACACGGTGAGGCTAATTTAGATGTGATGTATCCCCACATCCCAGACATTGATCTGCCTGTAAGCCCTGCCTCTAAGGTCATAGCTCTCAGACCATAATCAGGACAGGAAATGAGGCAGGAGGTTTTGCCAACGTGTATGCAATGAGCCTGGCCACCAAGTCAGTTATTTTCTACCTACCTGTCTGTTGCTTTCTCCATAAAGCTGTGACTCTGCCTCACTTTCTTCTCTAGAACTGCAGCTTCCTTCTAGGGGTATGGCCCCAAAGTAAACTCCAGCCTTTTCATGTGCTCCCCCGACACCGGGAAGGATGAAGCCCACTCTCACCCTTCCTGGAAGTGGTCCTCTGAAGGACGGCATCAGGATAAATCAGGATGACCTGGAGGCTTGCTGAAAGTATGGACGCCTGGCCCTACCCACAGGTTGTCAGGAAGTGCTGTGTTAATAAGCTGCCCAGTCAACTTTGACGTAGGTGAAAGCTGAAAAGTCTGCCTTACCCTCTGACTGTCCTTCCACTGGGCTCAAGCGAGAATAAGCACAACACCAGGTTCACTGCCTCTATCTACCCGGATTTGGGTTACATCCACGGCCTGGACTTCCTCCCGCCTCTTTGTCCTTCACACCAGCTTGAACCTGCCAGAGTCCGTCACTTCCTCTGGATGGGTCATCGGACTGCCCAGTTGCCCTCAGGGGCAAGTCCCTTGGGTGGAGCCCATTTCCTCGGCCCCATCTTTTCTGGCTCCATCTTTGTCCCCAGGGCCCATCATTAAGCCCAAATTAATTAATCATGAAAACACTAAGTCCCCACTGAGCCAATGTCCACATGACTGAAATCCACGAGTTCATCATCAGAAACTCAGATTTGTAAAAATTCCTGAAAAGAAAAATCCCGGCCATAAACTTAGAGAATGGCTGCAGCATCAGCTAGGTCAGCACTGCAGAGCTGCCTTATGAAATCAAGATGCTTTTGATGTATCTGTCAGTTTTGCATTTTGTTCCTTTAAAAACAGCCGCTTAGGACCGGGAAAAAATTATATGCTGCCTGTTTTACTTATTGATTTTTTTAAAGAAAAGCCAAAAACTTTATTTATTTTTTGGCTGTGCCATGTGGCTTGTGGGATCTTCGTTCTCCGACCAGGGATCGAACCCGGGCCCTCAGCAATGCAAGCCCGGAGTCCTAATCACTGGACCGCCAGGGAAATCCCAAGAAAAACCAAAAACTTTAATTTTCAACATGAGCTACATGGTCATGAAGACAATGCAATGTGACCCGCTCCAACTCAGGGGCCCCAGAAACCCTCCCTCCCCCAAAGCCTGAGGGGTTCCCCCAAGGGAAGCGGGGAGAGGCAAGTGAGTGAAGAGTGGGCCTGAGGCCCTGGGATTCAATCTCCACTTTGCCCTCACAGAAGCTATGAGTCAAATGGGCACAGTCAATATGCTGCCTATTTTAAAAATAAAGGGATTCAAAGCTTCCGTCTTGCCCAAAATGACATGGTGCCCATTTGAGTCCAAACTCCAGTGTCCCACAGGTCCCAGGGGTCCAATTCAAGTACCGGGTCAGCCTTCCTGTGCCACCAGGTAACACAATGACACAACGGTCTGGTAGCAATTTGGAGCCAACGGGAAGGCAATGTTCTGAGTATCAGAGGCTCAACACTACTCCTGGAGAGTCAACCCTGCCCGTCTTCAAGTGTAATGCATGCCTTTCTCCCTGAAAGGGCTTTTCTGCTGTAGTAGCAGGAAAATGTAATCAGCTGCACCCACCACCAAGTTCTATCAGCTTTTGTATTCTTTTTTTTTTTAATTTATAATAATAATAAGGAAATGAATGTAATTTCTGAAGAGGAGGTTGGGCTGAGCGCCAAATTAAAATTGATCTTCACACTCTGAACAAGGGTCAGAATTTGATTGCTAACATCCCTTAGGGCTTGGCCTTTCCTTGAAAAGAGAGTTTATTTTTAAGGGTCTGGTGAGATTTTGAGTAAAAGATGATGGGTGAAATTGCTCTTCGTCTTTTTTGTTGTTGTTGTTTGTTTTTTGGGTTTTTTTTTGCAGTACGCAGGCCTCTCACTGTCATGGCCTCTCCCGTTGCGGAGCACAGGCTCCGGACGCGCAGGCTCAGTGGCCACGGCTCACGGGCCCAGCCGCTCCGCGGCACGTGGGATCCTCCCGGACCGGGGCACGAACCCGTGTCTCCTGCATCGGCAGGCGGACTCTCAACCACTGCGCCACCAGGGAAGCCCTGCTTTTCATTTTAACTGCAGCCCACAAAGAAAGCTAAGAGTTCAGTAATTACTGCTGTAATAAAGACAAAATTATTATTTTTTTCTGCTTAGCCAGAAGGAAATCTGAGGTTTCTTTGAAGGCTTGAGATCTGCTCCTCGGAACTGGAGACTCTGAAATCTCTGATGGCTAATGGTATTTATTTGAGTTCTCTGAATAGTCAGAGCATGAACTAGGTTACCGTAGGGCCCATTTTGACTTGCAAATTCAAAACCAGTATATCCCCATGGCCAGTCTCTCCTCTGCGGTCCAAGACCAGCATTTAAAAATTTTACCATGGAAATAAGCAAAAAGCTTCCATCGTTAACAACCCTAGTTTAATCCTATATTCCGTCAACTACTGCCCCTTCCCCTGCCCAAGCTGCCACAGTCAATGGGCACTTTTCAAACCTTAGCTTATTTGTCCTCTTGGCAAAATTTGACCCTGTTGACCTCACCTCCCTTGAAATACCTTTATTCTTTGGATTCCTCAACAACTCTTCTACCTGGTTCTCTTCTGCCCCATCTCCCCCAGCTTCAAACACACCTGCTTATCCAACCAATGCGTGTTATTCTCCCGATAAAAGCTGGCAGCCTACAGCTAGGAAAGAGAGGAGGCGAGATCATGGGGACTAGGAATTATTTAATACATTGTGCTTTCCTTAGTAAATCTGTTCAATGGAACTTTCCAGCTCTTGAAATGTGACTGAGGAAGTGAATTGTTTTAACTCAAGTCAATTGAAATGGCCACAATGTGGAGAATGGCTGCCATATTGGACAGTGTAAAGTCTTGCGACACCAAGGACGGTCCATGGTCCATGGGACCAGCAGCTTGTGAAACACCTAGGTACCAGTGAGAAAGTCAGACTCTCAGGTCCTACCCCAGACCTAATGAATCAGAATCTGCGTCTTAACAAGATCGCCAAGTGATTCATAAGCACGATAACACTTGAGAAACATTGCTTAGAATGTTTAATTTTAAAGCACTGTAGTGATAGACACCTGTTTATATCCTAGTACAGCTTGTGGATACTATTATACCCTGAAGAAGGTTCCTTTGGTGAATTTTTGCCAAGTCCTTCTTGATACATCAATCAGATACTTTGTTAATCATATCTTGATTGAATTCCCTCTGGATATCGAAATACTAAGATAATTCTTTTAGTTCAGAAAGCAGTTGAGTTTAATCTATTGATCTGAACTACAGCTCATTCCTCCGTCTAGCGTGTAGCACGTGTTAGTAAAACCACTACTCCCTTTCCTTTGTTCTGAGGAAGTATTATCTTCCTTTCATAAAGGAGTAGAATACAGAAGAGAAAAAATAATTAAACCACATTGTACGGTAACCTCCAAAGAGGTAAACAGCTTGACCAGGAAATCAGATCACTCCCTGAGGTACGTGAGAAGATTCACACAAAGCATGTAAAGACGTGAAGCTAAAAAGAAGATTAGAGGAAAAGTTTATGTTGAACAAAATGTTTCCTCATTCTTGACTGAATGTCTCCACGCTCTGGGATGCTTCCAAGTGTCATGAGACTCAATCACCTAGAAAAGAGACAAGACTTTTTGGAATATGGTAAAGCTTCCAGATGTTGTGGCCTGGGAAATGGTCACTTCGGGCAACAGGGCAGGTCAAGAAAGGAGGGTGGGCTGGGAGTGGCCCCTACTCAGGCTGCCTCTTTGGCCTCAGTCCCTTCTGTAAAATTTAGCACTTGGGTTTGTTAGACCCTCTTTTAGGTCAATTCCAGCTCTTACATTCAACCCTAGTCCCTGAAAACTTATAAGAATGAAGTTAAAACGAT
The DNA here is from genome assembly GCF_026419965.1 of Kogia breviceps. Lineage (NCBI taxonomy): Eukaryota > Metazoa > Chordata > Mammalia > Artiodactyla > Physeteridae > Kogia > Kogia breviceps. Next base: position 98,795,078 of record NC_081318.1, read on the forward strand.
TAAGTTGTTATCTCCAAAAGAAGGATTATTCCACAGCCACTTTTAGAAAATCATGTACATTTATACATTCATTCAACAAACACTGAATTCATTCAACAAGTATGGGCTGCACACTGACCTGGATGTGGCAATGACAGTGCAGTTAGGGTCCGTGAAATCCATCTTAGGAAAGTGGTAAATAAATCAGTAACTGCTAATTCTCAAACCTTGTTTACATGCCCAAGCCACTGACTGAGACTTTGAAATGCCAGGCAGTGTTCTCTGTTTGATCTAAGGTCCAAAAGCTAAGTACACAGCATATCCTTATATACGTTAGAGGGCGTATATACCTCAGCGGAACAGAAGGCAGGCGATAGACCCATAATGAACAATTAAGAAATTAAAACACCTCATGGAAAATCACATGCAAAGACTTCAACCAGGGCAACGCGGTGGTCCCTGCGCAGTTGCCTAACCCTGTGGCAGTCAGAGAGGGCTTCTCAGAGGTGGTAACACCAACGCTGAGAACAGAATGACAGGAGGCAGCCTGACATGTGGAAGTGAGAAAAGCACTCCGGGCAGAGAGACCCACTGATGCAAAATACACAATGTACAAGGACCTGGGTGGGCTCGAGGAGCAAAAAGAAACCACAGAGATGGAGCGCAGCATAGTGTGAACTGAGGTTAAGGGTATTAACAGAGGGCTTCATAGACCAGCATTAATCCCTCTCTGCCTTCATTAGAGTTTTTTCCTTAATGTCTAATCTGAATCTCTCTTGGTTTACTTAAAATCAGTTATCCTTTTATCAGATGTAGAGAACACTGTGTCAGGACAACATACACATTTATGCATGTTTAAAGACCAATATCCAGGGCTCTCAACCATCCAAGGCTTTTGGGTGCCAACTCTGGTTTCATTATTTGAGACCATATCTATACTAGAAAATAAATGCCAGAAAATATTTAATTTAGAAAAAACAGGTTGCTTACAACATGCTTGTTTGATATGCTTCACTTTGTGTGGCATCTAAAGATGCTCAGAGATGCTGCCCTGGGTCACCTTCCTCAAGGGGAGGGGTGGGAGGGATAGAATGGCCTCCTGGGCCTCCATCTCCCATCTAGGAAATAAGGGGAGGGCTGGAAGGGGCTGTCTGGACTCCCCTCATTTCAAATCTCACTGTCTCCATGAAAGAAAGTAACATTGTATCTGAGAGAGACCAAGGGAGCTAGACATCATCACAAAGGGAGAGAACTGAAGAGAGGAACTAGAATGCAGGTCCTAGAGTGAGGAGAGGTCCAAGGCCCAGGTGCTGCCTTGAATATCTAGGTCAGCTGAGCCTCTGTGTGTTTTGGATCAGACAGGGCACCAAGCCTGGCATTTCAGTGTCTCGGCTAATGACTTAGGAGTGTAAACAAGTTTGAGAATTAGCAGTTGCAGATTCTATTACCACTTTCCTAAGGACATTTCACAGTAGCAATTTAACAACTCTAAAAAAGACAAGCGACCCCCACCCCATTCTTTCAGGAGCAGAGACTGCCCACCAAATGGCCATCTCAAATGGCAACTCCCGTGAAGGGGGAAGATGGAGCAAGATGGTGACATCTCCAGCAGCAGGTGCTTTGGACCTTCTCCTGCACAGGACAGATGAACTTTTCCTTCTGAAAACCCACTTAGGCTTATCACCAATGCTAATGTCTTACTTTAATGGTTTGTCTGTGGGGCAAACTATATTTAAAGAAGAATTTTAATTCTCTAGGATTTTAAAATATACTTCTATTTAAAGATTAAGGTCCATTCCAAAAATAAGATTCCAGGGGCTTCCCTGGTGGCGCAGTGGTTGAGAGTCCGCCTGCCGATGCAGGGGACGCGGGTTCGTGCCCCGGTCCGGGAGGATCCCACGTGCCGCGGAGCAGCTGGGTCCGTGAGCCATGGCCGCTGAGCCTGTGCGTCCGGCGCCTGTGCTCTGCAACGGGAGAGGCCGCAGTGGTGAGAGGACCCGCGCATACCGCAAAAACAAAACAAAACAAAGATTGCAGATATCACAGAGAAATAGGTGGAAGATTAAGCTGTTGATTGTTAATGTGTCTGCAAGAGACAATCTCCAGTTTAGCACGTGTGCATCATGCAGTGGACATGAAGGCTTGTTATGGGGTATGTATTTTTCATCCTATCTGCTTTCTAAATAGGTCTGTAGCCTTGTGGTAATTTTCTAAACCTCTGAATTGTGGTGGCTTCCTCTGTTAAATTAGAGGGTCATAAAGAAGACATACAGATGGCCAAGTGGCACATGAAAAGTTGCTCAACATCACTAATTATTAGAGAAATGCAAATCAAAACTACAATGATGTATCACCTCACAGTGGTCAGAATGGCCATCATCAAAAAGTCTACAAACAATAAATGCTGGAGAGGGTGTGGAGAAAAGGAACCCTCCTACACTGTTGGTGGGAATGTAAATTGATACAGCCACTATGGAGAACGGTATGGAGGTTCCTCAAAACACTAAAAATAGAGCTACCATATGATTCAGCAATCCCACTCCTGGGCATATATCCAAAGAAAACCATAATTTGAAAAAATACATGCACCCCAATGTTCACTGCAGCACTATTCACAATAGCCAAGACATGGAAGCAACCTAAATGTCCATCAACAGATGAATGGATAAAGCAGATGTGGTACACATAGCAATGGACTATTACTCAGCCATCAAAAAGAATGAAATAATACCGTTGGCAGCAACACGGAAGGAACTACTGATTATCATACTAAGTGAAGTAAGCCGTACAGAGAAAGACAAATATCATATGATATCACTTACATGTGGAATCTAAAAAAAGATACAAATGAATTTATTTACAAAACAGAAACAGACTCACAGACTTAGAAAACTAACTTATGGTTACCAAAGGGGAAATATGGAGGGGAGGGATAAATTCGGAGTTTAGGATTAACATATAGACACTATTATATATAAAATAGATAATCAACAATGACCAGGGAACTCTATAGCACAGGGAACTCTACTCAGTATTCTGTATTAACCTATTTGGGAAAAGAATCTGAAAAAGAATAGTTATATGCATATGTATAGCTGACTCACTGTGCTGTATACCTGAAACTAACACAACACTGTAAATCAACTATACTGAAATAAATCATATTTCTCTAAAAAAAAAAAAAAAAAAGGTTGTACTGTACTGAACTGGGTAATGTCTAAGCTCTCAAACTAAGGTTTTGTTATTTTCTTAAAAATCTTGGTACTCCTGAATGAAAAGAGCTGAATTCTGAGCATAGTGAGAAAAAAATATTAAATACAAGTATTCTTCTAGATGTGTTTTAAATATAATATACACACATTTTAGTACTTTGAATTCCTTGTCAGTGTGAATGCTATCAATTTGTGTGCTGGCTTTAGTTCTGAATTCTAGTCGACTTTTATGTTTAGGCTCCACTGTTCGTCACATCTATCTTGTTTCCCAGTTAGTCCTTCGTCAGAGAAGCAACCTCTAAATATAGCATGGTTTCTATGGGAACATACTTTATCCCAAAGATTCCACGAAACACATTTTATCTGAAAAATGAGACCTGCCAGATAATATGTCAAAATCCAGGCCTACAACCCAGATTTCATATTTTTGAAATACTTTGATTTAAGGAGAGATGTTTAAAATGGGTTGAAAAATTTGGTTCCATGAGAAATTTTCCAGCTGAGTTGAATTGGTACAAATTTGCTTTTGACAGTTAAGACTTGGAAATCCCATCTTCTATTGAGCGTTTTTCTTGAAATAATTAAGCATATGGCCCTATTATGTTTAGATTCTGTTGTTTCATATCTCTGTGGCTACAAGCACTTTGGGGTGATCATCTAGCAGATGGCGTAGGTGAAGATGATAGTCATTCTTTCCAAAGCAAATGAAAATTTTATCAAGTTGTTACCTATATGTAGTCCATAATGAGTTTGCTTTACAGCTGACAGAGTTTTGGTCCTTTTGAATTCCTGTAGCTGAACCGTCATATGATTTGGGGCTGAATTTGCCCGCAACTCTTGAAGGCATGTTGGTCTCTTTCATCTTTAGGTGTACTAAACCCAACTTCCTTAAAAGTATGCTTTGAGGTCTTAGCACAGCGAAAGGTGACTATGAAGTTAGAACAGGAAGTGAGAAGACTGATGTAAGAAAATTTACTTTTGAGAAAAAATGTGCCCTTTTGTGGAAGTTACATCACCAGACGGTCGAGCTTCAGGAGGAACCATATCTCCAAATGGCAGTTATTCAGGGAAGGGAGTCTTGGAAAGTGAAAGCCAGAGATATAAATATGCTGAGTTTACTGTTGAGAATATAAAAGTCTCCCAGAAAGTACTTCTCTCAGTCGTTCTTACACTGAATATGAAACATTTGGGATACAAGCGTGATAAGAAAGAGCATTGGGAAAAATATTCTACGTTTTTCATGGTACTAAGATAAGTTACTGCAAATAAGTCATGGATAGTGAAAATGAAAGTCTTAACTTACAAGAATACTTTGAAATCTGTCTCACCACTAGCTGTAGAGCGACACATCCGTTTGTGGCCCAGACGGTTTATCGGGGTCCTCCATCTTGACTGTTTTTACTTTGGAAGACCTCAGTCTAAAGCTTGAGCTCTTTGCAAGTTCATTATTCAACCCATGACCTCTCTTGACTGGAGGCTTGATTCTAGCAAACCGTTCTTATTACCTGTTCTGACGCAGATCACCAGCAAATGATCACAGTGCCTTGAGTCTACCACCAGAAGCACATCATAAGAGGAAAACAACAAGTAAGTAGTTTGGGTGTTCATTTAAATGTTTCTGCATAGGAAACAGATCTAGAAATTTCTGTACTTGCTTTTTTTTTAAAATTTATTTTTATTGGAGTATAGTTGCTTTACAATGCTGTGTTAGTCTCTACTGTACAGCAAAGTGAATCAGCTATACGTATACATATATCCCCTCTTTTTTGGATTTCCTTCCCATTTAGGTCCCCACAGAGCACTGAGTAGAGTTCCCTGTGCTATACAGTAGGTTCTCATTAGTTATCTATTTTATACGTAGTATCAATAGTGTACATATGGCAATCCCAATCGCCCAATTCATTCCACCACCCCGCTTCCCCCCTTGGTATCCATACGTTTGATCTCTACGTCTCTGTCTCTTTTTCTGCTTTGCAAATAGGATCATCTATACCATGTTTCTAGATTCCGTATATATGTGTTAATATATGGTATTTGTTTTTCTCTTTCTGACTTATTTCACCCTGTATGACAGTTTCCAGGTCCATCCACGTCTCTACAAATGACCCAATTTCATTCCTTTTTATGGCTGAGTAATAGTCTCAGTACTTGGTTTTCATGAGCAAAAATTTCCAGGGGATGGTGGTCGTAATGTAAGGTCCTGAGAGCAAGGAAAAGTGATGATCCAACTCCTCCCTTCCCTATGAATTTATCTCAGTGCATTTAAATACTTATAGCATGATTCTGAGAGGTAACTAAAAAGGGATGAAACTGTATGTTTATGATATATCTTTGTATTCATTACAGAGGTAGAAGTGGCATTGACGCTTTGATGACCTAGTTCATGTCAGGGAATTTGCTGGGTCTTTAGACATGCAATTTAACTTACTTCTCATAATATTCTTACAAAATAGATCTCATTTCCATATTTGCGACTGAAGAGGCAACTTCAGTGTTAATTATTTGTCCCATTATTAGCCAGCTAATAACCTATTTCCAAACGTACACTGCCTTGGCAGTTGTGTCCATTTAAACCGATGGGACCTAATAAATTATTTAAGTTTTCCTTTCTTTAAGGTCATATCAAACTTAAATCTTGTCTGCTTAGACTTGAGGACTACCAAAATTTTAAAACTAAGTCAGTAGTATCGTATTTGTTGTTCATAAGTCACAGAGAACTATTTTGTTTCATACAAAAAGTGTACAGGCATTATGCATTATATATATATATGTGTGTGTGTGTATATATATATGTATACATATATAGTTTGCTAAAATGCATATTTCAGCACATAAAGTTTAGATTGTTATGCAAATTATAATTATATTTCTAAGTTACAATAAAATCTTATTTGAGGGTAGTCTATGTGACAGGTCCAATATAATTTTTCATAAATGAAAATTTAGTTATTCTAAGAAGATTCCATAGTAGCAGAAGAAAAATTCTAAGATATTTAGACGTTCACTGTGGAATAATTTCTCCCTCAGATACAAACGCTCAGACTCTGCTTCCTGGCCAGGTGGGCAGCAGATACGTGAGGAAAATGGACACAGATCCTTCCAGAGAGAAAAGTCTGACCTGTTGATGCCTGGGTCTCATACCATCTGATCAAAGGTCTGAAAAAGTTCGCTTTTAACTGTAGGATATTTATTAAATGCTTAACGATACAACAACAATTTTATGTAACATAACTGTGTATCTGCCCTATGTAGACTAAGGAGAAAGAGGTAAATAATGTCTTTTTGCTTTTGTTGGTTCGCCTTAAGAATCATAACTTTGGGCTTCCCTGGTGGCGCAGTGGTTGAGAATCCGCCTGCCGATGCAAGGGACACGGGTTCGTGCCCCGGTCCGGGAAGATCCCACATGCCGCGGAGCGGCTGGGCCCGTGAGCCATGGCCGCTGGGCCTGCGCGTCCGGAGCCTGTGCTCTGCAACGGGAGAGGCCACAACAGTGAGAAGCCCGCCTAGCACAAAAAAAAAAAAAAAAAAAAAGAATCATAACTTTATGTGGCTTTTTTTTTTTTTTTCCAGTTATAAAGCAATCTCAAATGCACTGACTCATTTCATTTTCCAGTGACAAAGGCAGTGTGACCTTTTGCATTTCGTAGCCAGAGCTCCGTGAGGCCAGGAGACTTACACACACCCTAAGAGCAACCAAATGGCCAAGTGACATTAGATGCAGGAAAGCACGTTGCCAAGCAGTCTGTCTCCCTGCTATATGATCACTATCCCTTATGCATCCATACCGGAAAAACTTAAGTGAAAACTAAACAGAACCCACCCCCGAACCAGCGGCCATGGCTCACGGGCCCAGCCGCTCCGCGGCATGTGGGATCTTCCCGGACCGGGGCACGAACCCGTGTCCCCTGCATCGGCAGGCGGATTCTCAACCACTGCGCCACCAGGGAAGCCCCGAACCCCAACTTTTCACCAAAATGTAACATACCAGTCCAGAAAAAGTTTCAGAGTTTGGAAGAAGAGTGCAGGTAAATGTATATTATATGCTGCTCCTTCCCCCAAAGCTGTTCACAGAAAATATTTTAAAGTGTCTGATACACCTTCTTCCAATAATTACATGTGAGTTACATGGTCTTCTCTGGAAGAAGAAGCATCTCAAACTGGATTTTCTGACAATAGGATGGACAGCCTTTACAGATCTGATATGAACAAGCGTTGGGTGTATATGGACCCTGCCTTTGTTTAAAAATTATTTTGTTCATCATCAATTCTTTGCATTAATTTTGATTTTTAAAAAATATTGCATTAGACTATTATTTAGTTTGATGACTGAGTCTCTAGCCGTTCCTTAAACTTTATGCCAGAGGCTAATTAATATGTCTTATTCTCATCCCCGCCCTGGTATGGGAGTTTAGACGGACCTGTGAATAGAACGCCTGAGTGCACAGTTACAAGTTTTATATTCAGACAGTCTTATTTTTGTCATTTTGGTCCACTCCTCTCTGTCTCTTCAATATCTGGGGGTAATTAAGACGAGTCTCTGACAATACGTATCGGGTACCCAGTTTTAGGCTTGTGAACAGTGGGCTGTGAAGGCAAAACAAGGCTATTCATCATGTGCAGTTGCTGTGCAGTTTCAATATATCCATTCTAATCTTGTAAAACGTTTGATTTAGGGGTTAATGGTCTTCTAAGCATTTTGCGGTGAAATATGGAGCCGATCAATACAACCACCCTGTCCAACGCTTCCAACGTAGACCCGGGCCGCTGCGACAGGCACTGCAGGATGATCCTCGTCACGCTCTACGGCGCGGTGTTGCTGGGAGGCGCTGCAGGAGCTGTTGCGATGTCTTGTATGATCCTCAGAAGGAACAGCCAATCAGTGATTGCCACCATCGTTCTCAACATCATAGTGCTCCACTCCATCCTCCCGGTCAGCCTTCCCTTCCGCCTCAGCTATTACATATCAGTCGTCTGGGAGTTTGGATTCTTCACCTGCCGATTGGTCAGCAGCATAATATATGGTCATATGTACTTCACCTTTGCTTTCTATGTGGCCATCATCATACTCCGATTGCTCGTGTATTTTAAGAAACTCCAAATGCAGCAGTGCCAAAAGTACCATGCGGTGGTTTTAAGCATTATTGTTTGGATGGTGGGTGGCGTCATTTTTTGGCCAGTATTCTTTTTACAATATGGCACCCATCCAAGTTACTCAGAACAGCGATGCTTTGAGTTCTACAGAGACCTCAACCACAGGGAATGCATTATCTTGAACTACTCTATGATCATCATGATGATGACAACGGTTGCGACCCTCTTTCTGATACAGATGGGGGTTATCGTTCAACTGGCAAAGACTCTTTGGCCCGACATGTGGGCCCATCAAGAATGCAGAGCTCAAATCAAGAGCTTCTTCTTCCTCCTCGTAATAGTGGTCTGTTTTGTACCCCACCATGCCTTCCGGGTACATTTCATTCAACATTATTCAGAGATAGAAAATTCTGAGTTAGTTCTTTATAATGAAATTTTTGTTGCTTTAACTACTGCTTGTTGCCTGGATATGCTGTGTTTCGTAGGGGGTGTTATCCATTAAATACTCCTGTGTCACTTGCTTTGTAATCAGTTTTTCGCTATTGTGATAAAATAGTTTTGATTCAGTGGGTGCTTCCATGACTTCGAAACTTTTCAAATTCTTGCTCTTAATCATCATCAAAATTATTTTTCCATGAAAAGGTAATGAAGAGTGATTGTTTCCCTCTTCTCGGAGAACTGTTATCAGTTCTTCGTTAACAAAGAATATGTTTGATCACCTTAACTCTACACAAGTTGACCCCGACCATTCAGACTCAACCCCTACCTCTTTTTTCTTGCGATGTTTACTTCCGCTAAGCACAGCTATTGCCTTTCCCCATGCACTCTCCAGGCTGTTCTCCGCTTTGCATTTACTCACTGAGCTTTGATCGCAGAATGTTCTCTCCCTCTATTTCTAAATTATTCTTCAAGGTCCAGAGAACCTGAAGATAAAGACTCTACAGAAGCCTTAACTTATTCAACTTATACTCAACTTCTTGAAAATTTCTGATAGCCAGGAAAGCTATGGCCGCTGGCTGTGGTATCTGTAGGAAAGGATTAGCTCAGATAGTCAAGAGACTTAGAGGAAATTCTTTCAGGACTGACGGGGTACTGATGTGGTTTGATTCTGATCAAAGTATAGTAGGTAGTCAGGAAGCCGAGGTTACGTCCCAGATCTACCTTCCCAGACATGGATCCGTGAAGCAGGAAAAGAAATAGGAAAAAGTGGAAGCCAGCTGGACTTAGTTTAAGCGTGATGGCAGACTGTATTAGAGCCATGCCTTTCAGACTGTGGGACGGTCCTTAAGCTGGTTCAAGGCATCCTATATGACCAAGTGGTTTTATACAATTAAAATCAACACTGGTATCAGTTAAAGTCAATAAAACAACCAAGACAACCAACTCAGAACTCAGGTTCTATTTAGCAAGTACAGACATTGATATGCCCTGATGCTTTGCTTTGCTTATAATTATGCTCCATAAAGAGGACTTACCACTTCTTCCAACTCATTCTGGATTTTGGAGAAAACTGAAAAAATCCACCAGTAATTACAAATGTACATGTATCCTGAAATTGGCTTTTGAGTTTCCATTTCCACATGATTTTCTACTGGGTCTATCAAGCAGCAAGTCAAACAGATTACTTGAAAAGGAGGAAAAATGGTACCCCCGGCACCAGGGAGAAATGATGCAGTATCTGAAGTTCACCATACTGTAAGGTCAACATCATAAACCTGTTATATGGGGACAATCTTTTTTTTTTTTTCCTTTTCTTTTTTGGCTGCGTTGGGTCTTCGTTGCTGTGTGGGGGCTTTCTCTAGTTGTGGCGAGTGGGGGCTACTCTTCGTTGCAGTGCGCGGGCTTCTCATTGCGGTGGCTTCTCTTGTTGTGGAGCTCAGGCTCCAGGTGCGCAGGCTTCAGTAGTTGTGGCACATGGGCTCAGTAGTTGTGGCTCACGGGCTCTAGAGGAAAGGCTCAGTAGTTGTGGTGCAAGGGCTTCGTTGCTCTGTGGCATGTAGAATCTTCCCGGACCAGGGCTCGAACCTGTGTCACCTGCATCGGCAGGCAGATTCTTAACCACTGCGCCACGAGGGAAGCCTGACAATCTTTTTTTTTTAAATGCATTTTCTTTTGAGCAGCAGTCTTCAGAGTTAGAGTGGGAACAATAATAATTTAGTGGAATGCAAAAAGAGTAGTAGTAGAAATTTATTTCTATTTATTTTCTATTAAAATATAGTATGTTGTGCTGATACTCATAAAGGAACAACAGCAATGCATGGGTATAAACTATGAATATTACTTTATGGGGATGTATACAAATTTTTTTTAATGATAAGGATGTAAGATCAAAATAACCTGAAATCCACTGTTCCTGAAGACTATTCAAGCAATGACAATATTCTCTCTCAAAAGGTTTTTCTCTTAGGGATAAGACTGCTCTCTGTCTAGTGAAGTATCTTGATGAAATGTAATGAAATGTAACTATCAAGATAATATAGAAAAACAACGTATCAAGTATTACCATCAGATACCTGACGGATGTATTTGTACAGACCAACTATTACTGCCCTTGTCAAACTGCCTTACAATTATTTGTCTGTATGTAATTATCTCTTATACTCCCCAAACTTCAGACCATGAGATACTTGAGAGCAAGGAATGGGTCTTATCTGATTGTATATATTTAATCCTGCCCTACAAATCAAACCACTCTTGAAGCTAGAAAAGGGTGGAATCAGACACTGGGGGCTGGATACTGTGAAATCTGGAATTGTGAATTCTGTCCTCAAGTAGTAATCATCTGTTCATGAGCCCTCTGCCTAGGGTGGAAGCTGCTCACACAACAGATAATAAACCAGTGACCTCATAAATCTGGTCAGATGGAGGTCTGTTCAAGTGTCTCTCAATCTGGATGATGATAAACATTGATATTTCAGAGTGAAAATTATTGAGATGGAGAGTACTCTAGATTTCAGAGATTAACCAGATCAAGGATAGATCTTCTGATGAATTGATTCACTGATAATTTTCTTTTCCTCTCAACCAGTTATTTTGCCACTTGATAGCAAATAAATCTTCAGCAAAACTCTGCACATAAAAAGGTACTATTAAGTCCTCCATTTATAAGGAACTACAACAAACTCTCTACTTTACTAATACTAAACCCAGAATCTTCAGTGCTTCAGTCTTGGAAAGGAGCTATCAGCTGGATCAACTCCTCTGAGCTGATCCGGTCAAGGTCCCACGAGGAAATGATGTTCCACACAAATCAGGATAATTCAAGGATAACTCAATGATGATAACTAGTTATAAAGAAGTGGATACAATGCAGGGAAACCAAAAACAATGGTACTCCAGGGCTAGTAACCGTAGTGCTGCCACTATCCCTACGCCCAAAATGGTAAACAGGGAGAATGGTGACCAAAAGCTGGAAATAGGAGTAACATGGAGTGAGCTGCTTTGAAAGAAGCTATGACCTTAGGCTGACAAATCCATCATCTCAAGGCAAAGCTGCAGAAAATAAACCAGTGGAATAAATACCATCATCTTATTGTTCTCCATCCCTCCAATGTTTTGGTGATGTTCTCTGTAGCCTGAATTCCCCAGCAGCCAGAAGGCAAGGGAGAATTTTTTTTTTTTTTTTTTTTTTTGCGGTACATGGGCCTCTCACTGCTGTGGCCTCTCCCATTGGGGAGCACAGGCTCCGGACACGCAGGCCCAGCGGCCATGGCTCACGGGCCCAGCCGCTCCGCGGCACGTGGGATCTTCCCGGACTGGGGCATGAACCCGTGTCCCCTGCATCGGCAGGCGGACTCTCAACCACTGCGCCACCAGGGAAGCCCGAGACTTTTGAGGAGGTTCATACAAGTTGGCTTCTCTGGGTGGACCACGGGGTAGAGAATCATGGAGAAAAATGGTGACAAACCCCTGCTTTCAAAAATATTCCTTAATGAGGTCATTGCTCCTAAAACAGAAGCAAAAGGCAGAGATCAAACTTGGTAATAAGACGTGATTCAAAAAAAAATAAAGATGATAAAATATAAGCTGGCACATTTCAAGGAATAAGCAACAGAAACATTTCAGAAATGAAGGTTCTATTGAAAAACCTCATAAAAGAGAATTGAACTGTTTAAAACATAGTAAAGAATCTGGAGATCAGGATCAGTAAAAGCAAACGTAATTATATGAAAAATTGTTTTAAAATTGAAAAGAATTAGCATGGGATTAAAAAAAAAAACTAAAGCTTGTGAAATGGGCTCCAGAAATTATGTGACTAACTGTTAGCCTAAAATCAAGAAATAGTTATGTATGTTAAAAAAAACAAACTGCAAATGGAGCAGTGCATGGTGGGAGGTGTGTTCCCAGGCTGCTCAAAATCAGGACCAACACGAGCAGGGAATGTCAGCAGTCAGCGTTGCATTTGTCTTTCTCCAGCAAATCAGAGAATTAAAAAGTTCGTGAGAAAGATGCCACCTTAGAAGAACAGAGTGACCCATGTGAAACTTGCTTAAAACAGGGGATTAAACTGGAAGTTACGCACACCAATTGTACTCCAAGTATAGATATTACTAGTGAGTTCACCCCCATAAAAGTGGGTACAAAGTAATTCCCAGGCCAAGTCAGCCACTCACCCTGTCTATTACCCTCTGAGGAGGGGTGAGGAGAAAACACTCATCCAATAGGGAATGGGGAAAGGAAATTAGACCATTGGAAAGGCAGTGGCTAAGGAAGCCTCAGAAGCACCATCTCTAAAAATTATCTGCTGCAGGAAATTAAAGAAAACTTGAGGAAAGTTTGATTTTTAAGCAAAGTTAAGAATCATAAAGTTATAGGGCAGGCAATAATCACAGGGGAGGCTGTGGCGAAAAATCAGCAGGTTAATATCCAGTCGACATGGTTGACTGAGCTGAGCTGGCACAGAAAGATGCCCAGTTTAGGTCTAAATAAAATACTGAATAAAATAACTCAATTTTTAAATTTCCACAACTTTTAATTTAGCTGAAAACGAAGGGAAAGAAATACCTAGGACAGAGAAGCAAAAGAGGAAATTGAAGTCATAGGGGTGAGCTGACTGGAGCAGAAAGATTTCATTGGAGTATTAGAATGGAAAACAAGCCTTAATAGTTGTGGCTGGAATTCTGATATCTACTTCCCTGCAGGTCCACATACTACCGGGTTGAGAGTCTATAATTCACAGTTAGCTGCAACTAGTTGTATATTGCTGGAAATAAAGACGGGCTGTCCCATTTCTGAAATGGAGCTATCAACTTTTGCCCTCCAACTGGTTTAGTGGCAGGAGTGAGATGCTTGCCACCCATAGGAATTCTATTTGGATAAAAAGTCACTGATGAGAAATTCAAGTCCCAGAATTGCGCTAGTCATAGATATGGATTTGGATCTTCAGCTAAGGGAAATAGGAAATCGAAGCTGAGAAATTAACATACATAGTGTCTGGTGGTCTAAATATTGATGCGCCAGGCAAAGGCACATGGGACATCATTGTGTAGCTATGCTTCCACAGTCCTGTCACAGGGGCTCATACTAAAAGCAATCCTGCGGGATAAAAACTATTATATAGAGACTGGACAAACAACAAGGTCCTGCTGTAGAACACAGGGAACTATATTCAATATCCTGTGATAAACCATCATGGAAAAGAGTATGAGGGACTTCTCTGGTGGCGCAATGGTTTCGAATCTGCCTGCCGATGCAGGGGACATGGGTTCGAGCCCTGGTCCGGGAAGATACCACATGCCGTGGACAACTAAGCCCGTGCGCCACAACTACTGAGCCTGAGCTCTGGAGCCTGCGAGCCACAACTACTGAGTCTGCGTGCCGCAACTACTGAAGCCTGCGCCCTAGAGCCCGTGCTGTGCCACAAGAGAAGCCACTACAATGAGAAGCCTGCGCACCGCAACGAAGAGTAGCCCGCGCTCGCCACTAGAGAAAGCCCGCGCGGAGCAGAGAAGACCCAACACAGTCAAAAATAAATAAATAAAATAGATTGAAAACCAGAAAAGAATATGAAAAAGAATACATATATATTTGATAACTGAATCACTCTGCTACACAGCAGAAATTAACGAAACATTGTAAATCAACTATACTTGAATAAAATTTTTTAAAAAGTAATGCTTGCGGGCTTCGCTGGTGGCGCAGTGGTTGAGGGTCTGCCTGCCGATGCAGGGGACGCGGGTTCGTGCCCCGGTTCGGGAGGATCCCGCATGCCGCAGAGCGGCTGGGCCCGTGAGCCGTGGCCGCTGAGCCTGCGCGTCTGGAGCCTGTGCTCCGCAACGGGAGAGGCCGCAGCAGTGAGAGGCCCGCATACCGCAAAAAAAAAAAAAAAAAAAGCAACAATGCTTGCTAAAAATTAACTCACAGGAAAAGTCACAAACACCAAAAAAAAAAAAAAAAAAAAAAAAAATCACCATGAAGAACAGTCAGCTGACCCAATGCATTGGGTAGACTTGTATCCTAAGAATAAGAGAAAACAAAGCTGAAAAATGTCAAGGTAAATATAAATGACAGAACTCACACGGCATGAAAAGAAGAGTATGTTTTTTTTTAAGCTACTTTAAAAATTTCCTGATATAAATTCTGCAAATGACATAATGAAGTAAAACACACAGAGAGACGCGCACACACACCAAGGTTTACAAGACAAAGAAAGATGGTCCGGAAGAACTGTCCCAGGTTGGAGAAGTGCAAGGAGAGGACAACTAAATGTAACGTGGGACTCAGGATGGAATCCCGGACCAGGAAAAGTTCACTCTTAGGAAAACGGAAAAGATTTGTACGAGGTCTATAGTGTAGTTAACACTTTATCAACGTTAGCTTCCTGGTTTCAATAATTATACCGTAATTATGAAAGATGCCAAGCTAAGGGGAGAGCGTACGGTAGCTCAGGGTACTACTTTTGCAATTTTCTTGTAAGTCTAACTTGATTTCTAAATGATTTTTTTAGAAAGAAGAGCAGAGGTAGGCGGAGAATTTGGAGAGACCGTCTGGCCTGGACCTTGGAGCGCCCTCCGCTCCATCCGAAGCACACAGGTTTCATCCTGTGCGTGCTGAGCCGCCCTGGCAGAGACACGGCGGAAGCTGCGGAGGCGGAGGGGAGAGGCTGGGGTTGCCCGGACGGGAGGAGGCAGCACGGAGGGGACGAACTTCGGCGCCAACTGCTCTGTAACCGCTGCCCAGGTCTGCGCGCTGCAGTCGCGGTCCTCGAGTGTGTGTGTGTGGGGGGGGGGCGGGGACAGGGCTCGCGGGCAGCCTGCTGGGTGGAAGGAAACGTTGGCGCCCTCCGCTTCCCGGCCCGTCCTGGTATCTGTCCTCTGCCTGGTCCTTCAGCGGGACCAGCCGGGGCAGAGGCGGCCTGGGAGCCCGGCGCCCCCTCTCCTCGCCGCCCCCTAACCCGCCCCGGTCCTGTGGGGCGCCCCAGGGACTTGGACTTGGCTGAACTCACCCCGCTGAAACTCAGGTCTCGGTAAGGGAGGTGATTTACATCCCCCTTTAGTTCGTGCTCTTGAAACACCCCTATCTAGCAACTGGAGGAGGGGCCCAAACCCGTTGCTCGATGTAGTCTTGTTTGAGGTCACTCCTTGGTTTCCCACTAGTGTCCGCTGTCACACACGCAGTCAGACCCGCAGCTAAATGACCCTGATACCCGTGAATAGGGCGTTGGGGCCTCACCGATTTAACAACTGCAGCAAGTTGATGTCTTGGCCCAGAGCACACTAGTGGCCTTGTTCTAAAAATTAAATCTCCTTGGCGTGGACCCAAGAAAGATCCATGAGCGTGTTCAAAGACAATGAACGTGTGTGCACACAGAGGGAACAGTCCACGATACTGCAGGCAAACAAACAAAACTCTAAGAAACTGTGACTCCTAACAGCTCTTTTTTTTTTTTAGAAGCTGATGTTTTATTGCCGGTCCAGTCCCAGGAAATCTAGAGTGAAGGACAGTGGGTGCATTACCGAGCTGGCCATAGTTTTGCAAAACACGCAACTGGGTTGCTCATCTTACGGAACACCTTTTTAAAAAAATGTTCATTTTTTTAATGCAATTTTTAAAGGTGACTTCCTGTTTACAGTTATTAAAAAATATTGGCTATATTCCCCGTATTATACAATACATCCTGGGGCCTGTCATACACCCAATCCTATTCTGGTAACCACTAGTTTGTTCTCGATATCTGTGAGTCTGCTTCTTTTATGTCTTATTTTGCTTCAGAATTATCGGGAGAGAAAGATACTATGGCTGCTGCAAGCATTTAGCCCAGTGCCCGGCCTGAAGAGTTCTTCAGAGACCCTGGCTTCCCTCTCTCCAGAAGCGGGGAAAGTGCATAATCCAGTATTGCTGAAGGAAAACTTCTGCAGTGCGTAAGATGCTGCTTGAATGAATAAAGAACATTATTTAAATTTCCTTTTACACGTTTTCTATTTTTCTTCCCTCTTTCATGTGATAGTAGATACATGGCAAGCAAAAAGCGAGAAATCCAGTTACAGGTGGGCACGACACATCAACAAGTCTTTACTTGGTGTGCTGGCCCTTGAAGACCTTTGACAGCGCCTTCCTTTTTGCAGGAGGCCATCAATAATCAAAGCCTGTGGGAGGAGATGTTGCAGAACAAAGGCCTAACAGGTACTGGGGCTCCGCAGGTGTTCGCCATGCGGAGCTGGATCCAGGGCACCTCCAGGCACCCCAACGTGGAGCGTCGCTCCCCACTTCCCAGAATAAAAAGCTGCTCTGTTTTTACCCTGTCCCTGTCCCAAAGACTGGGATAAGGTGCTACTCTAGACTCTTTGACTGTTCTTTCACAAATATTATCATCTTCTAGTGATCGACGTTTACCAAGCCTGGTGTGGACCTTGCAAAGCAATGCAACCCTTATTCAGAAAATTGAAAATGGAGCTGAACGAAGATGAAATTCTGCATTTTGCTGTAGTAAGGCTTTCATTTCCATTAAACTATTATTTTCTTGTTACTTTATAGTCTCTTTAAGGATTGTCTTAATTCAAACAATCTGTCAACTCTTCAAAATGGACAGTGTTTAGTTAGCAGTTTTACTCTATATTTAATTCTACTGGATCTGAGAACGAATGTAATTTTTATCCCATTCCTATAATACTGAGGTTATTTACCATGGTTGTGAACGTTAGAAAAACATAAAAATGGTTATCTGTCTATTGCCATACTTCTTTTCACTTGACCATATGGTGTGTGTTCAGAATAGGGCTATAAATGCCTTTTACTGGAAAGCACTGGGTAGGACTCTGGTCATTTACCCAGTTAATTGTAAAATGGTAGCGATTTTACCCTCCCTTATTTGCCTCCCACATGTGACAATGGATTAAAATATTACAGCCAAACTCATTAGGGTCTCATTAGAGACCCACTGGGGTCTCATTAGACCCCAATGTATTGATTATTCAATTTATGCATGTCAAATTATCAACTGCTTAGAGCTTTGTTGTCTAATACGATAACCATTAGGCATAAATGGCTTTTGAGCACTCAAACTGTGGCTAGTGTCACTGTATTAAATTTATATAAAAAAACAGATACTCCATTCGGTTACTGCAAAACTTTCAAAATTATTTGGGACAACTTGGATATGTGAATCTACCTCTTTGACTGTAAACTTTCTGAAATCTAATTAGAGATCAATTATTTATGATTAAAATTTGGCCCACAAATTGAGATGTACTCTAAGTGTAAAATACACACTAGGTTTTGAGGCCTTCATATGAAAAAAGAATGTGAACTATCGCATTAATTTTTTACATCGATTACATGTTAAAATGATCATTTGGGGATATACTGGATTAAGTAAAGTATATTATTAGATTATTTTCACCTGTTTTTTAGTTTTTAAATGTGGCTACTAGAGAATTTAAAAGTATATATGTGACTGACATTCCAGTTCTATTGGACAGAAACATGTCCAGACCAGTTCATTTCGTCACAATGTCTATACCACTGGGAAGTGCTAGTAAAATCTTTCCAAAATATGTCCTATTCATAACGCTACCATCTGTTGAAATTAACAACAAAAAATTTTGAGCATTCTCTCTGAATGGTTCCTCTTCTGTTTGAGCACATCCAACTGTAGTACATTCACATAGATCAATACTATTTTTCTGCTATGATCAGCTCATCAACAGTGAAAAAAAATTTTGTCTCCAAACCTCTGTTGGGTGCAATGGAGGGGCGCCCTCTGCTGGATACTTCTTTTTCCTGCAGTTTATCAGGGAAAGGGATCCTTTCTGAACTTGTAAACTTAAGTCCAAAATTGAAACCTATGAGGTTCATTACCTATTGAAATCACCCGAAGCTGAATGGTCAGTACCAAATTTTTTCTATTATGTGCCCCTTTAAAAGACTTGAAGACTTGTCCTAACATTGTGCCTATACATATAAAAATTCAGTAAATGTTTTATATTACAGTTTTTAAGGAATATTATTACCAAATGCTTTAATTGTTAATACTTTATTATAATATAAAAATTGCAATGATGATGGCTAGACTACTTTTTTTTTTTTTTTTTTTTTTTTTTGCCGCTCCGGGGCATGTGGGATCTTCCCGGGCCCGGGCGCGAACCCACGTCCCCTGCATCGGCAGGCAGGCTCTCAACCACTGCGCCACCAGGGAAGCCCTAGACTACTTTTAAATGTAATCTTTGGCTACTGTCTTTTAATATTAGAGATTAGTTCCTTTCAACAATAGAACCTACTTTTTTAAAAAGAAAGAGAGAGAGAGGAATTCAATATACCAAAAAAAGATTACAACACAGCGCCTCTGGCTGGCTGACACACGGCTGAGGGACCTTGGCTCGGCTCCGCCCTCACCATCCTTGGCCATGGTTGAGGAACCTCTAGAAATCCCAGTTTGAAAACAATCACCTTAGGTTCCAAAAAACAACTCTTATGTAGAAGGCCCTACAACACAACGTATCCTGACAGCTGGCCCAAGGGATGTTATGTTAATATGCAGGAACATACTATTATTTAATATATAGTTGTTGGCAATCAATTTAGGACAACTTGAAATTTGTGAGAAAACTTTAAAATCAAAGACTTTGAAATCTGACAACCAGTTTATTCAAGAAACATTTAGGAAGCTCCTTTTTATGCACGGCCCTCTGACTGATAAGGTGGGGGGTGACATGCGAGGGTGAGTACAAAACATCATCTCTCTGTGCATGCAGCTCTCCAAACAGAGATGAGCTAGGTCCATATAAGGGTAGTACAATATTGAAAGCAACTATACGTGCCCGGACAGAAGGGTAGTGAAGCGCTATGTGGAGGGGAGATGATTTGCAGCAGGAGGGTCAAGGCAGAGTTCTTGGAGAAGCTCGAGCTGGGTTGGAAAAGGAAGAGCAGGAGCAGGTAACAAGGGGGAAAGTGCAGGTGGTGTAATGCAGACCACAGGAGATGAGTTTAGCTGCAGGTTGGGTAAAGATGAACAGTGAGAAGTCAGGTTGAAGCCAAATGATGCAGGGTCTGAGCTGCCAGAATGTGTAATTTGATTCTAAAAACAGCTATAACATACTCAGAAAATGTTGTAGTAAACATAAAAAAAAGTATCTCTGCATTTTTTGAATATAGTACATCAAATGACTTGAGTGTAGTGGCCTTTATTATTATATGAAATAATCTTTTTCAGGCGGAAGCTGACAGCATTGTGACTTTGCAGCCATTTAGAGATAAATGTGAACCTGTTTTTCTCTTTAGCGTTGTAAGTATATTTATCATCTCAAGTGTATTATCAGATTCCAATTTACAGCTAAAGAGCAAGTAACATTGTACAATTACTGGAACTGTTTTCTGATGATAGTAACTGTAGACTTTTTTTTGCCTTAAATATGCTTTTCAATTAAAATATTTATAACTTGACCTATAGGAGCTCTTAATGGATTGAGAAGATTAGACTACCACACATTTAGTTGATCAGGGAAAAGAAAAAAATGGTATTTACCTTTCCTAGGGAAATATCAGACTTGTATGATGAATTATTACTTACAGGAGTGAAAAATTAGAAATGTCTTGGGTACCCAGTGGAAGAGAATTGGTTATAAATATCCATGTATACCAATACAAGGAAATATTTGTATATCACTATTTTGTAATGTATATTGCTTTTATCTCTGTATTTACAAATGCATAGAAAGAAGGCAGGCAGTGTATTCACCAAAATGTTAATAGTGGTTTTCTATATATGGGGAAAGGATGCATAATTTAAATTTTCTTCTTATACTTTTCAATATTTTCCAAATATTCCAAGATAAACACAACTCTAGTAATCAGAAAAACCTTGTAAGTGCTGTTTTCTAAAAGAATAATACCTGGGTAAGTGCTAACTTGTGTGATACAGAGCATAGCTGCTACACAGCTAAAGAATTGGGATAGTAAGGAAACACCTCCCAGAGAGGGTTTGGACTGTTCTCTTGCTGTTGTAATAACTGCATATGGAAATTAACCTTGAAACATTGTATAAAAATAAAAATTTTCTTAAAAAAAAGAATCTCGGGCTTCCCTGGTGGCGCAGTGGTTGAGAATCCGCCTGCCGATGCAGGAGACACGGGTTCGTGCCCGGGTCCGGGAAGATCCCACGTGCCGCGGAGCGGCTGGGCCCGTGAGCCATGGCCGCTGAGCCTGCGCGTCCGGAGCCTGTGCTCCACAACGGGAGAGGCCAGAACAGTGAGAGGCCCGCGTACCACAAAAAAATAAAATAAAATAAAAAAATAAAAAAGAGAATCTCCATCTGTGACCACAGAATCACCTATGCAGTGGGCAGCATTCTTAGCTGACAGCAAATTCATTCCAGCATCTCAGCAGGAAGGGCTTTTTCAATGGATATTAGAAAGCTCCTGGAGGTTCCCTTTAGTGGGAAATAGTCAACAGAGTGTCAGGTTTCATTCAAACCTTTCTCAACTGGAGCCTTCTTCTTGGCCTTTGAATATGAGTAAATCTTTCCAATGAAAAGAAATAACACCTCTTTTTGATACCACGTCCCTCTCCAGCTACCACGTGCCTCTATGCTTTACCTCACAGCTAAACTGCTCAGAAGAGTTTCTATATTTATTTTCACTCCATTTCTTCTCATCCCATTAATTCTTCAACCCATTCAATCTAACTTCTTTCTGATGATTCCACCAAATTGGCTGTTGCCAATGTATCCAGTGACCAGCCTGTTGCTAAATATAATGAATGCTTTTAGATGCTCATCATTTTGTACCTCTCAAATGTAGTAAATGTGGTGGCCATGCGCTCCTTTTTGGAACATCTTCTTCTTTTGGCTTTTGTGACTTGGTTTTCCTTTTGCTTCCTAGATGCTACTCCCCCTCCCCCTTTCTCCTCTGCAGGTTCACCGTTCTTCATGCAGCCATTACATATCGACTTTGTCATGCTATATACTCTCCTTAGAAAACTTCTTCGACACACAGTTTCAGGCATCACCTCATGTATCAATAACTCAAGTTCATGTCTTCAGCTGAATTCTATACTCTGAGCACCAGACCTGTGTATCCAACTGGGCCCTTGCTCTCTCCTCTGGTGTCTCAGGGGCATCTCACAATGAACTTGTCCAACAGCAGACACCTTGCCCTCCCCATACCCACTGGAAACGTTATTTTCTAGTGTTGCCTTATTTGGTGAATAACATCTCAACTTACTCAGTTTCTCAAGTCAGAAACAGAGAAGTCATCGTAGTCACTTCTCCTTACATCACACCCCATCCACACCAGACCTTGGTCCTGTCATTTCATCACCCAAGTCTTTCTCACGCTCGTCTGCTTCTTTCCATCTCCAAGAGCACTGCCGTAGACTCAGCAACCATCTCTCCATCTTTACCTCTAGAATAGCTTCTGATTTGTATACAAACAGGTTCTCCGGCTCCACCTCTAACCCTTTCTCCATACGGTAGGTAAGATGATCTTTACACAGATCTTTAGCAGTTCTAATTGTGATCCCTGCCTGTGTTTAAACATTCAAAAGGCTTCCCACTGCACTTAGGGTAAAGGCAGCGTCCTCCCGTGACCCAGAAGGCTCTGCACGGTATGGCTCCCCCTAGCTGTTGGGCTTCGTCCCACACCAGGCATCCTCTCACTTTCTCCACTGGCCTTCTTATTTGCCATATTCCCTTCCAGCCGTGGGACGCTTGTGGCTCTGTTCCTTTTGCCTAGAATGCCCTTTCTTCTCCTTTTTATTTCTTAACCTATCCTTCACATTTTAAATTCCTGATATTGACAAAGTACCTTTGCTAATGTTCTTAATCAGAACAAATTTCTTATAGATGCTCCCAGCTCTTTCTTTGTACCTCTCTTGGTGGTACCTGTCATGGTAGGTATCTCAAATGTATTTGTGGGGTTGGTTTTTTTTTTTTTTTTTTTTTTTTTCGGTAATTTAATTACATTAGGTACCAGGACTATTATTCCATACCATCACACCTGATACAATGCTAGTAAACTGGTGTTTAGTAAATATGTGTTGAAAAACAAAGGGAAATAGTATCAAAAATAATTAGGGGGACTAGTGTTGGGAGGCCTGTACAGAACCATTAAAATTTAATGCAGCGATGGCCTGTCTTTGGTTGTAGGACACATAAATTAGAGGTAGAACTCAAAGAGCTGGGTTTACCAAATGGACATACTTTTATATCACTAATACTTATTTTTAAATGACTAATTACAGTAGCTAAAAAGGGATTGGTGGGTCAGGGTGGGGTGACTTAGTCCAGTTGAAGTGTTAATTCTTGACCCATCCTGAAAATGAGTTTCCTTCCTGCTTTTGTCTCCCCTTATAGAATGGCAAAATTGTTGCAAAAATCAAGGGTGCAAATGCACCACTTGTGAGTCAAAAAATTATTACCTTGATCAATGAGGAGAGGAAAATTGCAGCAGGTGAAATGGTTCGCCCTCAGGTAATACTTTGGATTACTGATAATTTTATTTTTAAAAATTAGTTTTAAAAAAAGATGCATTACGTCTTTTTTTTGTTGTTTTCCTAAAGCATTTTCCCTAGTTTTATAGCTATCTAGGTGTCTAAATGGTGCAACCTTTCTTGGGAAGTATTTTGGCAATATGAATCAAAGGCCTTAAAAAACACATGTATCCTTTGACCGAGCAAGTACACTCCAATAATTTTCCTTAAGAAGATAATGAAAGAAATATAGAAAACGATGTTTATTTCAGTGTTGTCTATGTTATTAAAAATTTGGAATCAACCTAAATGCCTAGCAACAGTGAATAGATGACATAAATGTCTGTAATTTATGTCATAAATTATACAAATTCATCCAGTAGAATATTATTTAGTATCTTCTAGCTCTGTTGATTGATATGGAAAGAGGGCCAAGATAGACTGACAAATGAAAAATAGAGTATTATACTTTAATAGGATGCTTAGAATAAGATCCTATGTGTGTGAAATGTATTACCTGTGTAATAATAAAATATTTTAAAATTCAGAAATGAACCATAAAGCATGTAGAGATATGAACATAATAGCATAAGAAAGTAAGCCATATAGGAAAGTGATCAGAAAAATAGGCAGATAAATAGGAGTGACTAGTGTTATTTAAACACACACACATGCACACAAAACAACAAAGAACAAAAACAAGAAACAAAAAATAGAGAGTAGCTGAGAAATACTGACTGATAGAAATAATGAGAAGGTATAGGCTCAAGCTTGTATTAAGTATTTACTTTAAAAAAGCATCAGTTTAAATCAGAAAAGGATAAAAAACTCACAAAACAAACTTAGTAATATTGGGTTAACTATTTGTATAAGAAATTGGTATTATTTCCACATAAACAAATTTCAGATGAATTAAAGAGCTGACTATGTTGAAACAAAGCATAAAAGTATTAGAAGAAAATATTGGAAAACATTTATCTTGTCATAGGTTGAGAAAGGCCTTGTAAGTATAGTATAAAGCAGAGATATCAAAAAAGAAAAACTTGATAGATTTGATTATTTTAAAGTTTGAATAAAATGTAAAAGGAAAGCAGCAAACTTGGAGAAAAGCTTGCACTGTGTATCAACATGCTAATACCCATAGTGTGTACAAAGTACTTTAAAAGCATTAAGGGAAAAAAATGAACATTTTGATGGAAAACTGACAAATGACAAATGTGGGGAATTTACATTTACAATAGTGATTTTTCTCACCCAAGGACATTTTTCTTTACATTTTCAGGTTTTCTTGCTTTTCAGGGAATCTTCGCCCGTCCTTTCTCTCTGTCTCCCTTCCTCCCTCCCCTCTTCCCACTCCCCCACTTCTTTTTGAAAATTATAGTAACTAGGAATTATTATGGACTTACTGTTCGCTAAGATTTTCAGAAAGGTACCCTCATTTCATCTATTACATCCCGCTTTTATTGATATCATTGACAACTAACATTTTATTAGTTTAAGGTATACAACATAATGATTTGATATAAGTGTATACTGGGAAACGATTACTACACTTAGTTAACATTTCATGTCACATAGTTAATTTTTTTTTGGAAAAATTTTTTCATGATAAATTTTAAGATCTACTCTTTTAGCAACTTCCAAAATATACAATACATGCTATTACCTACAGTCACTATGCTGTATATTACACCCCCAGAACTTATTTATCTTATAACTGGAAGTTGTACCTCTTGACCTCCTTCACCCAATTCCCCTACTCATCACCCTCCATCTCTGGCAACTACCATTCTGTTCTCTGTGCCTATGAGTTCATTTTTTCCAGATTCCACATATAAGAGAGATTATACAGTGTTTATCTTTCTCTGACTTATTTCATGTAACATTAATGCCCTCAAGCTCCATCTATGTTGTCACAAATAGCAAGATTTCCTCCTTTTTTATGGATGAATAGTATTTCATCATGTGTGTATATATATATATATATATATATCTCACATATTTATCTATTCATCCATGAATGGACACTTAGGTTGTTTCCATATCTTGGCTACTGTAAATAATGGTGCAATGAACATGAGAGGGCAGATAACTTTTTGAGAGAGCGATTTCACAGCTGATCATAATAGTCTCTTAAGATTCTTTGTGTTTCTGTGGTATCAGTTATAATGTCTCCTCTTGCATTTCCAATTTTATTTATTTGAGTCTTCCCTCTTTTTTTTTTTTCTCGGTCTAGCTAAAGGTCTGTTTTGTTTATTTTTTCAAAAACCAGCTCTTAGTTTCATTGATTTTTTTTCTATTGTCTTTTTAGTCTCTATTTTATTTATTTCTGCTCTGATCTTTATTTCCTTCACCTGCTGACTTTGGCTTCATTTTTTTTTTCTAGTGTCTTAAAGTGTAAAGTTAGGTTCTTTATTTGAGATCCTTCTCTTTTCTTAATATAGGCTATGAACCTCACTCTTAGAACACTTTTGTTACATCCCATAAGTCTAGGTATGCTGTAATTCCATTTTCATTCATCTCTACATTTTTTTTATGTCTCTTTTGATTTCTCATTTGACCCATTGGTTGCCCAGTAGCATGTTATTTAATCTCCACATATTTATGAGTTGTCTTCTTTTAACTGATCTCTAGTTTCAGACCATTGTGGTTAGAAAAGATGCTTCATATGATTTCAATCTACTTAAATGTTTTGTGGCCTAACATATGATCTGTCCTGGAGAACGTTCCATGTGTGCTTGAGAAGAATGTGTATTCTGCTGCTTTTGGATAGAATGTTTGGGATATATCTGTTTAATCCATCTAGTCTAACATGTCCAATGTTTCCTTACTGATTTTCTGTCTGGATGGTTTACCCATTGCTGGTTCTACTGAACCCAGGGACACCAGCCCTGCTGGCTGCCAGAGCCGGGCTATCAAGTGCTGTGTCCTTGGAGTAAGAGCCACAAAAGCCAAGGTCCCAGATGTGCACATAGGCTCTCTTCACAAAGACACTAGTGACCTGGAGCTGGGCAGAGGCAGAGCATGAAGATGGCCCCTGCTGGCTTCTCTGGTCTCTGGGAAGGATTGCTGTCAGCCCCTAGACCTGTGTTAAATTAGAAGCCTGACCCTCAGGCTATAGCTTATCAGGTTTCCAAACAGGCCCCTGCACTGAGCCCCGTGGGGATAGCCACAGGGAGTCCAGCAGAAGCCAAGCCTGTTAAGAGCTCAGTTTACTAGAGTCTGGGTACAAGCCCCAGGGCTTTTACAGCCAGGCATTTGGGGGCCCCATCTCTCAGCTGGAAGTCTTAAAACTGGGGTCACTAGATGTTGGGTTCAAGCCCTTCAGTCCTCAGGGAGATGCTGGGAGTTGTGAGTTCCCTCTCAATTGTATGTTGCTGTGCCGGGGATGGAGTTTATGGCGACACCGTGACTCAGCCTCTCCTACCCGATTTGGTATGTGTTCTTTTCTCGTTTGTCTGATATGTAGGAGTCACTCAGTTATTTTCTGGATTTCCTTCAGAGGGAACTGTTCCACAAGTAGCTGTAGGTTTGGTATGTCTGAGGGAGGAAGTGAGTGCAGGAGCCTCCTATGTTGTCATCTTGAATATGAACCTGGAGAAACCTTATGACGTATTTATGAACAATGACAGGCTTAAAAACATTATGCCCTTTCCTTAGAAATGGGCAACTAGTAGGAGGTAAAAGCAGAATTTGAAATCAGGCAGAACAACTTTTTTTTTTTTTTTTTTTTTTTTGCGGTACGCGGGCCTCTCACTGTTGTGGCCTCTCGCGTTGCGGAGCGCAGGCTCCCGACGCGCAGGCTCAGAGGCCATGGCTCACGGGCCCAGCCGCTCCGCGGTATGTGGGATCTTCCCGGACCCGGGCACGAACCCGTGTCCCCTGCATCGGCAGGCGGATTCTCAACCACTGCGCCACCAGGGAAGCCCTAGAACAACTTTTAAACACATTCTTCTAATTGCTATACTGTACCCGGCTTTCTCTCTGTGTGCTCTGTACTGTGGCTTTATTGTTGTTATTATCATTGTTCTTGCAGAATGACATCCTGTTTTAATGAATAATAGTGGGTATGTAAGAAATTTATTAATATCTTATGTTTTCTATTACTCCATTTTGTTGGACACTTCTATTATTTAGTTTTCTTACCTATTGCCTTGTCTAGCGCAGTAATAGTAATAAAATACAAGCCACGATGTGAGCCACATATGTAATTTATAATATTCTATTAGTCAACTGAAAAACAATAAAAAAGGAACAGGTGAAATTAGTTTTTAAAACATCTTTTCTTATATCCAGTATATTAAAAAGATTTGCCATTTAAAGATGTACTCAATATAACTTATAAGCTTTTGCACAGCAAAGGAAATCATAAACAAAATGAAAAGACAACCTATGGACTGTGAGAAAATATTTGCAAATGATGTGACCAGCAAGGGCTTAATTTCCAAAATATACAAACAGCTCCTACAGTTTAATAACAAAAAACAAACAATCCAGTCAAAAAATGGGCAGAAGACCTAAACAAACATTTCTCCAAATAAGACATATAGAGGGCTAATAGGCACATGAAAAGATGCTCATCTTTTAGATTACTAGAGAAATGCAAATCAAAACTACAATAAGATACCACCTCACACTGGACAGAATGGTGATCATTAAAAAAATCTACAAATAGGGCTTCCCTGGTGGCACAGTGGTTGGGAGTCCACCTGCCGATGCAGGGGACACGGGTTCGTGCCCCGGTCCGGGAGGATCCCACATGCCGCGGAGCAGCTGGGCCCGTGAGCCATGGCCACTGAGCTTGTGCGTCCAGAGCCTGCACTCCGCAGCGCGAGAGGCCACAACAGTGAGAGGCCCGCGTACCACAAAAAAAAAAAAAAAAAACTACAAATAATAAATGCCGTTGAGGGTGTGGAGAAAAGGGAACCCTCCTACACTGCTGGTGGGAATGTAAATTGGTGCAGCCACTGGGGAAAACAGTATGGAGAGGTTCGTTAAAAAGAGCTACCATATGATCCAGCACTCCCACTCCTGGGCATATACCCAGACACAACTATAATTCAAAAAGATACATGCACTCCTATGTTCACTGCAGCACTATTTACAATAGCCAAGACATGGAAACAACCTAAATGTCCATTGACAGATGAATGAATAAAGAAGATGTGGTACATATACACAATGGAATACTACTCAGCCATTAAAAAGAATGAATTAATGCCATCTGCAGCAACATGGATGCAACTAGAAATTTTCATACTAAGTGAAGTAAGTCAGAAAGAGAAAGACAAATAGCATATGGTATCACTTATATGTATAACCTAAAATATGAAACAAATGAACATATCTATGAAACAAAAACAGACTCACAGACACAGAGAACAGACTGTGGTTGCCAAGGGGTTGGGGGGAGGGATGGATTGGGAGCTTGGAATTAGCAGATACAAACTATTATATATAGAATGGATACACAACAAGGTCCCACTGAATAGCACAGAGATCTACACTCAATATCCTATGATAAACCATAATAGAAAAGAATATGAAAAAATGTTATATATATATATGTATAACTGAGTCACTTTGATGTACAGCAGAAATTAAACACAACACTGTATATCAACTATACGTCAATAAAATGTTTAAAAAAATATGTACTCAATGTAAAAAATAAGATATTCCAGATTTTTTCAAACAAAATCTTTGGAATGTGCTGCATATTTTTCATTTATAGTGCATCTTAATTTGGACTAACCTCATTTCAGGTGCTCAAATATAGCATTATGTGGTTAGTGGCTGCCCTGTTTGTCAGGACAGGTCCAACAAATACAAGGCAGGTCACTCTGAAGTTATAGCTGGCATAATTATCTTATTCCTGACTATAATAGGAGTGAATGCTTTCAGTGTAGTTATTTCCAAACATTTCTGGGTCGATATTCCATTGAGAATCTGAAATCCTGCAAATCTCTTGCCCCTGAAATGCATATCTGTAAATATATAAACCTTTCAGGTTGTTTACAGAATCACAGAAGCACTCTCAGGACTTCTCCAGAAATTAAGAATCCCCCATCCTTCCTACTGTTTTACTCTATAGTAGGAAACTGGCTATTGTTTTGAGAAAGGCTTTTATTTTTTCATAAGTTAAGGAAGTATCTTTCTGTTCCTAATTTACAAAGAGCAATGGTCAGGAATGGATCTTGAAGCTTACAAATGCCCTTTCAATCTTTAACATAATAATTATGTGTTTCTTGCTTTCTTACTTGTTAATCTCTGCTTCTTTCTTATTTTATTCCTTGCGCTCTGCTTAAATTTTCAACATTTTGTTTTTAAGCATTTTCCATATACCATATATGCGTTATTTCTCATCGTCTCCCCACTCTAACTGTTTATTCCTAATTTCATTTTAGTGGGAAGGTTGGGGAAAAGTAGTGTTAGATAAATGCAGGCACATTTCCACTTTACTTTCTATCCCTTGGATTATAAATATTGATTAAAAACAAAATTTCTTAAAACTCTCTCATTACCGTATGAAAATATAACTGTTTTATTTGCATTCCTTTTCCACAGTATCATGAAATTGTGTTTGTAGACTCAGATTCAGAAGATGCTGGGGAAGCAAGCTATGAAAGTGTTGGTAAGTAAATTTACTTTAAAGTAATAGTGAGGGAAATTGTGTACATGGATGCTCATTACAGCATCACTTGGTAAGGACGCCAGTGTTAACTGATAAGGGACTGGTAGGATCAATGATGACTTGTGCGATACTGGATTCAGCTTAAAAAGCAATCTCTTGCTCCCCTTGCCTTTGGCCTCTGGGCCTGGGGCCTTTCAGAGGTTACCCGCGATCAGGGGCTCCTGTGCCCTGTGAGTAATCTGGACAGCAGTTTCCTCTTATTTCATCCTTCATCATCTTCCAAAAACTTGTAAAATTAATTTCTTCCCTGATGACCCACACTCTTGGTTTACTTTAAGATGAACAATTTCCTGCCTTCATTGGATTGTGGGAGTGGGCATCGTTAGTGTGTGTTCATACCCTGGAGGGAACAGAGGCAAACAGCTTGCTCAATGAGCTATTCTGCACTAAAAGCTCACCATCAGAATGGATAGATAAACGTGGATAAATTCACAGATGGTAAAGCCAACGGTTTGTAATGTTTGCTTGCACTGAAACTGTAGTCACTAGTGATACTGAGCTAGATGGATCATGGGTGCGATTCTAATGCACGTGAATTGTATTAAAATAACTAGTGCCGGGAATTCCCTGGCGGTCGGTCCAGTGGTTAGTAGGACTCTGTGCTCTCACTGCTGAGGGCCTGGGTTCAATCGCTGGTTGGGGAACTAAGATCCCACAAGCTGTGTGATGCGGCAATAGAATAGAAAAAGTAGAGTAGAGTAGAATAGAATAGAATAGAGTAAAATAAAATAGACTAGTACCCACCTACTCTTTCTTTTCTAGCCTACTGACTACAAACTCTTGTGAATGTTTCTCCTGCATGCAAATATAGGAACTATACTTTGATTCTAAGCAGAAACTCTTTGGTAGTTGCCATGCCATAATAGTAAGGCTGTTGATGGACAAAAATTCACTGGACATTAGTAGTTTACATTTCTAATTGCCAAATCCTTCATTCTCTAGAGTTGGTGCCAAGAAAATGAAATTCTTCTATTTTTTTTTTCCTAGACCGACTATACAGCATTGCCATTATCAAACCCAATGCTGTGATTGCTAGAAAAGTTCAAGAAATTAAAGAAAAAGTAAGTGATACTTCCCAACAATAGTTAAATTAATTGTACAATTAATTTTTAAATTAACCGCAAAGAAACAATCCCTTAATTTTCAATTTGGAGACAAGCTTATCATTTAGAGTAAAACAGAATATAATGAACTTCTGGTTCATTTGAATGAATGTTTTGAATGTTTTGTCTTCTTTGAATGTTTTGTCTTACAAAGGCTAGACCTACTCAACATCCCTATTTAAATAACTCTGCTCTACCAGCATCCACTATAAATGATAAAAATTACAGTTCTTGCATTGGATTGTAACAGATTTCTTGGTGTTTAGTTGTTAGCAGTGCAGACTTGTTTAAGTTCACATCAGCTTGCTTTATTCCCTGTGTGTTGTCACAAACGTTTGGACCTTTTTAGATACATGATAACATAAGGAAGCATTTAAGGTTTTGCTTTTAGAGCCCAAATAAAAAATTTTTAGAGCAAAACTGCATTCTAATCCAAAGGTCAGCAGACTTTTCCTATAAAGAGCCAGACAGTAACTATTTTCAGGTTTGTGGGGCATGTGATCTCTGTCACAGCACTTTAACTCTGCCATCATATCGAGAGAGCAGCATTAGACACCAGATAAACAAATGGGCATGGCTGTGTTTCAGTAAACTTTGTTTCCAAAAACCGCAGCAGGCCAGGTTTTGACTGTGGGCTGTGGTTTGCTGACCCCTGAACAAAGATGTTGTGCTGAAACAACAAAATTGTATTGAAATTTGTAAGAATGTTGCATGTGCTACAGAGGAGGTCACATGGGGAACCATGTCAGGATGGGCTGGGTATCTCTTGATGAACTTCCCACCATGCATTCTTTCTTCAGCCAAAGCAGCAACAATTAAACTACTATAAAGTAGACGGTCCATTTTATACATTGTTATACTTGAGTGACAGGCACACTGAGATTGTCATTAAATTTAAAAATTTTAAGACAAAGCATGGCTGCATCTTAAATTCTATCCTTCCCTGTAATTTGGATATTTTTGTTGCCATCAGAATAAGATATACTAGATTAGGAGTTACAGACTTAACAAAGGAAAGCCTTAAAAGAAGGAACTGAAAACAATTTTGAAAATAGATGGTTAAGAAGTGCCTGTAAAATGTATGTCTTTTTGAATGATTCAGAAAACTATGATATCTTTCTTGGAATTCAGTTAGATATTTTTTGTCTTTTTTCATCTTGAGACAACTCACTTAAATAATAGAAATATTGTGGAGTCTCTGGTTCAAGCCGTGAAAACTTACATACTAGGGGGTATGAAAAGGACCTTCTTTGTTTACATATTTGGGGGCCTCTTCCAACCTCTTGTCCGATGGATTGTGCTGAGGTAGATGAAATGCATGAAATGCAGTCAAATCTGGGGGGTTTATTAAGCCTAGGAAACAAATGTCCTTGACTTGTTTTACCTGTGTGGTCCCACGACCCATGTGGACCTGACCATGCTCTCTAATTGAAGATTATCGATGCAGGATTTGTCATAGAAGCAGAGGATAAGAAACTGCTCAGTGAAGAACAAGTTAGGTACTTCTATAGCCGAATAGCAGACCAGGTAAGAAAGTTTAAAAAGCCATTGTGTTGTCAAATACAGTGGATTCCTATAAGTTTAAGATCCTCATTATAGAAAAACAAATGAGTCTGACCAACCGAGTAAGCTCTAGGTGTCCCTGTTGGTGTCCATATCCTGGTTAATCCAAAGACCGGGACTA
The DNA here is from genome assembly GCF_026419965.1 of Kogia breviceps. Lineage (NCBI taxonomy): Eukaryota > Metazoa > Chordata > Mammalia > Artiodactyla > Physeteridae > Kogia > Kogia breviceps. Next base: position 98,827,742 of record NC_081318.1, read on the forward strand.
TGGAGAAACCTGCAGTAGAAATAGAGGCAGCCAGGCAGAAGTGGATGCTCTGATTGTGTTTTGTCGGAGCGAAGATCTCTTTATGGTATGTCCTCTAAGACTCCCTGCATCAGCCCTCAGGAAGTGAATATCCAGGCCTTTCCCGGAGATCCTTATCCCAGGTTGAAGGCTGCCCGTGGTAAACTTCACAGGAAAGTTTTAATCCTTTCTTTTTACCTAAAGGTAAATCCTTTCTGTCAAGCTATTTTTTTAGATTCTCTTTTGCCTGGGGGCAGTGCTTTGTGTTAGAAAGTGCAATGGCTTGGGGGCGTCAGAAGCCATGGCTTCTAGAAATGCACTGTTCAACATGGTAGCCATTAGATACATGTGGCCGTTTGAACTTAAATTCATTAAAATTAAATAAAGTTAAAAATTTGGAATCTCAGTGGCAGTAGCCACATTTCAGTGCTCAGCAGCTGCCTTGGTTACATATGCGGGAGAGCACGGAACGTGCGGGTCGTCACAGAGAGTTCTACGGAAAAGCACCTTATAAACTAGCCGCACCACTCAGACAATCTCTCTGGGCGCCGGGAAAGGGTTGGACCAGCCACTTGAGCATCACCTGGGAACTTCTGAGAAAATCCAATTCCTGGGCACCGGAAACCTACAGAGTCGGGGGCTGGACACCAGAAATCTGTGTTTTAGCAAAGCCTCCAGATGATTTGGAAGCATCCTGCAGTTTGAGAGTAATTATCAGACTATCTTTAAGATCAGAGCCTGCCAGCTGTGAACTTGTCCTTCCCAGATGCGTTTGTTAACAGCAGGACTGTGTGTACCTTTCTCTTGCCCAGTGATCGTAAAGGGAGAGGTGTCCGTGACTTGGGTAGGGGCCACCATGGTAACTCTATCCATTGGGGGAGCCTAATAATATTATTTTTCTTTTATTTCGTAGCCCGACTTTGAAGATTTTGTTTCTTTTATGACAAGTGGCCTAAGCTATATTCTAGTTGTATGGCAAGGAAAGGAAAAACGAACTTCCTGGGATGAAAGTGAATCGAATTCTCAGACGCAATCTGAAGAACCACAGGATGACCACCAGGAGAGGGCCAAGTCCTCGGGGATGAAGGAGAAGAGGGAAAGGTAGCTCCAGACCAGGAAACGAATTGCTTACAATGTGTTAGTAGGTAACGGAGTGTAATGTCCAAATATCGCAAATCTAAAGACAAACATCTTTAGGGACTTGCCTGGTGGTCCATCTGGTTAAGACTCTGCGCTTCCGCCGCAGGGGTCACGGGTTTGACCCCTGGTCAGGGAACTAGGATCCCCGCATGCTGTACCGCATGGCCGGAAAAAAAAAAAAAAAAAAAAAAAAAAGGACAAACATCTTTATGCCGAAGCTACAACTATTCCTTTCAGTCTAAACTTTTATATATTCAACAAAGCTGGAGTTGCCCTCAAGGTTTATGTCAAGAGGATTAGAAAGGGAAGAATTTCCCATTTGTCTCTCTAATGCGGGCGCCACCAGTCTGGCCTCCTGGGGTAGAGCGGGGCCAGGCCTAGTCCCTCCCAAAGCAGCCCCTCTCCCGCCTCTCCACAGGCCACTTCTGTCTCTCCGCGTCCTACAGAGGCAGCAGAGTACTGTGCCCTTTTACTCAAGACAGTGAGTGAGTGGTGAGAAATTGCTAACAACCGAACAGTTGTATATTTTTGTTAACGGTTTGTAAATATACGAAAGTGAACGTAAGTCATTTACAGACTGTTGGTTTTATGCACTTGCCATTTGTGCCCTTTATTCCTCTGAAGAGGCAGAAACTCCAGTGCTCACCCCCATGAATTAACAGAGCCATGTCTGAAAGAAAGGTGGGTGAGCAGGACCAGGCTCAGAGTAGCTGAGTCCTGAGGCTTCGTGATGCATGTCTCCCCCTTCCGGGTAGCCTATCTCCATTGCACGTTTAGGCTGAGCATCCCTGGAACTTTCCTCGCTGTCTTATTAATAAGTTATAGTGGCTTTTCTTGAGTAGGACCATGTGCTGGTCCCTAGCGGTGTCATAATTTTTAGGTAGCAGGGAGACCCTAATATCATTAATTCCCGCTTTGAACTGGGAAAGAAGAACTCATAGGGTAAATCAACTGCTGACAAAGGGCTTTGTAAACAGTAGTAGTTACTCTGTGAGTTTTAAGGGAAAATGATACTTAGTGGTTAGAGAGCAGGTTTGGGTGGGAAGTGTTGGGCTCAAAAAGATACCAGATTTCTTGAGCCATTTTTTTTTAAAAAGTGTTCTATGAAACACTATTAACACAGCTGGCATAAGAGGAGTCAGGGTTCCATTGGTGCTGTTATTCAGGTGGGTGTCTACTGCATCCAACTTTTAGAAGCAGTTGTCCCCAGTTGTTCAATATGCACATGATAAGATGAACAATTTAAGCACCTGGCGAGACTGGGGTGGAATGAGATGTGCTGATGTTATTTTGCAAAGTCTGCAGTATTTTCCTTTTAATAGACATCCTCTTTTCCTTTGGCCTGTGTTTATCCCGAGCATCGGCCCAAGCAGGCGGCACGAAGTGGTGGGGAGCATGTTTCCCTGGGCATCAGTTTTCACAGCTCTTTTTCTGCAGACATGGCCTAACACGTGCTGTAAACTTCCACCTGCCATTTTTTAAAGTAGACGCAGAACCTACAGGATCAAGGACATAAACTCTCATGCAGAATAAAGAGTAGATAGATGTAAAGTAAGATGGAAGGAATATAGTCAGGTATATATGGCTGTTATACTAAATACAAGAAGGTTAACTATCCTGTCAAATACAGAGATTACAAGATTAAGATCAAAAACAAACTAAATTAAAAACCATAGAATAGGGCTTCCCTGGTGGCGCAGTGGTTGAGAGTCCACCTGCCGGTGCAGGCGACATGGGTTCATGCCCCGGTCTGGGAGGATCCCACATGCCGCGGAGCGGCTGGGCCCGTGAGCCATGGCCGCTGGGCCTGCGCGTCCGGAGCCTGTGCGTCCGGAGCCTGTGCTCTGCAACGGAAGAGGCCACAACAGTGAGAGGCCCGCGTACCACCAAAAAAACCAAGCAAACAAACAAAAAAACCATAAAACAATAATTGATGCAGACAAAAATCATCAGTGGGTGTTAAATCCACTGTATGAATAATATATGCATTTTCAAATAGTGTCCTTTCAGATTTCTTATTACTTACAAAGTGGAAATTGTAGCTTTTCAATGGAGAAAACTGGGGGATACCACTCTGACCATGTTAATATCACCAATAATGGGAAAAACTGACATTGTGTACCTCCTATTGTGAGGAAACTATGGGGCCATTCCATAGTTTGAAACCATCCAAAATGAGGAGTGTATTGTACAAAGCAACTGGCCTGGATGGAGTCTTCAAAATATCAGTATCATAAAAGACAAGATGCAAGAGGGAGGAGATATGGGGATATATGTATATGTATAGCTGATTCACTTGGTTATACAGCAGAAACTAACACACCATTGTAAAGCAATTATACTCCAATAAAGATGTTTAAAAAAAAGAAATTAAAAAGAAAAGACAAGAAAGGCTGAGCCATTGTTAGAGGTTGAAGAAGACCAGGCACTTTGGGCAACTGCATGCATTGTATGATCCAGGATTAGGAAAAATTACTATCGATTGGAGAGTATTATAAAATTGCTGAAATTTGAATATGGACTGTTCATGAGATAATAGTCTTATATCAGTGTAAACTTTCCTGAGGTATTTAGGAGGGTGAATGGTGAAAATATCTGCAGTCTATTCTTAAAATGGTTAAGCCAAAACACACACACAGACACACACACTCTCATTGGGGGATGAGAGAGAAAGAGAAAGAACAAATGTGACAAAATGCTGACAGCTGTTCAATCTAAAGTTCATTATCCTGATCTTGCAATTTTACTGCCAATTTATATTTTTTCAAAATAAAAAGTTTTAAAAACTATAATCTATATTCTACTTAGAAGAGACAAAGGAAAATAAAAGAAATAAAGGAATGGTAAAAAAATTAGCCAGGAAAAATAAACTATTAGAATTGAACATTAAAAGTGTTAAACTTGATAAAGAAGGACATGATGTATAAGAAAGCATCTATGAAGAAGATAGAGTAGTCAAAAAATGTATGCCCCAAACATAGATAACATACATAAAGATACAAGTACCAGAAAAACAAGGAGAACTGGATAAAAATAACTTTATGGTCAGAGATCTCAATACACAGCAGACAAAAAAGCAAGGATATATAGGGATGGCAAATACATATTCCATAATTGTGTATAATAAATGATCTATAATATATGAAATATGAATATATAACCTCAAATCCCACAAATAAATTTGCTTTGTTTACAAAGAAAACCTTAACAAATTTTTAAAAATTAAGATCTCACCACATGCATTTGCTGATTATAATCCAATAAAGTTGGAAATAAATAATAAAATGATCCAAATGTCTTTATCTATTTCAAAACATGAAATATATTCCTAAATAAGCCTTGATTCACAGACAAACTTAAAAGGAAAAATAGAAACTATCTGGAAAGCTTTACATAGAGGAAAGAAAAAATTTTTAAACATATTTTATTTTGGTCTCCTTAACATCCTCTCATGAAATCAAACATACATGATTTCATGTAATTGATTTTTGGATTGGTTCAATAAAGGTGGAACTAAATACATATTCTTTGATGTGATAGAGAGATATAACTTACCTTTATGTGAAATTCAATTTTTATCTGTTTTACTAAACCCTAATTTATTTGTGAACATATTATCAATTTTAATTTTCTGGCATGATTATTAAACTTCAGTTTATAATTATATTTTGGATTTCAACAGTTTCCAAGAATACCTGGAAAGACAACAAATATCTCAGTTTTGTGATGTTGAAGAGAATATAAGTAATACTAAGTTTATTGATGTCTTCATCCCTGATTTTAAAAAAATTAAAGGCATAAAATTAGAAAAGATACTGGCATTACTTCGACCAGCCCTCTTTAATGAAAGGAAAGGTAAGGAATAGGTATAAATTGTTTAACTACTTTGTACATGGGATTTGAATAAGCTCTAGTGTAATTATATTAAAAGATACCAGTTTGGGGCTTCCCTGGTGGCGCAGTGGTTGGGAATCCGCCTGCCGATGCAGGGGACACGGGTTCGTGCCCTGGTCCGGAAAGATCCCACATGCCGCGGAGCAACTAAGCCCGTGAGCCATGGCTGCTGGGCCTGCGCGTCCGGAGCCTGTGCTCCGCAACGGGAGAGGCCACAACAGTGAGAGGCCCGCATACCGCAAAAAAAAAAAAAAGATACCAGTTTGAAATTTAACATTTAAGAAAAAGCACTTGAAGTGAGAAATTTAGTTAACACTAATTTACTAATTTCTCAATAAAAAGAATAAAACGTTTTTGTAATTAAAATATTCAGAAAGTGTTTTCTAACCTGGGAATTTGTCAGGGTAGATTTTAACAGGGCAAGAATGATTACAGAATAAAGATTAGAAGCATTCATGTCTGAAATGCCTTAGTTCAAAGCCTGGGTAAAACCCTCATTAACAGTGTGATTTGAAAAAGGATACTTTACCAAGTCTATTTCTTCATGCTTAAATTCAGAAGATTAAAGTGAGAACACATAAAGAAAGTGCCTGGCACTTAAAAAGTGCTAGTTACTTTTAACTTCATCCATATTCACAGAGTAGAGTGAATATTCGCAGAGCAAGAACACAAACCATACATTCACACTATTAATTCTTTTTTATATCTAGTGTTTGGAAATACAATTGATATTTGTTATGTTGACCTTGTATTCTCTGACTCGCTAAACTACTTAGTTCTAGGAGCTTTGACGTAGTCTCCTTGGGAATTTCTATGCAGTCCACGGTTTCTGAACCTCAGACCTACTTACACTTTGGGCTAGGTAATGCTTTGTTGAGGGGCTGTGTCATGTGCATTGGAAGAAGTTCAGCAACATCCTTGGCCTCTACTCACTACACATCAGTAGCATCTTCTCACCTCCTAGTCGTGAAAACCAAAAAATATATCCACACGTTGTTAAATGCACCCTTGAAGGATTGAGGACCATCGATGTAGACAATAATATCTACAAATTGAGACAGTTTTACCTCTTCCTTTCTAACATGGACACCTTTTATTTCTTTTGTTTGCCTCACTGGACTGGCTGGAACTTCCTGTATGATGTTGAATAAGAGAGATGAGAGTACACAAGTTACCTTGCTCCTGATCTTACAGTAAAAGCATTCAGTCTTTTACCATTAAGTACAATGTTAGCGGTATATGCCCTTTATTAAATTAAGGAAATTCCCACCTATTCCTAGTTTTGGGAGAGTGTTGGTTTGGTTTTTTTTTTTTTTTTTTTAATATCATGAATTGGTGTTGTATTTTCTCAAATTTTTTACTTGAGTTTAATAATATGGCAATTACTTTGATTTTGGAATACTGAACCAGTCTTGCATTCTCCAGATAAATCACACTTGGTGGTTGTATATTGTCCTTTTTTACATACTGCTGGATTTGAATTTTCAATATTTTGTTGAGGACTTTTCTTGTCATGTCTTTATCTGCTTTTGGTGTTAGGGTAATGGGTAATGCAGGCCTCCCTCATCAAATGAGATGAAAAGCAGTCACTCCTGTTTTCTAGGAGAGATGGTGTAGAATTGATATTACGTCTTTCTTAAATATTTACTGGAATTTACCAGTGAAGCTATCTGGGCCTAGAGTTCTCTTCTTTGGAAATTTCTGTTTGCCTTTTAAACCTTGAACAATATGTACATATTTTTTTGAATGAATAGACTTTATATTTTAGAATAGCTGTTGATTCACAGAAAACTTAAGAAAGATAGAACAGTGTTCCCATATGCCTGCCCCTGCAACAGTTTCTTCTATTAGTATCTTATATTACTATGATACATTTTTATAACTAATGAACCAATAACAATACACTGTTATTAACTAAAGATCATAGTTGACATTAAGGTTTGCTCTTTGTTTTGTACATTCTATGGGTTTTGACAAAATCATAATGTCATGTATCCCTTTTACAGTATCATACATGGTAGAAGCACTGCCTAAAACTCCCTCGTGCTTCTATCCATCCTTCCATTCCTCCCTCCCAACCCCCGGCAATCTCTGATCTTTCTTCTGTCTCTATGATTTTGCATGTTCCAGAATGTCACACACTTTTGGAATCATACAGTGATGAATTTCTTTCACTTAACAATATACACTTAATGTTCCTTTGTGTCTTTTTTGTGGCTCATTTCTTTTTATAGCTGAATAACATTACATTGTATGAATATACCAAAGTTTGTCTAATGGTTACCTATTAGAGGACATCTTAGCTGCTTCCAGTTTGGGGCTATTATAAATAAAGCTGCTATAGGCAGCTCCATTATGAACATGTAACATTGGTGATATCTCTGATGCATTGAGCCACTAGGGTTTTAGGTTTAATTTTCTACACAGCATAATCTTTATCCTGACTAGTACAATGAACTGCTGCAAAATACATCTAAGTAATTGGTAATAACATCTGAGTATGGAAAGTGCTATGATAAGAGATGCCTCACTGGGTATCAAATAGGTGCGACACACAGCCTGTATTTGAGCGGAAGGGAAAGTATGGCTTAGCCAAGCAAGGACGGTTACGCGAAACTTCTTGGAGGAAGCATTGTTTACGCAGAGACTAAAAAAGTCAAGTTTGAATTAGCCAGGAAAAGGGGAATCTTGAGTAGTTTCAGTGGAGTGCTTGCAGCAAAAGTCAGTCTCAAAATTGTGGTGGGAGATTATACACAATGAAATCAGAACAAGCCAGAATTAAAGAAGTAATATTTGGGGCTTCCCTGGTGGCACAGTGGTTGAGAGTCTGCCTGCCAATGCAGGGGACACGGGTTCGTGCCCCGGTCCGGGAAGATCCCACATGCCGCGGAGCAACAAAGCCGTGAGCCACAACCACTGAGCCTGCGCGTCCGGAGCCTGCGCTCCGCAACAAGAGAGGCCGCGACAGTGAGAGGCCCGCGCACCGCGATGAAGAGCGGCCCCCGCTTGCCGCAACTAGAGAAAGCCCTCGCACAGAAACGAAGACCCAACACAGCCATAAATAAATAAATAAATAAATTTTAAAAACAGAATCAGATTTATATTTTTTTTAAAAAGAAGTAATATTTGACAGATTTTTAACTGTTATTTTATTTTGAGGTTGGAAAACTCTGATCGTAGATAAAGGCTCACGGGAAGGAACCAACCAGCAGAGAAGGAATGGCTGAAGATACAAGAAAAAGAGAGAAGATTAGGACAGGTCAAGGTCACTCAGAGTTGGGAGGAAATAATTTCTGTAGTAGATGCATAGGACTGGGCTTAGAAGAGATTTCTCTTTCATATAGCAAGAGGGAAAGAGGGCTGGAAAGATACAGATCCAGTTGATGCGCTGGTGGCAGGAAGTTGTGTGTCTTCTGCTACCCGGTTCCTCTGTAAAAAAAGCAGCAGCGTTGTTGGCAGAGAGGAGGGGAGGCAACCCTGTTGTGTACATGATCCATCAAAGACCAGCCCTTGGGACTTCCCTGGCGGTCCAGTGGTTAGGACTCTGCGCTTCCACTGCAGGGGGCTGGGGTTGGATCCCTGGTCAGGGAACTAAGATCTGCAAACCGTGCAGCGTGGCCAAAAAAAAAAAAGGCCAGCCCTTTTCTTAGTCCAGGTATGCCATTTCTACCCATTTTCCCAAGGACTTCACATCTGCAAATGCCCCTTTTCTTGCAACATCACTTCCTCCCTTGCTACTGAACTTTCCCTATTAGCACAGAAACATGCTCCAACATAATAATAAACATAACAGTGAAATAAAAACAAAACCAGAAAAACTTCATTGGCTCCCACACCCCCTCAGCTGATACCCCGTCTCTCTGCTCCTCGGCAATGGGCCAACTACTCAGGGAGTTGTCTGGCTCAGCGAATCGTCTGTCTTCTTGACCCTCACCCACTCCTGATCCCCCTCCAACTGAGCTTCTGACCAGAACGATCCTAGTCAAGTTCACCAGAGACTTCCAAATTGCCAAATCCAACTTTCAAATGGCCTGTCCTCTGTTCAACAGCTCTTGGTAGTATTTAGCAGTCTCTGCTTTCATAGTGGTCACCTTTCATATTGGTTTGGATTGCCACCGAAATCCTGACTTCTGTTCCTGGGAAGCAAATATAATTTTTTTCAATTTTTCTAAGCAAAGCAAATCCACCTTCAACCAAGTTTCAAAGATCTCACCTTCTACTCTTAATAATTTGTTGAAATCATTTTTCCCAAGCAAATACAATTTTCTCCTACGAAGAGTTTTGGTGGTAGCTGTGAGTATAATAACATATTACTACTGTGATGTGCAAACCGTACTGATACTTGAGGATGGCATAAAGGTGTTATTTTAAAAGGGGGAAAACAAAATTTGACGTTGGTTATTCTATATCACTCTCCCACTGGCCCACTGCTCGACTTTAACCTCAGCTTCTGATCATTTCAGGTTACTATGTTTGCCATTTGGTAGTTACGTGGTGGGTAACTCATCACATCTCTTTTTCAGTAAATGTGGACGATTACTAACATTTAATTATTCTGGGTCACTTCAAGAAATTCTAAAACAAAGTCTATGTGGATTATTTACCTTGAAGAAAATTGACATCTTCACCATATTCTCATTTATTTTCAAGAAATATAGTGTACCTCTATTCCTCGATTACATCTTTTATTCAAATATAAGTTTTCTTTACTATAGCCCCTGTTATCTTATTTTTCAGTTAAATATGGTAATATATGCAATGTTCTTTGCTCCAAAGTATTCACTCAATAAAAGGTCAGCTGTTCATAGTTGCTGTTGCTGTTTCAGTGCTAGCTATTTCTTTTCAGGATTATTCCTCGTTTTTTTCCCCACAGTCAATGACATCTTTTTCCCACTAAACTTATTTTCTGTATAAGAAATACAGTGGCTTCTGTATATTTTTACTTACTGAATTATGTTTTTTAATACTATTTACCTTTTAAAAATAGACTATTGAATTTTCCAAACAGCTTATATGCAAACGTAATGTTACCCATTTTGTTCAATTTTGTTATCCTACTTTATCTGCTTGTAGAATTATTATAAAGATCAAGTTGGCTAATATGTAAAATCATTTTAAAAACTGTATTAGAGTCTACCAAAATAATTATTTTATGACAAAATATCAATGTATTTGAATACTTGGGTAATTATCTATCAATTAATTATTATGTAGGACAATGACCATATGACACTTTGAATAAAGTAGCGTATTACAGCATTAAAAAAAAAAGTCTACAAATAACAAATGCTGGAGAGGGTGTGGAGAAAAGGGAACCCCCCTACATTGTTGGTGGGAATATACGTTGATGCAGCCACTGTGGAGAACAGTATGGAGGTTCCTCAGAAAACTAAAAATAGAATTACCATATGATCCAGCAATCTCATTCCTGGGCATATATCCAGACAAAACTATAATTCAAAAAGATACATGCACCACTGTGTTCATAGCAGCACTATTCACAATAGCCAAAACATGAAAACAACCTAAATGTCCATCGACAGATGAATGGATAAAGATGTGGTACATATATAAAATGGGATACTACTCAGCCATAAAAAGAACGAAAGAATGCCATTTGCAAGCAACATGGATGCACCTAGAGATTCTCATATTAAGTAAGTCAGAAAGAGAAAGACAAATAGCATATGATATCACTTATATGTGGAATCTAAAATATGACACAAATGAACCTATCTATGAAGCAGAAACAGAATCAAGGACATTGAGAACAGACTGGTGGTTGCCAAGGGGGAGGGAAGGATTGGGAGTTTGGGATTAGTAGATGCAAACTATTATATATAGAATGGATAAACAACAAGGTCCTACTGTATAGCATAGAGAACTATATTCATCATGCTATATAATCCATAATAGAAGACAGTATTAAAAAATGAATGTATGTATGTATAACTGAATCACTTTGCTGTATAGCAGAAATTAACACAACAGTTGAAATCAACTATACTTCCATAAAAAATATTGATAAAAAAGAAAAAAAAAATTTGTTATCTTTATGGATCGCTTAGTACTTCCAGAAAAATGTTAAATAATTAAAGGACACTAGGGTAACATCTTGCCTTAGTTTTACCCCTGACTGATATTAATGCCTCCAGTGTTTTCAGTTATGATGTTGGCTTTAGAGTTTAGGCAAAAATCTCTATATTCCAAAATCTTTCTATCTGCCACATGATACATAACGACTTTGAATGTAATCCAATGCTTTTTTGTTATTTACTGAGATGAACATGAAATATTTTTTCTCCTTTGACCTGCTGACCTATTGATACGACTATAACAGATTTTCAAATGTTCATCCTCCCCTGGGTTCTGTGAATAAACTTTCAGAGCTCATGTGTATACCATGCTATTGGAGTTGGTTTGATAATGTTTATTTTAGTTAAAATATTGTTCTTTAATCTTTCCCAGGTATTGTGTCAGGATTATTCCAACTTTTCTTTATGTTAAGCACACTGGGAGAGTTTTAAGTGTCACATGAACTGTACATAACTTAAAATTCATTAATTAAGCTACCTAACCTGATCCCTCATTTGGGGGGACAAGTAGGCTTTTAGACAAGTTTAAAAATTTCTTCCATAGTTACCTATCTTCCAGTTTTTAAAACTTCTCGGATCATTGAATGGCAATTTGTACTTCCTTTGAAATTCATTTCTTTACCTTCAAATGTACTAGCCTAGGACACCCACCAAAAACTGTTTTAATATCATGGCGGGTAACTGCACCTATTTCTCATTCATAATGTGCTGTATTTGTCTGTTCTTAGTTTTTGCTGGATTAGCTTTATTAGAAGCTCACTTTCTTAAATAAAAAAAAAGCATTACAATTTTTTTCAAAAAACAATGCAATAGGATTTCTTTCATAACTTCTTAACTTTTGTTTTTATCTATAATAATTCATTTGCATTCGTTCTGATGCCTTGGGTGTCTATTCTTGTTCCCTTTTTAACTTCTGGATTTGAATTTTCCTCCATTTATTATAATTCCTTATTGCTCGGTAATTAAGACTTTCCTGCTTTTAGCTTGGACTCATAATTTTTAGTATTCAGTGTTCTGAATTTGGAAATGGGTGGGCCTTAATCTGAGACTCTTTCTATTAGTAGAGGACCTTAATTCATACAGTTTTATAATTACAACTGTGTTTATTTCTGTTTTCTATGCTTCCTTGCTGTAATCTTTGGTTTACATATTTTGCTATAAGGACTAAGCATCTCTTGCAATTACTTTTTCCAGTATTTTGGGAGATGACTATCTTTTTAATCAGTTATACTTACGTTGTTTTTACACGTTTGAAGTGTATTTAAACTCATATTTGATTATCTTGCAAAATCAAGAGTAAATTTGTTTCAAGTTTAGCAGAGTTTTATTCCTCTCCCCATTCTCAGCCCCACCCCACTTCCAACTTCTTCTATTATCTTAGCTTTTGTTAATGTTCTTCGAAGTTTTAATACACAGATGGTGGTTGTTAAGTTACTTTTACATGACATGTCTTTTGATGGTATTTTGCAATTTATATTTTGTTTATAATCAGGTAGGTATACAGCAGACGTACATAGAATTTTTCTTATATAAACTAGTTTTCATGCTTCCCACAGTCCTTAGGTCCATTAATTTCACACTTTTTAATCATTTAACTATATTTCATCTCTCAGTTATCTAGAGCTTATATTTAAGCACATTAAAAAAAGATATGTACTTAGTTATTTTATTTTCCGAGCCCTAGCACATCTGAGAATGTCATTATATTAACTTTATGTGTGAAATAAAACTTATCTGACTATACAATTTTTTTTTAAAATAAATCCCCCATCCCCAAACCTTTAGATTTTGGTCCACTGAAAAATTAGAAATGGCATCATTAATTTTATATATTAAGAATATTATTCACCTTAAATTAAAATCTAATAAGCTATTTTTATAAACTTAAATTTTGTATGAGAATGAAATACATTCTATGTCCTCGTGATAATACAGTATGTATTGTGTGTATAACCAATAATCTAGCACTTTAAAACTTATTATATGACTTTTTATTTAGAGGATGTTTTGAATATTATTCAAGATGAAGGCTTTAAAATACTGATGCAGAGACAAATAGTGTTATCAGAAGAAGAAGCAAAAACACTGTGCATGGAATATGAAAATAAAGATTATTTTGGAAATGTTATAGAAAATATGACCAGGTAAAACAGATTACAGGTTGAGAAAGCACAGTCTGATTTATGTTTGAATCATTTAAACCTCTTAACCCTGCCTTCTGTACAAGTTGCCAGATCTCTCAATTCTGTAAAGATGTGCTGAGTCTACTTCTTTGCCAATCTCCCTCCCATTTTTTTCCCCCTCCCATTTTGATTCCCTGCTCAACTGTGTGTCTTCTCTGGTCCTCCTGGAATGTTAGTAGAGCAATGCAAGGTTCTGGGTGAAGCCCCTGGAGTCCAGTTGAGTTGAATGCCAGAAGCCAGAGAATGCAGCATCATGAAGTCCAAGTAAGAGAGCTGTGACTGACTCTTAAGGACTTTGGTAATCCTGAAGATCACTAGTCCTAGGAGATGAATGGGATGCTAGAAATCTGTCAGGTTTCTAGAAGAGTAAATGAAACAGCAGCTGGGGCAGAAAGCCAGCAAGGGTATATAAATCAGCAGGGGCACTGGGACAATATAGGGACCACTCTATCAGAACCAAGCTCCTTCTCTTCCCTTCCTTTCTCTGCTTCCATTCTTTTATGAATATGCTCTTGAGAGTACACCGACAGAAATTAATTTCATACTCTTGATAAAAAGGGTTATTTTACTTTTTTCGTCTAACAAACACACTTGTATTATCTACCTATAATTAGCTACAAGCCATCCTTTCATTAACTTTTGTTTTTTCTTTTCTAACAGCGGTCCATCTCTAGCCCTTGTTTTAGTAAGAGAAAATGGTTTACGACACTGGAAACAGTTAATTGGACCAAGCACTGTGGAAGAAGCCAAAGAATACCTTCCAGACAGGTATGATTCACGTCATGGGTCTCAAACTTTTTTCATGGGAGCCACTGTGATTGCCTGGGGGATATGGGGGTATAGGAACCAGAGCTCTAGTCCAAGGTTCTCTTCTCAGGCTTTGCAAGAGAAGGCTGTGGGCTGCTTGGTTTGAGACTGGTAAGTGGTAGCTGCCCAGACAAAAGGCCATATCTGCAGAAATATCTGCCCCATGCACTATTTAGGAGAAATTCTTTTGAGAAGGGTGTGATAGTTGCTTCAGATTCTTTAATTGATCATAACCGTTTCAAGATGAAAAGGGAACCCTCTTGCACTGTTGGTGGGAATGTAAATTGATACAACCACTATGGAGAACAGTACAGAGGTTCCTTAAAACACTAAAAATAGAACTACCATATGACCCAGCAATCCCACTACTGGGCATATACCCAGAGAAAACCATAATTCAAAAAGACACATGCACCCCAATGTTCACTGCAGCTCTATTTACAAGAGCCAGGACATGGAAGCAACCTAAGTGTCCATCGACAGATGAATGGATAAAGAAGATGTGGCACATATATACAATGGAATATTACTCAGCCATAAAAAGAAACGAAATTGAGTTATTTGTAGTAAGGTGGATGGACCTAGAGTCTGTCATACAGAGTGAAGGAAGTCAGAAAGAGAAAAACAAATACCGTATGCTAACACATATATGGAATCTAAAAAAAAAAAAAGTGGTTCTGAAGGACGTAGGGACAGGACAGGAATAAAGACACAGATGCAGAGAATGGACTTGAGGACACGGGCAGGGGGAAGGGTAAGCTGAGACGAAGTGAGAGAGTGGCATGGACATATATACGCTACCAAATGTAAAATAGATAGCTAGTGGGAAGCAGCTGCATAGCATGGAGATCAGGTCGGTGCTTTGTGACCACCTAGAGGGGTGGGATAGTTAGGGTGGGAGGGAGGGGATATGGGGATATATGTATACATACGTATAGCTGATTCACTTTGTTGTAAAGCAGAAACTAACCCAACAATGTAAAGCAATTATACTCCAATAAAGATGTTAAAAAAAAAAAGAGCTTCAAGACAATGACTAACAATAGATAGCCTGCAATTTGGTAGGAACATTTACTAAGTTAATGTACTGATGAATCTTAGAACTCTGTAATCAGCTCAACCGTGGCATGTTACCTAGGCAGGCTTTTAAAAATATTTTTTGATCTTAGCTGTTGGGCTTGGTCTCAGCTAGAGGAGGGAGACAGTATCTCATGCATTTCCATTCTTGGCATGCAGCTGATGGAAACAAACTGAATTGTAATTTGCTTGAATTCTTTGTGCTGATTTCAGAGTAGGACTGAAGTCAGGGGAAGAACAGCCCTCCTTTAAGTGAGCAAGAATAAAGATGTTTTATCAGGCACAGCAAACCTGCATAACCACTGACACAATAAATAACAGGACTAATGAAACATCACGTATATAAAGGTTGCAATGTTTTCTTTTGGGTAGGAGATCATAAACTGGACTTGTCCCGAATGGATGCATTTCACCCCTCCTTTTGGCCCTACTCACTTACGTCTTTGCTCCTGTGCCACGCAATTACTGTAAAGGATAGTATGTGTTGGACACTCTTTATGTGGAATGAGCAGGGTGCCACAGAACCTGTCGAATGAAATGTAGCAGAGAATGCGATACATGGCATCAGAGAGAGGAATTCCTATCAATACCTGGCCTAAGCATGTAGGCACACTCTTCTAGAAACTGTGGTTCCAAGTGTGGAGGCTACGTACCAGCATAGAGACATTTTCTCCAGGTGAAGAAACTCAGTAATTGCCCCTCTCCTTTCCACTATTATAGTGAGAGTTCCCATCCTAAGCCCTTACGATCCCTAATGTTACCACAAGTTCACAACTACTCTTAACCATTATTTTTGATGGGTCCCCCTTTTCCAGGTTGCTTTAGAAATAACTCCTTCAGCAGAGCTCTGCCCTTTCCTGCCCTTGGGCGTCATAGTCTACACTCCCCATTGCACCCTTACACACACACACACACACACACACACACACACACACACACACACACTTTTTCCAATAACCACGTCTAACAGCCTAACAGAGGGGCTGCTTGTAGTTCTCTGCACTGAATGGAGTCAGGGCTGGCGACGGGTTAGGCTGTTTTTATCATTCATTGTGCAAATCCCCCATCCCTGGCAATCACAGGCTCCAAGGGTCTTAGTCTGCTAACATCTTCAAACCAGAGGTGTGAGAACAGCCAAGGGCTGAGTGGGAGGGTCAAGTTGGATAACGAAAAAAGGAAATCTGAAATGGTCACTGAAACCAGAGAGGCAAGAAGAGGGTCTTTAAGCTGAGGACAGAAAGCCAAGTTTCCAGTGATGTCAGCCTATTAACAAGAATGGAGGTTATTCACTGTGGCTGGATTTTGTGGGTCGCTTGCTTAGGACTGTGTGTAAAGGGCAGAAAATGTAATGAGCAATAAGTATCTCCTCTACTGAAATATAAATAGTTGGAGAGACAGAAAGAAACAGGGGCAACTGAAAAACACTGAGGAACGATAACTGATTTGAGAGCTATGTATTCATCTATCATACAGAAACGGAACCAGAATAAACTGTCTACCGCAACCTGGGTTGTCCATTACCATCAATGTCACCCCTGCCTCTCCGCAAAGCCACCCTGTACACTCGCTCCTCTTTTATCGCTGCTTTTGCTCACCTGGAGGGTTCCACTGCAGTGTCTCCTGGATTCAATACTTATAGTTTGGTATCTTTGGTATAGGGTCAAATGCCATCTCTAGTGCTTGATATTATTTAGTGATGAAAGAAGGGGAAGGAATATTTATTGACAGCTTAATATGTACCATATATTTCAAATGCATCATCTGATTACATCCTCAAGGTCTCCTTCCAAAACAGGGTTTATTATCATATTTATGTTTGAGACAACTGAAGCACAGAGAAGGGAACTAATTGCCCAGTATCACATAGCTAACAAGTGATGCCACCAGGGTTCTATAGTCTGTGTTTTTTCACTGCACCAGGGCGTTCGTTCATTCCATCTTTCACATCTGTGAGTCTCCATTATGATGATTATTGAAATGTTCGTGTCCTTTCTTCCTAACGAGCGTTCCTCCCTGGAAGGAAGGAGCATGCCCCAAGCCACTCTGCAGTTACTTCCGTCTGCACAACGCAAATATGAATAGTTTTACATTGTGTTAGGTTGTGTTATATTATACGTCATGTTATAAGTTTTTGACTTGACTTCTCTTTCAAAGTTTATGCGCACAATTTGCAATGGAGAGTTTGCCTATCAACCAGTTGTATGGCAGTGACTCGTTAGAAGCCGCTGAAAGGGACATACAGTATTTCTTTCCTCCTCAACACACTGCAGCACTGATTAAACCTCATGTAACACGAGAGCAAAGAGGTAAATATATAAAAATAGAGCCGATGTATACATTTTCTGTGAAATTTTGCGAACTACAGTGAAGTTGAAAGAATAAGGCAATGAGCAGTTCCATTGTCACGAGGTAGCGCTCCAAGTTTAGGCTGTTGGTGGGATTTTGACCAGATTGACTTCATTTAGTTCCCTTAGCGGTGCCCTGCCGGTTCAGGGAGAAGAGTTCAGAGTGGCTGGCCCTTTCAATCCACATGCAGCAGGAAGTTCCTTGGCATTTGCAGCATAGGGATGAAAACACGTGTTCGCTTTTAGCCCAGGAGCAGATTTCCTCCCAGATGGATTCTGGAAAGATGGATCTCAGAGACTGAACATCGCGTTAACATGCTGAAGTTCTTCTGAACGTCCATCTGGTGCTTTTTCAGTTTAGTTTAGCATAGTTTTGGTTTTTTTAAAACCACTGGATTCAAGTAACAGTGTGACCTTCCTTAGTTATTTCAATCCACTTGAATTTGGAGCAAAGACGAGAGGCAGTCTGCCGAGACTACCAAATGCCTGTTTTCCCTAGAGGATATCCTGACGCTCATCAAAGAGGCTGGATTTGACATAACACAGATGAAGGAGAGGCTCCTAACTGAAGAGGAAGTGGACAAAGTTTATTTTAAAATAAAAGGAAAAGACTTTTATAAAGATGTACTGGAAGTTTTATCGGAGTAAGTTTCTGATATATAGGTCTTTGCATTATAAAAGTGGTAACTGTTCATTGTAGAAACTTTGAAAAATACAAAAATTCATTAAAATATTACATTTAATACAATTCATGAAAAGACACCCTGGTAGTTTTTTTTTTTTTTTTTTTTTTTGTCTAATTCCTTCTTTCCTTCTCTGTTTTCCTCTCTCTCCTTCCTTCCTTTCTCTGTTTTTTTAGGTTTTCACATTAGATATAGAGGCTATCTGGTTTGAAACCCTTGCTTGGCCAACATATTTAATTTTTGCCTTAGTTTCCTTATCCATAAAATGGGGATGATAATAGTACCTACCTCACAGGTACTATTATGAGGGCTAACTACTTCATATACTGGAAGTAATTTACATTGAAAGTAATTAGAATAGTGCCTGGCATGTATCCCTACAATTAAACTACAACATTCTTCTAGCACAAAAAACCTGTTGCAAGGGAATTCTCAGGCGGTCCAGTGGTTAGGACTCCCAGCTTCCAATGCAGGGGGCACAGGTTCGATCCCTGGTCAGGGAACTAAGATCCTGCAAAACACATGGTACAGTCAAAAAAAAAAAAAAAAAAAAAAAAAAAAATTAAAAAAAAAAAAAACAAAGAAGAAAAAGAAAGCACAAAATCACACTGACAAGGACAAAGAATAAAGATGAGCTCTCTGGATGAAGCTGTGGCATTCTGTATTTAGCTGTGTATGCAGTCTGTACAGTTGTCAATAGCCCAAGTCTTCTGAAAGCATTGTTGTTTGCAGGGGTCCATCTTTGGTCATGATCCTGACCAAGTGGAATGCTATTTCAGACTGGAGACGATTGATGGGTCCCACAGACCCAGAGGAAGCAAGACTTCTGTCCCCAGACTCTATCCGAGCCCGGTTCGGAAGAAGTCTTTTGAAAAATGCTGTCCATGGAGCTTCTAATACGCAGGAGGCAGTGGAGACTATTAATAGAGTGTTTGAGGACTTTGTTGCCAGCAACCCTGAGAAAAACTAAAGTACAGTACCTCTTTGATTATTACTCTCTCTTCTTTTCTTATTACAGTGGCTGGGCCTAAGACAAGGCTGTCGTGGAAAGACCAGACCTTTTCCCATATTCCTGTATTAAACCTCATTTCCTGCCAGACACACTCTGCAGTTCCATAGCAGCCTGGGAGCCTCAAAGCCAAGCCTTGTAGATGCCAGGGACCTGGGAGACAGTGGGGCAAGTGAGACACCCTTGGGTTTGCAAGCCTTGGTCTTGAGCTGTCTGTGCCATCTGCCATGACTCAGGCCTATCAGTCTCTCTCCTTGATTTCCCTCCACTGCTTCACTCTGAATGGCCAAAGTCTCATTCAGCAGCCTCAACTCTAGTCTCTAAGTATCTGGAAACTTAGAGCCTATTAACGACCTCTGGGTGCCATATGATAATGGAATAGCATAGGCTATTAGAAAGTATAGGGTAAAAGGCAATCATTTCTACTCCTTGACAAAGAGGTGCTTACTGGGGAGAGGTAGCAACATGATATGGATGTGGATTGAGCCTGCTCTATCCTGGGCAATGTAGGAGATAGAGTGTAAGACAGATGACTTTTCCCACCAAAGCTGCTTTCCTTCTTTATTTTCAAAGAGCAGGTTCGCGAATGTATGCCGATATGGCGCTGGCTGCTGACGTGAATATGACTCTACAGCTTCTTCACGTGCGGAGTGTGGTGCCCACCTGGACGAGCCAAATGGAGACCCAGCCTCCAGAGCGTAAGGAGGAAGCAAAGTGAAGTGGGGCAAGCCCTCCACACCCAACCAGGTTCCTCAGGGGGAGACAAGCGAGCACACTGTTTCCTAATATTACCACTTAGGCTATGATTTCTCCAGGTATGAGAAGATTGTATCAAAATATTAGATGCATAAAATAAATTCTGGCATAGGGCAGCTCATTCCATTAGTCTGACTCAGTTATAAACCAAAGCATGACGGCACAACCCTTGAACATTTATGTGGGGAAAATATGTATGTCTGCTTGAACTGTGGCTTCTTGGTTAATACAAAACTATGGGTTCTTGGTTAATACATAATCATGAAGGCTGTTACCTTCAGGGAAATGCAACTATAATGGGGAGACAAAACTCACAGAAACAATATCTAATTATAACTATCATCAGACAGTACATTATTAAGCATGTCAGTGATGAATGACTGGGGGGTGGTGGTGACTAGAACTATATTCTGTTTATAGCATCTATTAGAAACATGGTGTAGATCTAACGTTGACATTTTCCTCCCTTTTGTCATGAGGGGAACATTATGAATAATACAGGGGATTTTGAATTAGTGTATATTTCAGTGCTGAACTGATGGGTGTATGTCTGATGGGTAGGAGCTGGAGAAGGTAAGGGATGAGATAGATCTTGAAAAATGGGTAGGATTTTCAAAATCAGACACAGATGTAGAGAACAAATGTATGGATACCAAGGGGGAAGGTGGGGGATGGAATTGGGAGATTGGGATTGACACATATACGCTATTGATACTATATATAATATTTATACTATATATAAAACTAATGACAACATGCTGTATAGCATGGAGAACTCTACTTAATGCACTGTGGTGACCTAAATGGGAAGGAAATCCAAAAAAAGAGGGGATATATGCATATGTATAGTTGATTCATTTTGCTGCACAGCAGAAACTAACACAACATTGTAAAGCAACTATACTCCAATAAAAATTAATTTAAAAAACAACTCAATTTACTACAGCATCAGAAGAGTAAAATACTTAGGAGTAAACAATCTGTGTATGAGTGCAAGACTTTTACACTGAAACTTATAAAACAATGATGAAAGAAACTAAAGAAGACACAAATAAGTAGAAAGACATCCTGTGTTCATAGACTGGAAAACTTAATACTGTTAAGATGACAATGCTACCCAAATTAATATAGAGATTCAATGTAATCTCTATAAATATCCCAACAGTATTTTTTGCAGAAATGGAAAAACCCATACTAAAGTTCATATCAAATTTCAAGGGACTCAGAATAGCTAAAATAATCTTGAAAAAGAACAAAGCTGGAGTACTCTCACTTCTTAATTTCAAAGCTTATTACAAAGTGACACTGGTCAAAACAGTGTGGTAGTGGCATAAGGAAAGACACATAAACAAATGAAATAGAACTGAGAACCTATAAACTTTTACATCCATGGTCAGTTGGTGTTTCACAAAGGTGCCAAGGTCATTCAGTGAGAAGAGAATAGTCTCTTCAGTAAACAGTACTGGGAAAACTAGCTATCCTTTAAAATAATGAACTTGGACCACTGACCTTACACTATATACAAAAAAATAATTCAGAATAAAGACCTACTTTTAAGAGCTAAAACAATAAACCTCTTACAAGAAGAAAACAGGGGAAAATCTGCAAGACCCTGGATTAGGCAATAGTTTCTTAAATATGACCCAAAAGCACAGGCAACAAAGGAAAAGGATAAACTGGTCTTCATGAAAATTAAAACCTTCAGGGAAACAGGTTCCTTTCTTTTGGAAAGAGCTGACCTTGGCAGAGCGGTATGGCCCCTAGGTACCCATGTCTGTGACCCTGCCTCCGCCTACACAGTCCAGACACAGGGGTGGGGATGTGGGCTCCTTGGGTGCTGAGAGTTGCATGGTATGGGCAGTGCAGTTTGCAAGACGGTACCTGGCCGCAGGCATCCATGCCCTCCAGGCCTGTGTGGCCAGGTCCTACCATCACCCGCCTAGGCAACTGCCTGGACAAGCAGGTCCTCACACTGTGCCTCTGATGGGGAGGCTACAGAGGTCGTTAGAGCCAGACCCCATATGGCCCTCCTGCCCGCCTCTCTCCAGACCTCTGCTTTTTCATCTGCTCTCTCTGCACTGGACGGAAGAGGGACCTCTGATGTTTGACATCCTACGCTGCCATCTCTATTCTCCCCAGGTTGTTAGGCTGCAGTGGGTCCATCCAACTCCAAGGCTGACAAGACAGAAGTTATTCCTCTGGGATCCCTCTCAGGAAAGCTGGAGCACCGGACACGTGAACCGACTCC
Organism: Kogia breviceps; assembly: GCF_026419965.1. Lineage (NCBI taxonomy): Eukaryota > Metazoa > Chordata > Mammalia > Artiodactyla > Physeteridae > Kogia > Kogia breviceps. The sequence goes on from NC_081318.1 coordinate 98,849,997, forward strand.
TTCCCTCCCCTGGAGTTACGGGGTCTCTTTCTGGTTGTGTGGCACTCCTAAGGGTGCCTTAAGCCTGAGGTGGGAGGGTGTGGTTTCATGGTCACCTACAGTGCAGGGGCTTTTCACTTAGTTTCTGGATTTCTCACAGGCAATCTGTCCATGAATATTTGCTGACCTGGTGAGTTTGGGGGGAAGGATGGTCTACGGCTTCCTACTCTGCCATCTTGCTGACATCAACTCTTGATCATTTGGTATTAATGATATATTACTCACTCCCAAACTCTAGTATTCCAGCACGGTTTGAAAAGCACATCTGTGAATACCCATCTGTATTGGTAAATTATACAAAATCGAACTGCATGTGAATTATCCATAAGTATATTTCTCATTTTTTCCTTTAGGATACCTTTTTTTTCAAACTAGGGTAAATTAATTATTGGGTTTCTTTGGATTGTGCAGAGAAATAAATATAGTAAAAACCTTCACCTTCCTCACTCCTTCAAACTGAATACCCTTATCTGATGCCTGACACGCCTGGTAGTATTAGGGCATTCGAAATATGACTGTGTTAAGTGACACACTGTTACTGCCTCAGGAGTGGTCCAGGGCTTCAAAAGCATTAAAGCCCAAAACTCTTAATAACCAGCAGATGGCATGATTCACTCAGTCGTCTATGTGTACGTAGCTGTACGAAGATTTTAAAAGCAAGACGTAGGGAAAAGCTATTTCTTTCAGATTGTAGAATTAGCTTTCGGTAGTCAGAAAACTAACAATCCATGTCCAAAGAGATATTCAATTAAACTTTAGTTTGTGTCAGTGTTGGTCTTGAGGGGATTATTGATATGTTGGTCTTGGGTTGCAGCAACATGAGGCAGGCATTTGGGAAGCTGGGGTTGGTGGTATCTGGGAGTAGCTTCTTGCCCCAGAGGAAGAAAAGGTAGAAAAGACTAGAAAGTTATCAGGGCCCCAGCTCAGTGATGTGATCTTGAATCTTAGCTGGACTTTAGGCAGACGACCATATCCTTGGCCACTGTGGCTGCGGCAGCTGAGGACTGCAAAATTGGTGGGCGTGCCTTGAAGCACTGGGCTGAGATTTGTAAGCATGATGAGAAGCGCATGACGGTGGGGATACGGGTCCGAATACACGGACTGGCTCAGAAGGCAGGCAATGGTGTGCCTGTGAGGGAAGGAAGCAGCACTATGCCAACAGCCAGACAGAGCTGGAGATGAGTCTGCTCTTCATGAACTGTACCACACACAACAGTCTCCATCCTTCAGCACTGGCTCAGTCATGCATCTTGACCCTGAAGGCAGCGCTTCTCTGATTGCCCTACTTGGCCCCTCTAACCCCTTCCAAGACAGGAGACCTGAAGCATTCTGGATTAGAGCCTAATACTTTCCAGGATCCCCTCCCTGGATCATGTTCCCTGTAAGCAGACGCTCTGCAGAAAATGGAAAGATTTCCTAAAATATGCCTGGAGTCTCTTGGCGCCCTTTCTTTTCACTGGAGTTAATCTGCTGCTGCTATTGGGGACTTCCCTGGTGGCGCAGTGGTTAAGAATCCACCTGCCAATGCAGGGGACACGGGTTTGATCCCTGGTCCGGGGATATCCCACATGCCACGGAGCAACAAAGCCCGTGCACCACAACTACTGAGCCCGCACGTTGCAACTACTGAAGCCTGCACACTCTAGGGCCTGTGCTCTGCAACGAGAAGCCCGTGCACCGCAACGAAGAGTAGCCTCCGCTCGCTGCAACTAGAGAAAGCCCGCGTGCAGCAACGAAGACCCAATGCAGCCAAAAAAAAAAAATCTGCTGCTACTGATGCTTGCCTGTACTGTCTGAACTTGCTCACCCCTTGGAAGCTACTTTGGATGACCTCCAAAGCCAGTTTTTTTAAATGCTTTTCAGAAAGGAAGAAAGTTTACTAAGCAATGGTTCACATGATTTTTCAGCTGCTAAAATATTTCAATGACAATAAATATCTGAAGCCATTAGATGACTAAAAAATGTTAATAAATTTTAAAAACCCATCTGTTTGATTCAACAATAGCATCTTAGATATCCCTTGATACCATGATGGAACTTTATTCATAATACCATTTTTTGCTTAACTTCAGTTTTTTTAGACCTCATCCTATTATCCATGTTATTACAACTTTTTGAGATTTGGGGTCAGCCCTCTGGTTCTGAGTCTTCTCTCTTATCTAAATTTAATTGCTAATCAAGTATGTTCTTTTTCCCTCTAAAATATATCACTAATGTGATCCAAACCTGCCATTACGAAGTGGTTCTCATCTAGATATTACAGCTGCAGGTTTTAGAATTACCTAGTTATAAAACTACTCTCATATAAATACTGCTACTAGATATATTAGACCTATGCATGTACTGCCTGAAATTGTAAAGGCAAAATTACACACCATAGAGTTTCTTTCAAAACTTTCCTTTCAGAAAAGGTTTCCTTACATTCTAGTCGAAAGAGACCTCTCTTAGGCAGAATAGTGAATATTGTCAGATCTGTAGGATAGGAAGGCAGAGCTGTTCCTGGAGACTAGGGACCCCCGATGGCTGCCTTGGGTCCAAGTTCCCCAGTAGCCCTGCCAAACCTTCCTCAGACATTGAGGCAGTCTGGAGGGCTTCCTCCCCAGCTTTCCGGCCCTCTCCCCTCTCTCTCATGGCTCTCCCAGCCCTGTTCACGTCCTGCCTCACTCTCTCTCACAGGTGTTTCCTCTAATAGGGTCCACATCATTTAATTCCATTTTGGTGCCTGCTTCTCCAAGCACCCAGACTAACACACATGTAAGCAATAAAATAGTTTTCATGTCTGCATGGCTACCTGGCTTAAACCCATACTACTGATACATTCAATCTCTCTCTCTCTCTCTCTCTCTCTCTCTCTCATAATATGTTTGTAGTATCTTCTAATTATAAAAGCAACACATGTTCATTAGACGAAATACAAGAAAGCATTTATGGCTTGTATTCTTTTGTGCCTCATTTTTTTTTTCCTGGTCCTGAGAACTCAATAAACAGTGGAAAATTATTTGGGTCATAAAAATCTGTCCTCCCCTGGCATACCTTGGGAACCACATCCGAAAGTCCATTCTCACAAGTTACTGACAAAATAAACTAGTCATTCATTCCCCAGCTGCCTGGAGTGTGCAGAATGTTGCCAGCAGAGGGCTCATAGATGAAGAGAGACATCTAGTTCCCAGAGAAAATTTATAAAAGTTACGAGGAGAAGATAATTACAGTAAGGAGCTGGAAAATCAGCACTTTGATACCCCTATGGGCCAAGCATTCTGGAGGGTTACTGACAATAGGATCAAGAACTTTCCTTGCTGGGCATACTCCTTGGCCCAGCAATGCCACTTAAATGAACTTATCCCCCAGAACTAATTAAGGATGTGCATAGATACTAGCTATCAAGCTGTTTATTCAGTTATTCAGTACATTCAGTTAAGAAACAACCTGAATCCCTAATTACATGAGGGTCTGTTGAGTAATGCTCACCACGGAATACCTCGTGGCCATTATAATAAATAAGCTGGCCTGGGCTTTACTGACATGAGAGCTACTTCATATAAAGGGCCGACTGAAGGTTATGAAACAGTATGTATAATAGGCTCCTAATTTTTTTTATCATTATATAAACACATAGAGGGAGATGGTGGACTGCGAGAGGAGTGCCTGTCAGAAGAGGGAAATTTGGACACAGATACCCGGAGGAACGCCATGTGACTGCCGAGGCACAGATGGGAGTTATCCTGCCTGAAGCCAAGGAATGCCCGGCATTGCTGGCAACCAGCAGAAGCCAGGGGAAAAGTATTTGGTAACCAAACTGATGGAATTTGAAGGAATTGGGAGTTTTCTGAAGAAAGTGGCTTCATCAAGAGGACAAGGCGGTGGAATCGAGGGACCGTGGACTCGCCTCCTCTCACGAGCCACCCGAATCGCAACTAACTTCCGAACAATCATTGATAACAAAGACTGGAACCTCCCAAACATGATATTCTACATCCAAACACACAAAAGAAGAAACCCAACGAGATGGCAGGAGGGGCGCGCTCACGACATAATCAAATCCCATACCCCCAGGTGGGCGACCCACAAACTGGAGAACAATTTTATCGCAGAAGTTCTCCCACAGGAATGAGAGCTCTGAGCCCCATGCCAGGCTCCCCAGCCTCGGGGTCTGGCCTCGGGAGGAGGCGCCCCCAGAGCATTTGGCTTCGAAGGCCAGCGGGGCTGGCGTGCAGGAGCCACGCAGGACTGCGGGGAACAGAGACTCCTCCACTCACGGAGGGCGCACACAAGGTCTCACGTGCACCGGGACCCAGGGCAAAGCCAAGCCTGGGCCAGACCTACCTGCGGGTCCTGGAGGGTCTCCGGGGGAGGCGGGGGTCGGCTGTGGCTCACCGTGGGAGCAAGGACACTGGAGGCGCAGGTCCCGGGGGAATGAATAGTCCTCCGCGTGAGCGCTCCTGGAGGCGGCCATTTTGGTTTGGGGTGGTTTTTTGTTGTTGTTGTTTTTTTTGGCCCTGCCGTGCTGCATGTGGGATCTTAGTTCCCTGACCAGGACCCGCACCCCCTGCGTTGGAAGTGCAGAGTCAGAATCACCGGATCACCAGGGAAGTCCCTGAAGGCTGCCATGTGGGTACCAAGAGCCTTCCCTGCCCAAAGGCCTGCAGGCTCCAGAACTGGGACTCCTCAGGCCAAACAAGCAACAGGGCGGGAACGCAGCCCCACCCATCAGCGGACAGGCTGAGCCCACACCCACCTCTAGGCATGGCCCTGCCCATCAGAGGGCCAAGACCCACCCGTGGGCAGGCACCGCCCCACCCACCAGGAAGTCTGCGCAAGCCACTTAGACTAGCAGACGGCAGACCCCAGAGGCGAAAAAGCCACGATCCAGCAGCCTGCGAAATCGAGTCTGAAAACGCAGATCAGAACCTACCCTGGGACCACCTGGTCCCTGAACCTTGGGCGACAAGACGGGAGTGTACTTGCTGGGACACATAGGACGTCCCCGACAGAGGGCCACTCCTCCAAGGTCAAGAAACGTAACTAACCTTCCACATACATAAAAATATAAATAGAAATTTAGACAAAATGAGAGGAATATGTTCCAAAGGAACAAGATAAAACCCCAGAAGAACAACTAAGTGACGTGGAGATAGGCAATCTACCCGAGAAAGTTCAGAGTAACAATTGTAAAGATGATACAAGAACTCGGGAAAAGAATGGATGTACAGAGCGAGTATTTATATAAATGCAGAGGAAACACCTGGAAAATTATATACCAAAATACAGTGATTATCTCTGCAGAGTGGTGAGTGGGATTAGGTAGGATTTTAATTCCATTATTTTTTTATGTTATGCATTTATTGAATGCTTTATAGAAAATACATATTTACTGTATCATTGAAAGACCAACAAAAGTATTTTTAAAAATAAATGCCTCTAGTTGTCCTCAATTATGAAATTTGTTGATGAACATATTGCAGAATTGTTATTTTTTTCGGATTAAAGTAACCCAACTCTCGAATAATACCTATTTCGGAGATAGTACCACAGCCTTCCTCTCCATATATTTATATTTACCTCTCATATGTATCTAGGTGGAGAAAATATTTTAAGGGAGAAAAATAAATTCGTGGCTCTCATACAAAAGCCACTTCCACACTTGTTATATTACTCTCAGTGTGGGCTGCTGTACATTTTCAACTTTTTTATAATAAATAACCAAACAGTGGCCTCGATCTTTTATCAATTAATCAAACTAATAAATGTGCCTAATTACGCTTTTGTGTGATATGCAGTATATGATTTCAGTTAAATATTCAAAGGAAACAGTGTTTAAGTTTGTAAAGTCATCTCCAAACTCTTATTATGTCGTTTTGCACTTAAAAAAAAAAGTTTTACAGAAGGGTTTTTTCTTCATTTCCATTGAGAGATGTAACTCGCCTCCCGGCGCCCCCCTCCCCAGATTCCTACTATGCTAAGGAGGTAAGCTAGGGTACCAATACCTTTTCATGGCCTTTCCTAGGTTTCTTTAGTTTAGATGCTACGCCAAACACCTATCTGGCTTTCCTTAAGGGCCAAAGCGGTTTGGCTTTTTTTTTTTTTTTTTTTTGCGGTACGCGGGCCTCTCACCGTTGTGGCCTCTCCCGCTGCGGAGCACAGGCTCCAGACGCGCAGGCGCTCAGCGGCCATGGCTCACGGGCCCAGCCGCTCCTGCGGCACGTGGGATCCTCCCGGACCGGGGCACGAACCCGTGTCCCCTGCATCGGCAGGCGGACTCTCAACCACTGCGCCACCAGAGAAGGCCCGGTTTGGCTTTTATACAGAAACACACACGGAGTATTTTATTGATACCCCTGTGTGGGTGGATCTATTGGATTCCTTCAACTCTGCTGCCCTGGAGTAGCGATGCAAGGTGAAGTTACACTTTCAGGAGGAGATGGGTGCCCTTGCCAGCATCCTCATTAACCCTCTTTCTCCATTTTCCCCTGGCTTACCCACACACCTCACTTGTGTCCTAATGGCTACAGAGATGAAATTTAAAAATCGTGTGTGAATGCAACATGTAACTTACCCCTTCTCTGAGAAGCAGGGACCATGGTACATCTAAAGGAGATTTTACTCTTAAGCTTTCAGATTGTTCCTCTGCATTCTTGAATGCTGGATGAACAAGTGATTACAGTTGCTTTTTCCAAGTGCAGAGCTGGTGTGTGGCAAGGGTGGCACAGCAGGCTGAGGACCAGGGGCTTTGGATTCTGACCCCCCCACCTCAGATCCAAGGCACCCTTGGAAGCACCAGCAATCAGCAGAGAGACTGGGCATCAAGATACCTGGGATGTCCTGGGAAGTGAGATGAGCACCACACCCACGTGTGTGCGATGCTTGGGGTTGACCCATTGGTACCTAAATCATAAGAGGAGAAACAAACTGTTCCTGGTGCTACTTAAAGGGAACTGATAAACATTGTGCATATAAAATCAGAGCATCTCCACCATGGCATGGTAACTAGAAAACAAGGATCCAGACTTTGTCTGTCTGCCTTTCCCTTTTATTTATTTAACAATACTGTTGTTTTCGTTTTTAGAGCTTCTAGCTAAAAACAGAGCAGAAAGGCTTCTTTGTAAAAACCAAAAACCAAAAACCAAACTCATTACAATTTTCCATATCCTACTTTTCTAGATTGTTCAAAAATCCCCTTTCATCACAAAAATTCTTCTGCAAACAGTAAACACATAAGATCTTTTAGACATTCATTCCTCTTGATTTCCTCCTTAGAAGCATTACATTTTCAATCACATTTTTAAAAATCGCTAACATCCTAACAAGCAACTGAAATAAAACTATCGTAAAAAAAAAATTGGGTGTTTTGTTTGTAATATGGCATTTATTTTACAATGCACATATTAGGTCAAATTGTGAGAACCAAAGCATCTTTCCCCATGTGGAGCTCCCACAGAGTATGCACACGGTTTATTCTCAACTCAATAAGCTCTTTCGACCAGCTTTCATATACCTTCCATACCAAAAGGCATACCTACCACTATGGCTTGTAGTGACTTAAAAAGAAAAATTGAAGCATATCATTAAGAAAAATGCTGCAAGATGTGTCTATGAAAAGGACTGCAGTTGTTAAGGCAAGGGGTGTATGGCCTTCTACAGGCTGCCTGGGTAATGCCTGGCCTCACCCTGAGAGGAAGTCCCCATTTTGGCAAGCAGTTAGCTCACACTCGTTTTGGGTTTGTTCTCCTTGGCGCACTCCTAGCTTTAATGTTCTTCTTGGGGCTGGCTGGTTTGGGGGCAGGCGGCTTCCCCTTGGGTTTCGGGGTGTTACTGCGACTGGTGCGCCCCGCTGTGCGCTTCTTGTCCTGGATTGTCCTCTGCTGTTCCTGCAGCCTCTCTTCCCACTGCTGGGAGGCAACGTGTACACATGACTGTCAAGTACATCTCACCCCTTTATGCTCTTAAACTAATATCCAAAATAATGCAGATTTTCACTGTCATACATTCATCAAGACATCCAAGATTATAATAGCTACCCTACCCTACGAAGGTGAGCATGTATCCTGTACCAGATGCTTTGGAAAGTGCTGAGTATAGGGTGACATCTTGGACAAGCAATCATTTCGTTGAAACAACAGCCCTTCTAGGTGGACACCATTGTCGTGACCCGGAAACAAGCACAGTGATGTTATTTGCAGAGAGTCACACAGCCGACAAATGTCAGAGCTGGAATTCAAATTCACCAGTCTGACTCCAGGGCCCAAGGCCCTGCAATTTTTCCCATAGGCCCTCTAATGCAACTTTCCTATACAGCAAAGCCTTCTAAAAATGTTTTACCAAGGCTAAAAGCAGAAATTTTTCCAGCTTCACTAGAAAGTCAGGGTTTCTTATCACACTTATGGGTTCACCTAACTCTCTTACATCCAAAGGAAGGTAGAAGCTCCACCCACATCCAGTAATCCACTCAGGTGTTAGCTACCCAGAGCCAATGAGAAATGAGTCATTCTAGATATTCGAGTCTCCTTGATAGAAAAGGATTTACTCTTTAAATATGAAAATGTGTAAGAAAAAAAAATGAAAAAGTGAGTCCACTTGAATAGACATTACTTTCCATTATAACACATAAGTCCCTACTTTGTTAGAGTATATTTCAATTAGCAAAATATTTGAACATGACCATAGGCCAGGCAGTGGAAATACAGTGAAATGAAAAACACTGTCCCCACCCTCCTAGGGCACAACTCTAGTGTGTTCTAAAATAATAAACTCATTACTGTATGTTGTTATTACATGATTATATTTTCATATGCTTAAATTGGAGTATTTGCTGTCAACGTGAATAAGCCAAACAGCTATGATTCTTGAAAGCTTTCTTCCCTCTCAACAATGTGAGGTTTTTATGGTAGTCTTGCCTTCTAGATTGAGTCATCTAATCGATTGCAGTTTTGGGAAACAGATAACCAATCTTGCTAGAATTTTCTGTCCAGTAAGACCAAGCGTGCTCCTGAGCAGCTCATGAATGTTTTTTTTTTTTTTTTTTTTTTTTTTGGCGATACGCGGGCCTCTCCCGTTGTGGAGCACAGGCTCCGGACGCGCAGGCTCAGCGGCCATGGCTCACGGGCTTAGTTGCTCCGCGGCATGTGGGATCTTCCCGGACCAGGGCACGAACCCGTGACCCCTGCATCGGCAGGCGGATTCTCAACCACTGCGCCACCAGGGAAGCCCTAATGAATGTTTAGCTCAGATGCAAGAGCAGTGTTTGGGTCTGTTATTCAGAAATGCACTCGGTAGGAGAGGCTGTGTTGAAACTAACTTCTCCAAAAATCAGTATTAATATACACTCTCCCCTTTCGCAGAAATGTTTATTCCTGCAAAGTAAGAGAACACAGGCAGTAGCAGTATCTTTTGTGAACGTGGAAACACAAATTCTCCTGCATATATCTAAACATATTTTCAGGAGAAGGGATGCTTTTAAAGTTCCATACCAATGACCTGATTTATTTAGTTCTGGAATGATTTCACATGTCTGGGCAAAAAATTATTCTAACTCCTCTGAGTTGCCAATATTTCTGTGATGTTACTACTAAAATTATGGGTCTGGCCACAAAAGTATTACTTTGTGTACGTGATTTATTTTGACAAAAGTCTTACAATTATTTTAAATACAGGGAAAGATTCTGCTTTATAGAGTGATAGAGTGATTTTTAAAACTAGGTATTCACACCCCTACATATATATGTCTGTATTAATCCCACTGGATATTAATTCTGTTCGAGTACTTGACTGTTTGCTAAAACAACCAAAAAACGAATTTAATCTGGAAATAACCAGTAGATCAGTATTGAATGCAACCAAATCACCTTTGAAGCTAAAGAGAAATTTATGATAGAAACTCCAAGTGAGAAAAATTATTCTCCTAACTACCTATTCAAAAGACAAATACTGCTGCTATTGTTGGCTCCTATGATAGCCTGGAGATGAAAGAATGTGAAGAATTCCCAAATTCTATAGAATTTCTTTACATGCATTCAAATCCATATTCCTAGTATTGCTAATTATACTTACTATGGATCTTTTACTAAGTTGATCTCTCCATTTTTCAACTAAACAATTTTCAAGAAGCATCATCCTGAAAAAAAGTAATTTATCTTAATAAGCAATACTTATTATGAAAGTAAGAAGTTCAAAAATACAAAAAATTGTAAAAAACAAAATTCTTCACTGTTAACCCCACAATTCCCCATTTATATTTTGATATTTCATTTCATTCTTCCTTGTACCTATATATATTTTTAGATCACACTGTATATTTAGATCACACTGTACATTACCTTTTAGCATTGTATGCATTTTCTGATATAATTGAATAATTCAAAAAATATAACTTTCATAACAATATAAATTATAACTATGGATAACCATAATATATTTAACGATTTCTCTACTGTCGAACCTCCTCTTTTGCTTAGCTATTATTATTAGCATTGCATTAAATATCGCTAGTCTGCACTGGCTAGTTATATCCTTAAGACAGATTTCCAAAAGTAGAAATCTGGGTCAGAGTTTTAAGGTTTTCAATGCATAGTGTTAAATTATTTTCAAAATGGCTGAACTTTCATTTAATTCACCAACACTAAGACTAGGTAAAAATGGAATCTTGTTTTTATTTGGGTTGCAGAATTAGGAGATAAATATTTTAATATTTATTTACTATTGGTACTTCTTCTGCAACTTTGTATAGATTTACAGATGTAGGCGTATTTCTATATCGTAGTCTTAATGTTTTAAATATTAATTTATATGAACTTTTTATAGAGTAAGATTACTATTCTTTTGTCATACCTGTTGCAAGAACTTTTTATCTTTCTCTTTTTATTTTTGATTTTTCTGTACACAATACTGTCATCAAATATGTGCATTGACATTTTCCCTCGTAATTTCTTACATTACTTTTATGTTTACAAACCACTTTGTTTTTCAGATAGTACACATTTATTTACTGAACTTTATCCTTTTTGATTAGGTCTTTAAAATATTTACCTCTTTAACCCATTTGAAATTTATTTTAGGGTACAAAGTGAAAATACATACTATTTTTCCAAGTAAAGCTATTTGCAACATTTAGTAAATAATAGTTTCATTTCTATTGATTTGTCATATTTCCTTCATGATACAAGTTCTTGTGTGAATTATAATCTGTTGCAAGACTTTTTCCTCTGCTTTATTTATCTACACATCTACTGTTGCTCCGCATGGCTTGAACTAGCTTTATACTAGTCTTGCTTGTCTCATAAGGCACATTTCCTCCCATCCCTCTTATTTTCAGAGCCTCCTTTACATGCCCTTACCAGTTTATTCTTCCAAATGATCATTAGCATTACTTGTGAAGACATAAATCTCAATCATCCATAAAATTTTTACTAGGATTTTTATCAGAATTACACTGTCTATAAATTAATGGGGAAATGACACGAAGGCTGTTATTTAACTCATGTATAATCCATTCACCTGTGCAGCGACCCGGCACATCCCCAGAACTGCTTCTAGTACTGGAGCGGATGCAAAAGCCATACAAGGGACCAGCCCAGAAATATTCATTCACTCAATGTCTTTAGAAAGACAAGATATAAGCAGCAAAACAGCTTTAAAACCAAGAACGCAAGGAATTTTGAAGAGGGTACTAAGTACTGACAGACTCCAGAACAAGACAGTATTCAAGCGAAGTCAGTTTCAAAAGGTGTTTTTTTTGTTTTTGTTCTTTTGAGAAATAGAATCTTGAGCTGTATCCAGAAGAAACAGGTGAGCATTATTAATGGCAGAGAATCAAAGGGAAGACTTTTTATATAAAATTGAGTAGTTCTGCTGGAGAAATAGATTGCAGCAAGTTATGGGACTCAGTCTGGAACCCGCACTGAAGTGTTTGATTTTTATATGTTAAGGACTTGTTATATTATAAGGATAAGTAAAAAGATGCTAAGGAAAGATGTGTGGGGAGACACACCTTCAGCTAGAGATACGTGTGTGAGTGTGCATGTGTGTGTACGTGTGTGTGTATGTAACACTCCAACCAACAAATGTTGTAAATTCAGTGTAAAGAAAATGTGTGGACGTGTAGTCTCAAATGGCCATTTTTCTTTGATTTGAAAGTTATTAAAGAGACCTTTAAAAAATTCAGTATTTGCCACACTAAGATTGATTTGAAAAGAATTGGTTTTACTCAAAGTAATGTATTTGTCTATAAATTTTTGAAATCAGGTAATGAATTCTGAATCCATTCAAATACTCATATTTCCATTTTTCCTTAACTCTACGAAGAATTAATCGATATTTAGGAGATACGATATCCTAACCAAGGCATCTATTAAAACTGATTTTTTCAAAAAGCTAGCGCCGTTTTTTCTTTTTAAGCCACGATTAAGTGGAATTTTATGTTTTTCCCAGGCAGTGTGTAATTTTTTTCTGCTCCTCTGTGCCTACCGTGAGCGCCACTTGTAACACATGATGAGAACGTCTTGGTGGGGCAGGATGTGAGGACACTGGCAGGAAGAATTCGTAATGAGTGGGACTTGAGTTCGCGGGATCGGTGATGAGGACTTGAAGATCTCTTTCACATCCACCACCGTAGTTACTTCATTACAGCCACTCCTCTGCACAGCTTTTATTTTGGCATGAATGACTGCAATTGAAAAATCGATACGTGTTATTGAAGCTTTGGAGAAAAATATGGATGGTTTATTCCTGCCAGCTCCTGAGTCTCTCTTAAAGCATCACTCCTGTAATTACGGTCATGTCCAAGCTGGCCGAATGCAGGCAAAAAAGCCCACACAATCATGTGCTAAATGTAAGGCCTTGCATATTGTCCACAATGTCTTAAAAGTTCTGAATCGTGCTGCAAGATGGAAAAGTAAATTCACAAGCAGGCTTAGTCTGGGATCTGTCTTTGGGTCAGTGACTGCTCCACATTGGGCCACAGATAGGGTTTGAATAGAGAATCCCATGGATCCTTCTCAGCCCTAAAATTCTATAATTCTATGATTAGGGGTTTTTGGGGGGCCAGAAACATATCAGGAAATTTAGTTACATAGAATGTCGATAAAATTTTATAGAAACAATACTCGCTTCTACTCTGTCTTGTAATGATTTTAAGTGAGAATCATATATTCTCAGATTCCGAAGCCACCTGAAAGTTTGTATGGTTCAATCACCCATCTGCTGCTTGAACTCGCTCTGTGCTCCAGAGGAAGTTATTACAGTCATAACATTTTTGCACCGAAAGGAGTCTCTGAAGACTACTGTTCTCAATCCTTTAATTTCCCAAACTGCCCAAGCAGGGTCCATGGTGGGTAGAGGTAGAAGTGTGATTACAGATGGCTGGTAATATCACTGTCTCGGATCCTGCTTTCAATTCTGACTCTTTTGGTCCCTTGCTATTACTGCCTGCAGTGGAGTTGTAATCAGCCGAGGGTGGCTCTGTCTTGGATTCCATCCTAGGAAGCTGGTTTATGAAGGAGCTAAAGAATGTAAATAGAAAATGGTTTCATCATCAAAGTGGTTCTGCGGCTGATGCCCCAGAGAACAGCATGACAGTGAAACTCAGACTGGACCACTAAGTGACTAAGGCTGGATAGCGTCAGATGAGGGACTTTGTGCATCAGATTAAGATGATGTCTACAGAGAACAGGTTTAAAATAACAACAACAAAAAGCTACTAGGAAAGATAGTGTACTTTCTTTTTTGGTTGAATTATGCACTTCGGCTATGTGTGACTCTAAAATCCAACAACCTAAATAAGAGGTTATTTTTTCAGACTTTTATAGTGCCATGATCTTCCTGCTTTTATGTGGGTTGTATAATATAAAGGTTCTTATGATATAAAATTTCAGTTTGAAATATGGAAAGCTAAGTTAGCAAATAAAATGAACAGTTTTCCCCAGTTTCTGTTATTTCAGTAGAAATAATTTAAGAAATGCAAAAAAAAAAAAAAACCCAGAAAATAGCCCAAAAAGATATTTTAAAGGAACACGTTTTTAATTAAATTTACTTTCAAATGATGAGAGCAGAATTAAATTTGCTGAAAACATTCAAAGTAGCATGATTGACTTATTCTCTGAAGAGAGTGCTGTCTGGGTCTTTCAAGTAAGAGAAGAGGGCATTGAAGCTCTGCCAATACTTACAGCCATAGGCTCTTGGGGTTAACATATTCCCACAATTTCTTTAAGGTGTTTAATATCTGTAGCCATTTCTAGGTTAAAAGATACATGTGCAGATCTTAATTCCTGGGTCTCTGGGCCTCAGGTCAAATCCATGGGTCCTCACCCATCCTTCCTGCAGCAATGAAATCTTGAGAAAAGTGAGGTGCTCTCCTGGCTGACGGCACTTCCCACCAGGACAAGTAGGTTCAGGAGTCACACCGAACCACACCACTGCTCTCACCTGGGTAATTTACTTTGTTTTTACTTGCTTTACCCAGAAAAGCAAGACGTTTTTACAGTTGTTATTGTGCCACCTAGAACCCACACGATTAACTAGAAAAACCCCTCTTCTTCACTTCATGACTAGCAGACCTGCCTTTGTCAGGTGCCAAGTCCCCAACCCAATGGTTTCAGCAGATGATTTACCGTAACTGTAGTTTTTGCTCAGATACGTCGCCAGGGTCGGCTTCACCTTTTTGCACTTGCACCGGTCTAAAGAAGACAAAAGAGAGACCAAACAGTTGGGAAAAAAAGATTCAGAAATCACTCTGGGGAGAAGAAAGGGAGGCAGCCTTGAGGATAAAGAACTCACCAGGGCTTAGGCGTTTACAGTCAATGTCAAGAGGCCTTTCCTGTACCATCATGTCTGGAGTGATGTCTATCCACTTAACGTCTGAAACACACACAGAGCCACATGGGTGTGGTCAGTGATTTGATCTGTTCACCCAGCTGGAATAAGAAATCATCTGGAGACACTGACACAGCAGCGCACGCACACACACACACACACACACACACACACACACAAATCCTGGATGGTAAAAATGGTATGTGATTGTCAACTACTTCTTTCATATAGACTCTCTGGGCTTAGAAAAGAAGACTTTTTTCTGGGACTGCTTATCCAGAACAAATTGATGTGAAGGCACGTCCATTTAAACGGGCTGATACATACAGTCAACCTGGATAAATTACATCATTCCGTCCCAAATCTATTTTAAAATGTTGATGTTTCAAGTTGACACTTTACACTAATCAGAATAGCCCAAATATTTCCAAATCCCCACCTCACATTTTGCAGAAACAGTCCATAGGTACCCCAAACAAGCATAGCCCTGTATCATTTCTATAATTTAAGCAATGAATATGTTTTCTCTAAAACTCTGAATTAGAGAGGAGTTTCGATTTTTCCTCTTCACTTTACTTCTTCTCCTCCACGTTTTGGGCAAGCAACACCATAGTTTCTTTAAATGTGCAACAACCTGGGTTAGGTGTGAAAGGAGGCAAAAATATACTTCGGTTTTATTTCAAGAAGTGGATTTAAACCTGCTCCTCCTTCCTAGAAAAGCAGGAAAAAAGACCAAAGAGAAAAGAAGGAAGTGGTGGTTGAGCTCGAGTTGACTAAGATGCCACAGAGGTTGGCTCTGGGTCAAAGACCATGAAACAGACGTCACAGTTTTCCAGCGCAACTAAATTTACAGACTGCACTCCTGGTGAGGAGTGAGAGCTAGCACTGTTTTTTCAGAAGAGCTTTCAAGAGCTAACGTTAAATGAAGAATCCTGGTGGGAACATTCTAATAATGAAAGGATACGTGTGAAGTCCTTAAAGGTGGCTCAGCTCCACCTTAAACCCTACACACTTGTTTACTGCTGCTACTATCTTATTGTATTACTATAAAGGAAAATGTCCCCCGTGGCCCCCTAAGCAAAATCGCCCACCCCTCCCTATGGGACATGGCGCTCCTTAGCTCCCAAAACTCCAGCAGAGAAAGCAGACTTTTCCCGAAGTCAAGTCACAGCCCTTCCCACCTCCTCCAGCTCTCCTAAGTGTTATGGGGGGCTGCTCGACCACCCGCGGGCAGCTGTAGGTGTGGCCGTCGGGTTCTCACGTGGAAGGGACAGCCCAGGGTGCCTCCTCACCCCCCTCGGTCCTTCCCCGGGCCTCACCCTCCGGGAGGTCAGTGACGATGGCCTCGGGCGAGATGCACACGCCCCGGTCGTAGACAGGCAGCTCGTCGCAGGCCAGGCTCTCGGGCCAGCTGTGGTTGTACATCTTCATGAGGGGCTCGCAGTCGTCACGCGCGCGCTGGCACACCGACTTGCACGGCTTGATGGGGTCGTGCAGGAACTCCAGGGTGCAGATGGGCGCGTACATGGCGCAGAGGAAGAAGCGCAGCACGGCGCTGCAGTTCACGTCCACCAGCTCCTCGTACTGCTCGATGGCCAGGACGGCGTTCTCCTGCGTGCTGTGGTGCAGGTGGTTGGGCATCCGCGTGATGTTCCAGGGCATGTGCCGGCACATGGGGATGCGCACCGCCTCGCACGGCGCGCCGCGCACGCCCAGCGCCAAGCGCAGCCACAGGCAGAGCGCGGTCAGGATGGAGAGGAGCATGGCACTTCTCTCCCGCGCCGCCAGCCCGACAGGCAGAATGGGCCTTTCTCTCCCCGTCCCCCTAGTCTTTCTCTCTCCCTTCCCGAAGGAGGAAGTCCTTTAGGGCACAGGGGATGTGCTCGTCCCAAACTCCCGTGGGCAGCAACGCTGGGCCGCGGGGGCCGGCGGGGAGCGTACGCCGTCCGGCGCGCGCAGCACGAGCAGCGCCAGCCCTCGGCCTCCGGGCCGTGAACCCGCCCTGGTAGCTCCAGTCCCCGGCCCGGCAGCTCCGAGCGCAGCCAGCCCCGGCCATTGCGGGACCTATTTATCCCGACACCTCCCCCTGACGTGGGCTCGAGAACGCTCCCTTGGCAGCTGCAGGCGCGGCGCGGGCTCCCCCTCGGCCGCCCCACCCTCGGCCCTCTCTTGCAGGAGTGGTGACATCATCTCCTCCGGGCCGCAGCCCAGGGCTGGAATCCTGCATTCCCCCAAAGTCCGTCCTTTTTAGTCTGGCCAGTCCTTTTTCTCCAGACCAAGAAAAAGAGCCTCTGGCAGTCGTTTTGGACACCGGATCCAAGAAGGTGCAAGAGAGGATTTCAAGAGAGGGAGGGACCGCCTTTCGAGTCAAAGCTGAACTTTGCGCCCTCTGCCTTATGGGTTCCCCAACTGTAGAGTTGGAGGAAAATGGGAACTTCTGCTGCGCGCGAACTCTGAAACATACTTGCCTGCTCCAGTAGGGGGCATGAGAAGCGCTGAGCGGTGAGACCATTGTGTGGGAAGGGGAGAGTGCAGTTGCAAGGGGAAGGACTCATTATATAAACAAACCATCCCCCTCCCAGCCACGAGTTGTATGGAATTTGTTTTTGTTGTTATTATTGTGGCTAGTAGACGTTACTTGGGGCTCCAGTTTTTCCAGAATGGCCTCTGATCTGTACCTGCTCCAGGAACAGAACTGCCTGAAGGTGTAATAGCATCTTCCAGTTTGAGAATGTCTTCCATCCACCAACATCCCCTTTTCCTTCTCCTGACTCCCTATTCTCTCCAACGTGAATGAAAGCAGAAAACAAAGAAGGCTTTGGATACCACAATTTGAAAGATTTTTTTTTTCCTCCTTCATGCCAAGTGATTTCTAATCCAGCAGTCTAACATCTTGATTTTTGATTTGCTTGGAAACTGTTATTTAAATGAAGTAAGAAGCTGTGTACCATGGAGAACAATGATGTATGTTTTGTTTTCTCTTTTATTTTTATTAGAAAGAGGTAGTAGAATCCACTGCTGGCTCAGCTATCCACAGAAAAGGGAGGCTTTAATTGTTCCAAGTGTACATCAATCTTCAGGCAGTAAGATTTCTGGTATATGATATTTTCTTAGGACATTAGAATATGAAAACATGTTATTGGAATGTTAATCTTTAAAAACATGGTTGAAATGGAAATCTGAACTTGAGGCAGACAGATTTTTTTTGTCTCTAAAACTTAGATCCACAAAGTTAGTTTAGTTTTGACCCTGATCAGGACTGAGGATTAAAATAGCTCAAGAAAGGAAAAGCACAACTGACATTTACTGAGCATGTACAATGGGCTCGGGGTAGTGCTAAGTGCTTTAAACGCATGATCTTTTCTTTTTTCTCCCCCAGGAACGTGAATCAAACACGGTAGGTTGAAAGGGTAAATGAGACAAATACATTTCAGGACTCACCCAAGGAGTCCACTTCTATTTTGTGGGAAGGCCGGGGTGACCAAATACAGGCAGGCCAGTCTAGAGAGGTATTCCAGTTTTCTGTAGAACAGATCTCAAGCTTCAAAAATGCCAACGCAGGCTAGCGAAATATCAAGTGAGGGGGATAGCCCAGATGAGATCTCAAGCCATTTTCAGCAGTAAACTCCAGTAGGTATAAATGCCTGGCTTACTGAAAAAGATTTTCAGCCCAAGTTCCTACCAGGGAAGAAGATACAGTTTTGAGAAAGAGCTGGACTCCCTGTCCTTTTCCTAGAGTTAGGTGAGGAGGGCAAACCTGGGGAGGACTCAAACTTCTGCAACCAGTTTGAACCTGCTGCATTAGTTTAGCTATGCAAGTATCAAATGGCGACATTTCAGGTGCTTCCCTGATGTTCGCAGATGGCATGTCTTTTAAGAAAGGGAGAGGAGAAGAAGTTAAGAACCCTTCTTCATAAAGCTCTTTGCTTATCCCATTAGGTCTGTTCGTAGTCTGGCCTTAGTGTTTCTAGGAGAGGCTGGCAGTGTTGAGGGATTCATCCGAAGGGTCTGTCAACCAGCCTCCATCTTCTTGCCCGGCTTTAGCACTCAGTCCATTACCTCACACTTGACATTGATTTGCCAAAAGCTCATGTAACTGGGGAAGCTCCCCTGGTCAGTGGCTTCTCTCTGGTAGCTCCTTTGCAGTCTCCTCCAGGGCCTGTTTCTCTGCCCATCCTTTCAATGTCTGGAGTTCTCTAGGGCTCTGTCCTCAGCCTTCTCCTTTCTGCACTCCCGGCTGCTCCAGGCTGGTTCACCCTCGGCACTGTTGACAGTGGGGCTGGATAGTTCTTTACTGGGTGAGTGGTGGTGGTGCTGGGGGCTGTCCTGCACATTGTGGGAAGTTTAGTAGTATCTCTGGTCTCCTCCCACTAGATGCCAAGGGCGGCTTACCCCCTACCCCACTGTGATCATCAATAAGGTCTCTAGATATTGCCAACTGCCCCCTGGGGGACAAAGTTGCCCTGGGTGGAAAACCACTGTCCTACTCTCCTCTCTGGCTTCAGGGACCACCTAGATGTCAATGGCTTCCAAATCCAGACCTCCGGGCCTGCTGGTCTCTGGAAGTGGTTATCCAACTGTCCCCTGGGAATTTCCACCCATATATCCCACAGTCATCTCAAAATCAGCCAACCCTAAACTGAATTTATCTTCTGTCACTCGGGGCTGAGCTCCCAGCGGTCCAAACCAGAAACCTCTTCCTCCGAGTCTAAATCCCTCTCTCTTGTTCCCAACTCTTCCACCCTCTGCATTTCTACAACCACGGCCTTAGCTCAGACAGCAGCTCTTGTCTGGAGTGCAACAATATCTTCCTCCTTCTCCCTGCCCTCTGCCTTGCCCTGCCGTTCTCCACACTGACCTGGGGGAGCTTCCTAAGGCACATCCCTGATGATGCTCTCCCTAGCTTTACATGTACGGATGGCTCCAACAACCCCGGTATTAATAACTAATCCTTAAAATGGTTTTCAAGGCCTTGAGTGATCTGGCTCCGGACTACCTTCCGCTTCAGACTTGAACCCAAATATCACACTCATTTTCTCTTGTCGCCGCACCTGTCTCTCATACAGGACCGCTCTCTCCCACTTTCACCTGCCTCATGCTTCTTCATCCCTGAAAGGCAGATCTAGTGAAAAGACTCTATAAACGTGGAAAGCAAGGCTTTGTTTTTAAACAGTTGTTTTCTTTCTTCTTGATTCCATACTATAGATCCTAACATGACACCAGCATAAACCCAGTTAACTTTCTTCTTGATGATCCTAACCTCGCAGACACACAAACCTCTAGGCTTGTGGTGTTGTCAAGTGATGAGTGAGGGAAGCAGTCTCACTGCAAATGTGGCCTCCAGGCATGTCCCTGAGTCCTCAGCCCAAGAGCAAGGGCCTATTTTCTAGTCCCCCAGGCTCTTTACGGGGAGTGGGGGGGCTACCAAACGGCCATGATAAATGACTGGTGTCATTTCTTCAGGAAGGAACCCTTTTTCCATTTTTAATTTGGAGTCAGCAGGTGGCCATTTTGATAAAGGGACAGGGTCCCTGCGGCACAGCAAGTGCTGAGGCCCTGCTTCCCCGACCCTGACCTCGAGCTCGTCCCCCAGAGTTGGTTACCCGTTGAATACTCAAGTTAGCAGAGAAACATTTTCCTTCTCATCGCTCCCCCCCCACCAGCCCCCCTTTAAAATACGGATGCCCGTCACGGTGCTAGTGGCACCACTGCCACTGCATTTCCTGTTGGCAGCAGAGAGCAAGTGAAAACAGAAGCTGCAGCGGGCAGCGGCCCAGGCACAAATAGCTCCCGCACGATTCACCAGAGCTTCCCCGGGGCCCAGGGCCCGGCTCCCAGGCCTTGCGCGTCCGGATCCCCAGAGCCGTAGAGGCCGCCGCCGGCACCGGCAGCAACTTGGCCCAGACCGCATTCGGGCACAGTGCGAGAGAGCTCCGCGCCGCGCTTCTCTCGGGCTGCTCAGCGACCCCCTCGGGCTCGGGCTGGGCCTCGGGGGGCGGCGGGCGCGGCGGACGGCGATGCCGGGACGCGCTCTCCTCCGCATGGCCCGCGGGGCCCTGGGCGCCTGGCTGCTGGGCGGCCTCTGGGTCTGGGCGCTGGGCGGCCTCTGCGGCCTGGGGGCGGCAACGCCGGGGCCCGGGGCCGGGGGCTCCCCGGGGGCTCAGCGCCCGTGCCTGGCGCCGCAGCAGTGGGAGGGGCGCCAGGTGCTGTACCGGCAGAGCACCGGGCGCTACAGCCGCGCCCTGCTCTCCTACGACGGGCTCAACCAACGCGTGCGGGTGCTGGACGAGAGGAAGGCGCTGATCCCCTGCAAGAGGTACGCGGGGCGCCGGGGAGCGGGGCGTGGGGTCGCGAGGCCCGGGGAGGGCGAGGTCGCGGGGTTTCCAGCCGCTCGCGGCGCTTCCCTCCCCTCCAAGACAAACTTCGCCGAGAGCATGGCTTGGGGACAACACAGTCGGGGACTGGGTGGCGGCTGGGCGAACTGGGGGCGGCCTGCTAGCGGGCACTCAGTGAGACCCCGCGGGGCGGTAGCCGGTGAAGAAATGACCGGCCGGGCGCTCCAGGCCCAGGTTCGCCCACGCTCGCTCAAAGGCTGCTGAGTCAGCCGCCTGGCTCCTGGTGCCCGCTTCGAGGCTAGGGCGTGTCTTTTGCACTATCTCAGCTCTTCCAGGAGCCCTCTGCGAGGACGACAGGCAGAGTTTTGTTTTTTATTTTTATTTTATTTTTTTACATTTTAAAGGAATGTGACAACACTGCAAAAGGTGTGTGGAATCAGTTTTAAAAAATAAACTCATCACTGTGTCATAACCATTAAAATTTCGGTCTACTCGCTTAAATTTTCTTGTAAGCAAGTTTTACATTCTGTATTCAAAAATCCTATGTCTGTCTTTTTTTATATAACACGATCTCTTATGTGTTCTTATTTACCATTTTATTAGTTGGCCCCTACCTATTTTTAATGGCTGCACAATATTCCACTGAGGGGTTATGCTACAATGTTTTTTAACCACTGGTCTGATCATTCACCTTTCTGAATCTCATGTGACAAAGGACCCTCTCTTTCTGAGACCTCAGCTTGCTTCTGACCTCTTTAAGACCTGATTTATATTTTGGGATCACCAGCTGTCAATTGCCCCCCCACCCCCCGTTCCTGTTTCTCTGTGTGTGTTCCTCCCAGGGTTATGCTGACCTCTTCGTATGGCATTTGCATCATTAGGAGGTGCTGTGTGAATGTCCATAGTTTAAGGCTCCAGTGGGCAGTAAGATGTGGGGCAAATTTGATATCATTTTACCTAAAAGCATTTGTCCAAGTATTAGGCATCTTGAAGACAGTATGGAAGTGCCAGAACCCTTCAAAGGAGTATATTCGAGAATGCAGAATAATGCATGATGACTGTAAACCATGAATGCTGAGGCGGCCTGGGGCAGCTGAGTCATCGTGGTGGGCTGGGAGTATCTGTTCTCTTTCAAGAACATGAATGTTTTCTGTCAAGTGTCGAAGGTCTTTGTGATAATAATAGCAACAACCAACATTTGGGTACTTGTTATGTACCAGGCATGGTGCTGAAGACGTTCCACATACCATATGATTTAGTTTAAATCTCACAACAACTTGACAATGCAGGTTTTATGATCTCCAGTTTACGGACAGAGAATCTGGGGTTGAGGGAGATTAGACAGCTTTCTCAAGATCAAGAGTTGGGACTTGAGGAAACTGAGTGGAGTCCGACATCTATGATGTAATAACAGGCTCTTGTCCGTTCATTCATTCTTTCAACGTGCATTTTTTCGTGTCAGGCGTTTTGTATAATCAGAGTGAGTCCTGGGCTTCAGGGAGGGCATGGTCTGGGTGTAGAGTCACGCCAGTAAGAATTCCCATACAGTGGGGTGATGGATGAGCTGGGCACGAGATCACCTCAGACAGGCACCTAACCCAGGCTTCCTGGAGGAGGTGGGACAGGAGCGAGTCCCCCAAACCCCGGACGAGCTGACCATTACAGGGAACGAGGCGTGGAGGGAAGACTGGTCCAGGGGGATGCGGGTGTATTCCATCCTGCCACAGGCAGGGCTGAGAATATTCCAAGAACTGCAGGCCAATCACTATTAGACTGAAGCACGGAGTATGGCGGAAGGTTGAGGACCCAGGGAAGGAAGGATATTTAAGCAGTGGAATGCCGTGATTGGATTTTATAAAGAAAACTGGTTGTATGGTTGAGACTAAAGAAAAACAAGAGAAGAAGCCGAAACATGACCTAGGAGATGTCTGTAGAGAGAGGCAGGTGAAAGATGGGGAGTGGCAATGGCTATGGTGAGAAGTGGTCGCGTTAGGGAAGTATTGAGGATATTGACGAGGCTTATTGAAGGAGGTGCAAACGATTAGATGCTATGCTGCGGGGTGGTGAGGGGGAGGGAACAGTCATTTTTGGCTTCTGAAGCTTACAGTACTGATGGCATGAATAGATGGGGATGCTGTTCGCTGAGATGGGGTTTGGCTTTCTGCACTTGTGATAAAGGGTCAAGCGCTGCTCTTTTTTTTTTTTTTTTTGCGGTACGCGGGCTTCTCACTGTTGTGGCCTCTCCCGTTGCGGAGCACAGGCTCCGGACGCGCAGGCCCAGCGGCCACGGCTCACGGGCCCAGCTGCTCCATGGCATGTGGGATCTTCCCGGACCGGGGCACGAACCCGTGTCCCCTGCATCGGCAGGCGGACTCTCAACCACTGCGCCACCAGGGAAGCCCTCAAGCGCTGCTCTTTGTATTCGTTGTTGTGAAGCCTTGTACGGTAGTGGCGTATTGATGAGTAGTCATGTCGAAGGTGGGCTGAGATGGCCCAAAGCACACCGCTGACACAGAGGAGTTTGGCCAGGACGAGGATAGGGTTCACGGCTGCCCCCCCTCCCCCGCCCCAAGGTAGTATTTTCACAACGTAAGGGATTAGGCTTTAGAGTCAGGTAAATCTGCCTCGGAATTCAGATTCCTAGTGTGGGTCTTTGGGGAAGTTACTAGATGGGAATACTACTAATGCCTCATGTATTGCTTTGTTGTGGGGATGAAATGACTTCAAGTATGAATAGCACACAGTGCAGTGGTCTGACACATAGTACAAAGGGTGCTCAGCATGCGGCCGCAGCTATCCGCATGGCCACCGCCATGATCGCCATCCTGGTGAATGTACCATGGCCCAGAGACTCCCTGCCAGCCCTGTGGGCTCAGACGGTTGATCTGGCAGCACACTCGAGGGCCCTTCCTTTAGGAGCCGACTAGGAGCAAACAAGCTCAAAGGTTACACTGTATATTTCAGTGAGTGCTGCAGCTGGCATGGGGGCCAGAATTCTCAAATCTGACTAGGTCATTCTTTCCCTGTAGGCGGAACTCTGTGGAGAGCCAAATTCTAATCAGGAAGTTGTGAGCAAAGACTTGGAGCAAATTCACGGAGTCTAATGATTGCCTGCTCTAGGCTAGGCCGTGTGCTCAATGTCGACCTTTCCATCATGCATAAGACCGGCCAGTCCAGCGTAATCAGGCTAAGATAAAGTGATGCATCATTTTCACCAGAGTGGTGCCTTGTCGCTGATTCTATGCTACCCCAATGCTGCTGGTCCAGACTCCCTCCGCTCTGCATGGGGCCTTGGAGGGTACTGCTCAGGTTGTCTTAGAAATCCTTCTTCTATGACTCCATGATCAATTAATGTAGTCTTCATATATGTGTATTATATCTTTAGTGGGGTCACAGCCAAATCTTGCTGGCCTAGGAGCTTTTTTGTCCCCGTGTGGTGATTTGTTTCTTTCTTTCTTTAACTCAAGTGTAGTTGATTTACAATGTTGTGTTAGTTTCTGGTGTACAGCAAAGTGATTCCGTTATACCTACATATATCCATGTTCTTTTTCATATTCTTTCCCATTATGGTTTATTACAGGATACTGAATATAGTCCCCTCTGTCCATGTGGTGATTTCACATTTCTTTGCCCTGATCCCTCAAGTGTTGATTTCACAGTTTAGCTTTTAGAAGGCCATTTTATTCCCCATCTTTCCGATTTCTTGGCAAGGTTCTGTCCCACAGTCCCATCTCTGGCCCTAAGTCAGATGTAGAAAAGAATGTTTAGTGCATAAATGCGTTTTTAAGCTCTTTAAATGTAGATTTGTTGGAACAAACTCAGAAACTTTTTCAGGTATTAGCAGTCTGGCCAAGAAACCAGATGTTATTTGAAGAAAATATGGATGGGTTGTCTCTTCATATTTATTTATAAGTTGAGAAGTAGTTTTAGAATTGGATCAACTTCTTAAGATTTTTATTTTGCATCCAGTTAGTTATGGAAAGTCCCACTGATAGTTACTGTGGAATGACTAGGATTTTCCAAGCTTTCTTCTCCCTGAGATGATGGAAAAGATTAAATAACCTTACAAGCTTCAGATAAGACAAGCCTTAGCAGAGAATGGGAAATATTAGTAATTGATACTATTTTGTTTTCTGGTTCCAACTGTCTTTCCTATAAACTCACAAGTATTACATTTGGAAGACTGAAGGAAAAGCAAGATTACTTTGTATTTCAGTAACATAGTGAACTTTATGGGAGAAGCAATGTAGATACTGAATGAATTTTGTTAGGTTACCAGTAACTTACTGCTCCCATTTACAAGATGGTGGATTGGGAGTTGGAATTAATGACGCAGAGTGAGCAGAGAAGCATTAAGAGGACATGCATTGGTAAATTAGGAATATATCTTAGAAGACTATTCAACTACCAATCCTACATGTTTGGGATTTTTTTTTTTGGTAAAAGATTAAAAACATATGTCTTAAATAGAGTGACAACTGGATTCTTATTCAAATTCTGATTAGTTCATCTGTGTCTCAATTTTTCCAGACCATTCTGTTTCTTGGAGAACAGAATATAATTTCTCTATTCTTAGAGGAAACCACTTAGTGTAGTGGAGAGAGCATGGACATCCATTTAGACAGTCGTGGGAAGGCAAACATGGCTTCTAATCCTGGCTTCACCTCCACAAGGTCCTTTGCTTCTCAGAATGTCAATGTTTTTCATCTTTTAATTTGACTTTAATGATATCTACAATGTTTATACTAAATAATATGTAGGACTTCTTCCTTAAAAGCTAGGTACAGATAAGATTAAATGATACCATGAGAGCACTACTTGTACTTTTATTATATTAGGCTGATTCCTGTTTCTACCAAGATGCAATGAACTTGACATAAATTCTAAATGTTTTCTCAACTTGTCCCTTTGTGTAGACAATTCAGAGTTCTTTTTCTTCCTTCTTTTGACCTAAGCTTGTGTTCATGGGTAGAGAAGAGCAAGGCTGCCTTTAAATGCTTTGGCTCCAAACTCAGAAGGCTGTCCTCTCCATGGAGCCTCCCTGTATACTAAGGGGTTGAATAGGACTGCTTACAGAAGTGCCCCTCCAAGGATCCGCTGTGGAAGATTAATTACAAGGGGTGTTATCACACCAGGCAACTTCGACAATCATATGTGTTTGAGAATCAGGATTAGGTTTTATTTTTCCTCCACATATACAATTTTATTTTGAAACTATCTCACACTTACAGAAAAGTTGCAATTATAGTCCATAGCTATTTTTTCCCCTGAATCATTTGAGAGTAAGCCGCCAACTTGATATCCCCATGACCCCCAATACTTCAGTGTATATTTCTTACAAACAGTGCCATTGACCTGCATAACTGCAACACAGCCATACAAATCAGGAAATTAACATGCATTCATTTCTACCATCTGAAATTCAGGTCTCATTCAAATTTTTCCATTTGTGCTTTTTATGTTCTTATAGCAGAAGGACCCAGTTTATATTCAAGCATTGCATTTAAATGTTGTGTTTTTTTAGTCTCTTTCTGTCTGGAACAGTTCCTCATTCTTTCTTGCACTTCAGTACAGGCCAGTTATTTGGTAAAATGTTCCTTGATTTGGGTTTGTCTGATGTTTCCTCATAATTAGATTCAAGTTATTCACTTATGGTAGGAACGGTAGGACTGACATATCTGGATGTTTACTTTGATAACTTGATTACTGATGTCTGCATGGTTTCTTCAGTGTGAAGTGACACTTTTATACTTTGTAATTCATAAGTATTTTATAGGGAGAGATTTTAGGACCATGTATGTATCCCATTCTTCACTGAAGTTTCAAGTTATTCATTTGTTTATATCAGCATGGACGCTAGCATTCTCATTGAATTGCATTTGCTCTCATTGTTTATTTGATGTTCAAATTGTCCCAGATTTGGCCAGTGGGAACCTCTTCAAGTTGGCTTCTATGTTCTTTTGACAGGTCTCCCTTATTCTTTGATCACTTCCTGGCTTTGTGGCAAGATATTCCAAGATCATCTGTACTTTCCCTGCCAGAGTCTTGGAATAAGCCATTTCTCAGGAAGCTCTGGTTGCTTTTACTGGAGAATAATATTTGGAAGCCTAGGCCCCTGGTCTAGTTGTGCCCATGGCTCTTGGGTGGCACTGCTTCCAGGCCCCTTCACTGGACAAAGCAAGATGTGTAGGTTTGAATACGTACATACATATGCACATACACACACAGAGTCACTAACACATATATACAAACATTTATATCTACATTTATTTCTAAGCTTCCAATTCTAATACATAGAGATATTTATACCGATATCTCTAATTCTGATCCACCACCACATGGATCATTCTAGTTTACTCCTGTTCATTTTTCGTACCTACCTTTTTAGGGAGTGAGAAAACTGGATGCCTTTATTCAACTGCAGTAGGTAACCAGTCAGGCATTGCTATGGTACCCCCCTCCCTACATGGATGCCTTCCTCTTGGGCTCTGCACCACAGGCCAGGCCATGTAGACACCTACCTCGTTTGGCCCTGTCTAATGGCTTTAGACTAAATTGTTTAATAAGGGGAAGGGAAGGTCAGGTTACATTTTTTTATATGTTTTTCTTTTGGATTTCTCGGGGAAACATCATTGTAAATCCTCAGGGAGATGAATTAGTATGAAATGTTCAACAAATTTATTTGATCCCGAGCCCTGCTTTGCATGGATTGGGCTCTCATTTGAAGAAATCCTGACTTTCAGAATTTCAGAAAAATTACTCCTTTGCCCTTACTCCCTCCTCTTGGTCTCTGATAACTGGAGCCAGTATTTTCTTTTATTGGCTCAGGAAGTCTGACTGCTTGTGGCATTTTGATCCTCGAAAAATAAACCATGATGATTTGCAATACTGAATTTTTCTTCAAGAAAGAGATTTTATTGGACGCACATAAAGTTTGCTTTAAGAGTCTTAATTCTGTGGGTCTACTGACCCTGGATTTCAGAGGGTTGATGCTGGCATGTGGAAAAAGTGGGCAGTGAGGAAAAAGAAATTCCAAGGAAGATAAGCCTAGGAGAGTAAAGGGACTGGTGGGATAGGAGACTAACTTATAAAAAGAAGCCAGAGGTGGTCACCATACTGCTTTGAAAACATCTTTATTTCTCTCCATTAACCTTGAATTGTTTCTTCCTCATTCTGACCTCAAAGATGGTGGTCAGGGGCAAAGTGCCCAAAGATCTGAAAATATTCCACCAATTAGTGGTTTGTTTTTCCTGGAATAAATGTGATAGGCTTATATTTCCCCAATTCCAGTAAAAATCTTCCATTTTCCCCCTTTATAATTTATTTTATTTTACCCAGCTTTCAAGAAAAAAAAATCTTCTCTTGATCTAACTAACTGAAACCCCATTCTCCCCTTCTATTTAAAGCAAATCTCATGCTAACTCCAATTTCTGTCCTCCCATGCTCTCTTGGACCCCCTCCAATCAAACATTGATCATCACAGCTCTACTGAAGCGGTTCTGGTCAAGGGCAGTACACTCCACATTACTAATCAAGTGATCTTTTATCTGGTCTCATTTTACTGTTGGTCATTTCCTCCATCTTGAAGTATTTTCTTCATGTAGCTCTCAGTACACTATGCTTTTCTAGTTCCTCTCCTTCCACCACATTTTCTTACCTTCTCAGCCTCCATTGCTCTTTCTCCTCTTCTCTTGGATCATTAATGGTGGAATGTTCCAGGGTGCAGGCTTCCCATCCCTTTGCTTTTCTGTCTCTACCCCTTTTTTGGTGATCTCATCTAGATCATGGAGTCAAATGCCATCCTTACCTGAAGGACTCTCACATGTGCATGTCCAGCCTAGAGCTCTCTCCTGAACTCTCTGTTCATATATGCAGCTGCTTGGTTGAGTTCTTCTTTTGGATCTCTGACAGCTATCTCAAACTCGGCATGTCCAAAATTAATGCCTCCCCTGCAAACAAACAAACAAACAAAAGTTATTCTCCTTGCAGTTTTCTTTACCTCAGCTAGTAACAACTCCAGTTCCTCAGGATCAACCCTTAGAGTCATCCTTGATTTCTTTTTCTCCCACTTGCCACAAGTAATCCAGAAGCAAACTCTATCAACTCTAATTTTGATATAGACCCAGACTTGTAGACCAGAATCTGACCACACCTTTGCTGCCACCCTGGTCCAAACCTTCATCATTCTTGCAATAGCCTCCTAACGGGTCCCTACTGCTGCCTTTGCTCCCTTTGGTCTGTTCTCAACATAACAGCCTGAGTGATTCTGCTAAAAATTGTTGTATCATGTCTCGTGTCTGCTCAAAAACCCTCCTGTGCCTTTCTGTGTCTCAGAGTAAATGTTTTTGCAAGGACTTGAACACCCTGTGGGATCTGCTCCCCGACCCCCTCCATACCTTGTCTTTGACCTCTTTACTCCACCGTCCATCCCTCATCACCTCATTGCCAGCTCACTCACTCCAGCCCATGGCCTCAGCATTCTCACTCCTTTGGCACTTGTGTTGTGGATTCCGCTGCCTAGAAAGCCTTTTCCCTAAAGAGCTGTATGGCCCACCCCCAAATTAGACTGTCCCTTCTCTCCACATTTTCATACATCCCACCTCACTGCCTTTTATGTTCAAGATATTTACCTATTATTTAATATTTTTATTAATATTTTATTAACATAATATTTAATTTAATTAAAAATTTTAAAGTCTGTTCCCTCATATCCAAAGTAAGCTCCATAAGGTCCGGGATTTTTCTCTGGTTGTTGCTGTATTTCCAGCACCATAGAACAGGCCTGACTAAATATTTTTTGAATGAGGGAATGAGTAACAATGATACACAGTCATTGTAAACAGATATCTAAAATACAGATATGGGGCTTCCCTGGTGGCGCAGTGGTTGAGAGTCCGCCTGCTGATGCAGGAGACACGGGTTCGTGCCCCGGTCGGGGAAGATCCCACATGCCGTGGAGCGGCTGGGCCCGTGAGCCATGGCCGCTGAGCCTGCGCGTCCGGAGCCTGTGCTCTGCAACGGGAGAGGCCACAACAGTGAGAGGCCCACGTACCACAAAAAAATTAAAAAAAAAAAAAATAATAATAAAAAAA
This sequence comes from Kogia breviceps, assembly GCF_026419965.1. Taxonomy (NCBI): domain Eukaryota; kingdom Metazoa; phylum Chordata; class Mammalia; order Artiodactyla; family Physeteridae; genus Kogia; species Kogia breviceps. The sequence continues at coordinate 98,880,262 of NC_081318.1, forward strand.
TAAAATAAAATACAGATATGCAAAGAGAAAAAAATAAAAATTATCCATAACTGCCAAAGTGATAATGACTACTGGTAACATCTTCTAAATATCCTAAGAGATTTTTAGATGCAAAATGTACATACTGTAGCCCATACTGTTTTATAATAGGCTGTTTTTCATTTAATAATATTGTGCAAGCTCATCCATACTGACTAGTCTGCTTGTATCATCTTTGAACTCCTGGCTTCTCCTCATTCAGGTCTTAGCCCATCACCTTCTCAGAGGGGCCTTCTGTGACTGTCCAACAAAGCCCTTCCCACCAGCCACTCTCCATCACATCTCATTCTATTTCCCTTAGGACACTATCACTGAGTGACATTTTCCTGTGTCTCTCTTCCCTGGAGTGAGAGGAGAAATTGATCTGTCTGGTTTACTACCAAAAGCCCAGCACCTAGAAGTGCTTGGCACATAGTAAGTCTCAGTAAATGTGTGTTGAATGGATAAATACCATTTTTATGACTTTTGGATTTCTAGCATTATACATGTTCATGGTGGAAAATCTAGATAACAGAGAAGAGCAAAATAGAGTAAAGAGAGTCCTGTTGTCCAGGATTAACAACCCTTATACATGTGCTTATGGATTTTTTAATTTCTATTTCTGTATATACAGTTGTAAAATTAAAGTGGAAACATGCTATGTGATTTTTTAGATTTAACAAAACATTGTACATATTTCTCATGCCACCAGGTAATCTTTAACAGAATCATTTTTAATGACTGCATGGTATTCTGGCTAATGGATGGAACAGAGTTTCTGTGAACAGTCCCTTATAGGGGACAGTTACGTTTCTTTTTCTCTTTATTTATTTGGTTGCACCAGGTCTTAGTTGTGGCAGGCAGGCTCCTTAGTTGTGGCTCACCAGCTCCTTAGTTGTGGCATGAAAACTCTTAGTTGCGGCATGCATGCGGGATCTAATTCCCTGACCAGGGATCAAACCCGGGCCCCCTGCATTGGGAGCGTGGAATCTTAACCACTGTGCCACCAGGGAAGTCCCCAGTTATGTTTCTTTCCCCTCTATTTTTCACTAGTATAAACAACTACAGGTATGACCTTGTATTTGTGTGCAATTATATGTGTACCACTTTAAAAATATTTTGGATAGATTCTTTGATAAGAAAATGATTGAAAAGCGATTGCACATTTATAAATTTTTGACAGCTTTGCTCTTCAGGAAGGTTGTTCCAGCTGATATTTCAACTGGCAGAATATGAATGTTCGTGTTTCCCACACTCACACCTATAAGGAGCCTAATTTTTTTTAGCAATTTCAAATATGATAAACAAGAAAATGAAGGGCAAAGTGACATACCTGCAGTGATATCACACCCCCTTGTCATGAGTCTCACTCTAAAGTGAATGCCTCTAATTTGTCACATTTAAGTCTCCTACTGGCTGCTGGTTTAACAAAGATACACTATCATGTTCAGTAAATATTTTTCTGACGTGTATTATAAAGAATTTATTCTAATCAGAATGAATCTTAAACTTCCCCAATCTAGTGACTTGTACTAATAGATTGCCCGACATTAAACCATCTTTGCATTCCTGAAATAAATTCCAATTTATTATTATGCATGATTCTTTCAATAGTCTGCTTGATTTGATTTGCTAATATTTAATATTTGTTTTTATCTATAACTATAATTTAGCTTGATCTATAGTTTATATTTTTGTGTTTTCTATATTTTAATGTCAGGATTTTCATAGCTTTGTAAAAGAATTGGCAAGCTTTCTGTATTTCTCTATGCTCTATAGTCTTGAGGTTGGAAAAAATTGAGTCATGAAACCATGTGGACCCAACTCCTTTTGAAGAAGTAACTCTTTGATCTCTTTTTAAGATCAAACATCTAAAATGTCACTAGGCTATTGTAAGGATTTTTTTTCTGGTTATTGACCTGCTTACCTTTCTGCTTAAGTCTTAGTCAGTTTTGGTTGTTTATATTTTCCTAGAAAATCTTTTATTTCATCACGATTCTATTTATCATTATAACACATTTGTACATAATATTTCTCTCTTTTTAAAAATGTCTTTATTGGAGTATAATTGCTTTACAATGGTGTGTTAGTTTCTGCTTTATAACACAGTGAATCAGCTATACATATACATATATCCCCATATCCCCTCCCTCTTGCGTCTCCCTCCCACCCTCCCTATCCCACCCCTCTAGGTGGACACAAAGCACTGAGCTGATCTCCCTGTGCTATGCGGCTGCTTCCCACTAGCTATCTATTTTACATTTGGTAGTGTATATATGTCCATGCCACTCTCTCACTTCGTAACAGCTCAACCTTCCCACTCCCCTTGTCCTCAAGTCCATTCATAATATTCTCTTAACTCTTAAAAAACTTCACCTTATCTATCAATATCCCCTTTTCTTCCCAATATTCTATATTTGTATTTTCTATCTTTTTCCTAAGAATTACATTTTAACAATAAGCTAATGGATTCATGTGATGGTTTTATGGTTTATTATTCCCTTATATTTTACATCTTATATCTTCTTTGTTGAGAATTAAATTACAGTGCCTACCCATATTTTGAAAAGTTTTAAAGCAGGATTATAGTGGAGCATACACTCCACTACAGGTAGGAGGGCATGCCATGACCAATGGATCACCCAGGTTCCTTTTATCCATGAGCTACTCCCAGCTCTTCTCTCATCAAACACTGTCTTCAGTGTTTCTTCTGTTCCTCAATCTCAGGTTTGGAGAATTTCCCCCAATATGGGCACTGGAAGTTTCCCCAGCACCAGTGGTTTTCTTCAGAAGCAGTGCATCTTGAACCGAGAGGCCATCTGAAGAATCAGACCCTAGCAGGGTGACTACGTTGCCCTCAGAACTTCCAAAGAAAGGAGAAACTCTTGGGATAGATGGCCCCCAAACAGAAGAAGCAGCTGCTCCTGGACAAAAAGGCTGCAGTGCCTTGGATGACCCCTGCCCCTTCACAGAAGGCTGCTCTTATTGTGGCTTAAAGTTAGGTCTACTGGGAAAGGTCCAGAGTGTGAGCTCTGCCAGTGAGTGAGGACAGTCTTCTGGGTTTCAGACTTCTCATTGTATCTTCACATGGTGGAAGGGGCCAGCTAGCTCTCTGGGGACTCTTTTATAAGGGCACTAATCCCATTCGTGTAGGCTCCACCCTCATGACCTAATCACCTCCCAAAAGTCTCACTCCTAATACTCACCTTGGGCTTTAGGTTTTCAACATGAATTTTGGGGGGGATAAAAACATTCAGATCATAGAACCCAGAGAATCTGCTGCTCTGGAGCATCTCAGAAGTTGCCAAGGAAGATGCTGGCAGATGGAAAGATGGTGGCACAGGGCCAAGGGGCATATCAGTTCCTAGGTCCGATGTAGCCTTGTCAGCTACAGGTGAGGTATAACTTATGAGGACTATATCTGATGTCATGAACCACCAGACTAGTTGGTGTGGCATCCAGGGGCAGCCATGATGAATGCCAGGGCTCTGAGGTTGCTTGAAAATACTTTCAGGGAAGACTGTGGTGAGCAGAACCATCTGCATTGACCCCAAAGCTACTAAAACATTGCCCCCAAGTCCCTTACTGAGATACCTCTTATATCCTCTGGAATTGTAACACCTACTGCCCAGAGTGTCTCACCGAGAAGCCGATGACCCGGGATTCCAGGCTGGGAATGGTAGACGTTCCTCTGAGGAAGATGCTTGGGCCACCATGGAGCTATCTGAGCTGGCTGAAGTCAAGCAGAGACAGCACCTGCTTCAGAATCCCCAGGGCAACTCTTGGCAGAGGGGTCCTGGTATAACTGGGGAGGCAGAGGCAGTAAAGTAGAGAAAGCCTGGGGAACAGAAGCTCTCACTTCAGGAGAAACAGGCAGAGGACCAGTGGAAATTCTATCAGCCTGCACTCTTGGGAGCAAAGGACACTGGGGAAAGAATCCACCTCATATTTAATATCCATTGAGATGCCACGTCACGTGCTGTGTTCTTGTGTGGCTTATGTGTTTCCTCTGGATGTGGGAGTCCTCTCTCTCATATGAGCCCTTTGTTGCAGACTCTGTATTTTGGACAGTGATTCTTCTTGTAGCCCAGTACCAGGTATTGTCTGGCTCACCCCTGAGACCCCAGAGGAGCCACCCTCCTGAAGACTCGGTCCTCCTTGGGATTCACTTTTCAGGTGCCAGAAAAGTTTCTTTTGTAAAGGATGAGTATTTATTTAGGTCCCAGTCGGTATGTGGAAAAGAATTTAAAGTGTTTGGATGGTTTCTCCTCTTACCTTCTTTCACCACGCTGAGTCAAGCCTGTAAAAGGTCAACTTCTTCACTTGTTAAAACACAGAGGAAGTTTTATAGTGTGTGTTTGTACAAACTGCTAAGTAGCTTTGCTACAAGGCCTCTGTTAAAAGAGAAACATAAATTATTTTACTCCTTTTATTATTCACTGCAATTTCTTTTATATTTATATTCACATTCACCTGACTCCTTGATTTTGATTCATGTTTCGGTCAGCTAGAGAATATACTCAATTAATTTTCTTCAGACAGGGTACTGCTGTGGTGGTGTAATTTCAGAGATTTTGAATGTTGGAGAAATTTCACTTATTTTTTTTACATAATGATAATTTGGGGGTGTATACAATTCATTGGGTAATAATAGTATTTTTGCTTAAATTTTTTTATGGCATTTAGACCTCTGTAAGAGAAATCTGATACCAAAGTAATTTGGGGTTAGTTTTAACAATTTTTTTTGCTGCCCAAGTCTCTGTAGGTTGTTTTCATTATCCTTGAACATTTTAAATTAAAAAAAAATATTTTTTTATGGAAGTATAGTTGATTTACAATGATTTCAGGTATACAGCAAAGTGGCTCAGTTATACATACTCAGTTATATATATATATATATATGTATATATATATATATACACACATATATATAAAATACATACATACATAAACATATGTTCTTTTTCAGATTCTTTTCCATTATAGGTTGTTATAAAATATTCTATATAGTTCCCTGTGCTATACAATAGGTCTTTTCATTTATCTATTTTATATATAGTAGTGTGAATATATTAATCTTTGAACTTTATTAACATCTCCTGGTTAATGCCCAGCTCTAGGGAAATTTCTGGAGGCTTGATATTCTGTCTTCTCTCTTTGTTCCTTGTAGAATACCTCTCTACTTAACATGTACTGGTTCTCTTACACCTGCCCCCCACATTTCTTATCTTTTCATTAGCCTTTTCATCACTTTTTATGTGTTTTTACTTGAGTTCTGAAATAATACCTTTTTGTTCACTGCTTCTGTTTTTTGGTTTTTAGTTTTTTTCCCCCATATCCAGTCTGCTCCATGCTGCCTTCACTGCATTTTCTATTTTGATAATCATGTTTTTCATTGGAAAGCTATTCTTGTAGCCACACATTATTCCTTTTTTTCTTAAATTCAGTATCATCCCAAATCCCATTGAAAGTGAAAAATAAGATTTATATTTTTGTTCTGTTAACTGGAAAGGTCTGTGTGTGTTTATAGTTCAACATGGTGAGAACTGATATTTTTCTGCTGAAAAGCATAGTGCTGACTGTATGAACCTGACTATCCTTACACCCTCCCAACCTCCTTAATACCCCTGATATGAAGTTCTAGAAGTCAATGTGTACGATGACAACATGGGTATCTCAGTACTAAATAGGCTGTTTCTTTTAGTGGTGGTGAAAAAAAAAGCCAGCTTGAACTATTGCCTCATGAGAAGGTTTTTTAATTATCTTCCATCAGATGAAAGACTATATGCCTACACTTTGCCAATATTCATACAGATACATTTTTGGAACATAAAACTCTTCAATTTCTTGAGCACCCTTTTCTTCCTTGAACTAGAATCCAAGCCGTGGAGGCCCATCACCTTACAGCCTCTTAAATTGCACACATAATTATTCTTTGACTTTACTTTTCCTAGGGCTGCATTCTCAAGTAATTTAATTTTCCTTTTGTTATATTTGGTTGGCATCAGCCTGCATGATGAGTTGGTGTCTAACACGACAATTTTGAAATAGCGTTTTTCTTTTATGTCTCATGATTACTGTAGGGTGTAACTCTATCTTGGTATACACCAGACTGTCAAGTGGCCGCAGCTCAATTCTTCCTGTGGAGAGTCAGAAAGCCGGCATGCATTACTAATCTATTATATTGCGTATTAAACAAATCCAAAATTTGTCCAGTTTCTTCCATAAAAGCCAAAGTACTTTTGTAATCACAATATAATATTTGTCCACTCCCTTCTCTGTAATTTAGTATATCTTGGATGGCCAAATACTTCTACATGGATGGGAAGAATCACTCCTTTCCCCTGTGAAAGGAGGCAAAGAATGTGGTATCAGTGAATTAGAATGAGTCTGGTTGGAGATCACATCTTGGGTTTGATTCTGGCACCATTATTTACTACTAAATTATGCTCTGAGCCTTATATTTTCTCATCTGTTTTTTTTTAAAAAAGAAAAAAGCTAATAACATGTCAGCCAGCTGAATTTACCAGTCTGTAACTTCTGCCTTAGACTTTTTATTTTCCTGACTACCCCAATTCAGGACAGACAAACAGTTGCTTCTTGGCTGTGAAGGCAGTAGCTATTCGGGTTCATTTATGCCCAGGCCAGGATCTGGTATTTTGTGTTCTAGGATTAACCAAATCCTTGGGCTCTGCTCATTCTGGAAGGGAAGGCTTTCACAGACTTGTTATAAGGAATCCAATAGGTAGTACCTATAAAGTATTGGTTTTTATTATTTCATGTAAGGTGCTTTCAGCTGCAGAAAATTTCACTGTCAGAGGCTTACATTATAAGGATTTTTTTGTTTACCTCAGAATTCTAGTGATACGTGTCTGTAGGTTTGACTCAACAGTTTCACCAGGGCCCCTGGTTGGTTCTTCTCCATGCATCCACTCTGCCATTCTTAGAATGTTGGCCCATAGTTGCAAGAGAGCACACTGACTTGTTGCCTCATGGCTTCAAGATGGCTGCCTCCACTCCAAGCATTAAGTTCTCACCCAACTACGTTCAGAGACAGAAAATGAAGGAAGTGGAGTGGAACAGAGACTCTCCTCTTCTTTTTCTTGTGAGAAAAGAAGTTTCCAGAGGATTCCCTCTCCCCATAGACTTCCCTTTCGGTCTCCAAGGCCAGAACCAGTAATACTCCTAGCTTCAAGGAAGACTAAGAAAACGAGTATATGAGTATACTTTCTTAGCCTCTATAGTGAGAAGCAGGTCAGGGAGAATGGGTGAGAATGCCTGCTAGGTCTTCCACAAAAGGGTCTACTATGCCCTCGGGAATGTTCTCTCCTTCATCTCTCCATCTCATCTGAATGAATTAACCCTTCTTTGTTACATAGCAGATCACATCTTAATGTGTACAAGTTAAATGAGCAGTTTACTTGTTAAACATTAACTGATTATAGTAAACACAACTGTAATCAGACTTTCCTACAAAACTCTATATATCCTTTCATTTACATAACAATTTCACATCCATTATCTCAAATCATCTTCATAATAATGCTGTGAGATCAAAATTTTAGTTTCTCTTTATATATGGAAAACATGGAGGTTAAAATTATGATCATACAGCTCACCAGTGGTAGACGGGGAGCCTTAATTCCTTGACCAAAGCTTCTTTACAGAGCTTTTCATGCTGTTTGTAAACCATATCCTGAGCTAGGAAAATTAGACAGAAAGGATATCTCCTGTTTTCTCATAGTAGGGTAAACTTCTGGTACCTCTTCTAATGGGAAGAAAATAATGAAGCTCTACATCCAGTTAAAACGTCCACTGTTCCTTTTTGGGAAACAGTAGTACCTCATAAAATATTAAATGGGAATTTCCCTTGACCCAGCAATCCCAGGCTCTAAATTTTAAATAGGGATATAGAAACAGAAAGGCAAAAGGGCTTATCTCCAATTTGTATTTAGCATTGTTAATACTAATGAACTGTGGAAATAATCTAAGTGGTCATGAGTAGGGAACTACTGAAGCAAATTATGGTATATATATATACAAGAGAACTATGCATCTGTTAAATTATTGTAAAGCAATGTCATTTATGAAAATTGATGCAATCATTGATTAAAAATTCCCAAATAGCAGACCGAACCCAATAGCACATTAAAAAAAAGAATACATTATGATCAAATGAGGTTTATTCCAGGAACGTAAGGATGATTCCATTTTAGGGACTCTGTAAACATCTGTGAAAGGCAGATGATAAAATTCAATAAACATTCTTGATACAAAGCATTCAAAAGAACTGACTGATGCTTCCTTAATATGATGAAATCTGTAGCATTCTTAATCTGCTTAATATTGAAACCATAGCCCCTTTCCCACTAAACTCAGGAAGAAGAAAAGATGGCCATTTTCTCCATTTTACTTAATATTGTGTTGGATTTACTGGCCAATATAATCATAGAGATAAAATATTTAAAGACACGAGAATTAGAAAAGAAGAGATAAAAACTATCTCTGCCAGTGATATGGGTGCAGTATACCTGGAAAATATAAAAGGCCTAAAAATTAAAACTAATTGAAACTGATTCAAACTAAGAGAATTCAGTAAGGTATCTGTATATAAAATTAGCCTGAAAAGTCAATAGCTTTGATATTTACAAACAATAATCTGCTAGAAATAACAATGGAAGATCTCATTTAAAACAGCAACATCAAAAACAACAAAAGACAAACTACTTAGGAATAAACGCAAAGGAAATCTGCAAAATTTGTACAGGAAAAATTTCAAACACTCCTGAAAGATACAAAAACACGAAATGAGATTTGAAAAAATGTAAAGACTTTTTTTTTTTTTGCAGGGGAATAGGATGACAACATCATACAGATATCCATTCTTCCCCCTCCGAATGCCAAAAGGGTGGTTTTTGTTGGAGCTAAATAAGTTAATTCTAAATTTCATATGGAAAAATTAAAAAACCCAAATATCTAGGAAAATCCTGGAAAAGGAAGACACAACAGGAGGTCTAGTAAATTCTATGAGATTATGAAACAACACACTATTAGGTCTCTGTAATTAAAGCAGTGTGACACAGGTGCATGAATAGATAGACAACCAATGGAATAAAGTAGAGTCCTGAAGCAGACTGACATAGATCTGCAGTTGGTGTATGATATGGGTGGCATCTCAGATAACTGGGAAAAAGATAGACTTTTAAATCGATGATGTTAGAACAATTGGGAAAAGATAAAATTGTACCCATACTTTACACCATACACAAGAATAAATTCCAAATGAGATAAAGATCTAAATGTTAACAAAATAATACCATACAGAGATAATAGAAATCATGGGTGAATTTTTTTATAACCTGAAGTAAGGAAAGCTTTTCTAAATATGACACAATCCAAGATCAATAAAAGGAATTTGACTTCAAAAGTGTACAATCTTTTGCATTGTAGAAAAAAATGTAAATAATGTCAACAGACAAATGGCAGAGAAAAGATATCTGCAACTTATATCAGACACAAAAGGCTAAATCACTAGCTATAGAAAATTTAGAGAGTATATGGTAATTAAACATATGGAAAGATGTTCAACCGACTATAATGAGTGAAGGCAAATTAAAACTACACTATTGAAGGAAGCTGAAAGGAGCGGGAATGAAAAAGACACTGAAGGAGACCTTCAAGATGGCAGAGGAGTAAGACGTGGAGATCACCTTCCTCCCCACAAATACATCAGAAACACATCTACATGGGGAACAACTCCTGCAAAACACCTACTGAACGCTAGCAGAAGACCTCACACTTCCCAAAAGCCTCAGGAGCAGCAGATTAAATCTCCACAATCAACTTGATGTACCCTGCATCTGTGGTATGCCTGAATAGACAACAAATCATCCCCAAATTGAGGCAGTGGACTTTGGGAACAACTGTCGACTTGGACCATGTGGCTCACAGGGTCTTGGTGCTCCAGCTGGGTGTCAGGCCTGTGCCTCTGAGGTGCGAGGGACGAGTTCAGGACATTGAACCACCCGAGACCCTGTGGCTCCACATAATATCAAATGGCGAAAGCTCTCCCAGAGATCTCCATCTCAACGCTAAGATCCAGCTCCACTCAATGACCAGCAAGCTACACTGCTAGACACCCTACGCCAAACAACTAGCAAGACAAGAATGTGATGCCACCCATTAGCAGAGAGGTTGCCTAAAATCATAATAAGGTCACAGACACCCTAAAACACACCACCAGATGTTGTCCTGCCCACCAGAAAGACAACATCCAGCCTCATCCACCAGAACACAGACACTAGTCCCCTCCACCAGGAAGCCTACACAACCCACTGCATCAACAGTAGCCACTGGGGGAAGACAACAAAAACAACGGGAACTATGAACCTGCAGCCTGCAAAAAGGAGAACTCAAACACAGTATGTTAAGCAAAATGAGAAAACAGAGAAATACACAGCAGATGAAGGAGCAAGGTTAAAACCCACAAGATCAAACAAATGAGGAGGAAATAGGCAGTCAACCTGAAAAAGAATTCAGGGTAATGATAGTAAAGATGATACAAAATCTTAGAAATAGATGCAGAAAATACAAGAAACATTTAAGAAGGACCTAGAAGAACTAAAGAGCAAACAAACAATGATGAACAACACAATAAATGAAATTAAAAATTCTCTAGAAGGAATCAATAGCAGAATAACTGAGGCAGAAGAACGGATAAGTGACCTGGAAGATAAAATAGTGGAAATAACTACTACAGAGCAGAATTAAAAAAAAAAAAAAAAAGAATGAAAAGAATTGAGGACAGTCTTAGAGACTTCTGGGACAACATTAAACTCACCAACATTTGAATTATAGGGATCCAAGAAGAAGATAAAAAGAAAGGGACTGAGAACATATTTGAAGAGATTATAGTTGAAATCTTCCCTAATATGGGAAAGGAAATAGTCAAGTCCAGGAGGCACAGGGAGTCCCATACAGGGTAAATCCAAGGAGAAACATAAAAAGACACATATTAATCAAACTATCAAAAATTAAATACAAAGAAAAAATATTAAAAGCAGCAAGGGAAAAACAACAAATAACATACAAGGGAACTCCCATAAGGTTAATAGCTGATCGTTCAACAGAAGCCCTGCAAGCCAGAAGGGAGTGACAAGACATATTTAAAGTGATGAAAGGGAAAAACCTACAACCAAGATTACTCTACCCAGCAAGGATCTCATACAGATTTGATGGAGAAGGTAAAACCTTTACAGACAAGCAAAAGTTAAGAGAATTCAGCACACCAAACCAGCTGTACAACAACTGCTAAAGGAACTTCTCTAGGCAGGAAACACAAGAGAAGGAAAAGACCTACAATAACAAACCCAAAACAATTAAGAAAATGGTAATAGGAACATACATATCAATAATTACCTTAAACGTAAATGGATTAAATGCTCCAACCAAAAGACATAGTCTGGCTGAATGGATACAAAAACAAGACCTGTATATAAGCTGTCTGCAAGAGACCCACTTCAGACCTAGGGACACATACAGACTGAAAGTGAGGGGATGGAAAAAGATATTTGATGCAAATGGAAATCAAAAGAAAGCTGGAGTAGCAATTCTCATATCAGATAAAATAGTCTTTAAAGTAAAGACTATTACAAGAGACAAGGAAGGACACTACATAATGATCAAGGGATCAATCCAAGAAGAAGATATAACAACTGGAAATATTTATGCACCCAACATAGGAGCACCTCAATACGTAAGGCAAAGCTAACAGCCATAAAAGGGGAAATTGACAGTAACACAATCATAGTAGGGGACTTTAACACCCCACTTTCACCAATGGACAGATCACACAAAATGAAAATAAATAAGGAAACACAAGCCTTAAATGATAAATTAAACAAGAGGGACTTAATTGATATTTATAGGACATTCCATCCTAAAACAACAGAATACACTTTCTTCTCGAGTGCTCACGGAACATTCTCCAGGATAGATCATATCTTGGGTCACAAATCAAGCCTTGGTAAATTTAAGAAAATTGAAATCATATCAAGTATCTTTTCCGACCACAATGCTATGAGACTAGATATCAATTACAGGAAAAAATCTGTAAAAAATACAAACAAATGGAGGCTAAACAATACACTACTTAATAACCAAGAGATCACTGAAGAAATCAAAGAGGAAATCAAAAAATACCTAGAAACAAATGACAATGAAAACATGACGACCCAAAACCTATCAGATGAGGCAAAAGCAGTTCTAAGAGGGAAGTTTAGAGCAATACAATCCTACCGCAAGAGACAAGAAATATCTCAGATAAACAACCTAACCTTACATATAAAGCAATTAGAGAAAGAAGAACAAAAAAAACCCCCAAAGTTAGCAGAAGGAAAGAAATCATAAAGATCAGATCAGAAATAAATGAAAAAGAAATGAAGTAAACAATAGCAAAGATCAATAAAACTAATAGCATTTTCTTTGAGAAGTAAACAAAATTGATAAACCATTAGCCAGACTCATCAAGAATAAAAGGGAGAAGACTCAAATCAATAGAATTGGAAATGAAAAAGGAGAACTAACAACTGACACTGCAGAAATACAAAGATCATGAGAGTTTACTACAAGCAACTCTGTGCCACTAAAATGGACACTAAATGGACAAGCTGGAAGAAATGAACAATTTCGTAGAAAAGCACAACCTTCCGAGACTGAACCAGGAAGAAATAGAAAATATAAGCAGACCAATTACAAGCACTGAATATGAGACTGTGATTAAAAATCTTCCAACAAACAAAAGCCCAGAACCAGTAGGCTTCACAGGCGAATTCTATCAAACATTTAGAGAAGAGCTAACACCTATCCTTCTCAAACTCTTCCAAAATATAGCAGAGTGAGGAACTCTCCCAAACTCATTCTACGAGGCCTCCATCACCGTGATTCTAAAACCAGACAAAGATGTCACAAAAAAAGAAAATTACAGGCCAATATCACTCATGAACATAGATGCAAAAATCCTCAACAAAATACTAGCAAACAGAATGCAACAGCACATTAAAAGGATCATACACCATGATCAAGTGGGGTTTATCCCAGGAATGCAAGGATTCCTCAATATATGCAAATCAATCAATGTGATAAATCATATTAACAAACTGAAGGAGAAAAACCACAGGTTCATTTCAGTAGATGAAGAAAAAGCTTTTGACAAAATTCAACACCCATTTATGATAAAAACCCTGGAGAAAGTAGGCATAGAGGGAACTTACCTCAACCTAATAAAGGCCATATATGACAAACCCACAGGCAACATCATTCTCAACAGTGAAAAACTAAAACCGTTTCCTCTAAGATCGGGAACAAGACAGGTTGTCCACTCTCACCACTATTATTCAACATAGTTTTGGAAGTTGTAGCCACAGCAATCAGAGAAGAAAAAGAAATAAAAGGAATCCAAATTGGAAAAGAAGAAGTAAAACTGTCACTGTTTGCAGATGACATGATACTATACATAGAGAATCCTAAAGATGCTAACAGAGAACTACTAGAGCTAATCAATGAATTTGGTAAAGTAGCAGGATACAAAATTAATGCACAGAAATCTCTTGCATTCCTATACACTAATGATGAAAAATCTGAAAGAGAAATTAAGGAAACACTCCTATTTACCACTGCAACAAAAAAGAATAAAATACCTAGGAATAAACCTACTAAGGAGAAAAAAGACCTGTATGCAGAAAACTATGACACTGATGAAAGAAATTAAAGATGACACAGGGCTTCCCTGGTGGCACAGTGGTTGGGAGTCCGCCTGCCGATGCAGGGGATATGGTTTCATGCCCCAATCCCAGAAGATCCCACATGCCGCGGAGCGGCTAAGCCTGTGAGGCATGGCCGCTGAGCCTGCGCGTCCAGAGCCTGTGCTCCACAATGGGAGAGGCCACAACAGTGAGAGGCCTGCGTACTGCAAAAAAAAAAAAAAAAAAAGATGACACAAACAGATGGAGAGATATACCATGTTCTTGGATTGGAAGAATCAACATTGTGAAAATGACTATACTACCCAAAGCAATCTACAGATTCAATGCAATCGCTGTCAAACTACCAATGGCATTTTTCACAGAACTAGAACAAGAAATTTCACAATTTGTATGGAAACACAAAAGACTCCGAATAGCCAAAGCAATCTTGAGAAAGAAAAACGGAGCTGGAGGAATCAGGCTCCTGGACTTCAGACTATACTACAAAGCTACAGTAATCAACACAGTACGGTACTGGCACAAAAACAGAAATATACATCAATGGAACAGGATAGAAAGCCCAGAGATAAACCCGGACACATATGGTAACCTTATTTTTGATAAAGGAGTCAAATATATACAATGGAGAAAAGACAGTCTCTTCAAAAGTGGTGCTGGGAACACAGGATAGCTACATGTAAAAGAAAGAAATTAGAACACTCCCTAACACCATACACAAAAATAAACTCAAAATGGATTAAAGACCTAAATGTAAGGCCAGACACTATAAAACTCTTAGAGGAAAACATAGGCAAAACACTCTTTGACATAAATCATAGCAAAATCTTTTTTGACCCACCTCCTAGAGAAATGGAAATAAAAAGAAAAATAAACACATGGGACATAATGAAACTTAAAAGGTTTTGCACAGCAAAGGAAACCATAAACAAGATGAAAATACAACCCTCAGAATGGGAGAAAATATTTGCAAATGAAGCAACTGACAAAGCATTAATCTCCAAAATTTACAAGCAGCTCATGCAGCTCAATATCAAATAAACAAACAACCCAATCCAAAAATGGGCAGAAGACCTAAATAGACATTTCTCCAAAGAAGATATACAGATTGCCAACAAACACATGAAAGGATGCTCAACATCACTAATCATTAGAGAAATGCAAATCAAAACTACAGTGAGGTATCACCTCACACCAATCAGAATGGCCGTCATCAAAAATTCTACAGACAATAAATGCTGGAGTGGGTGTGGAGAAAAGGGAACCCTCTTGTACTGTTGGTGGGAATGTACATTGATACAGCCACTGTGGAGAACAGTATGGAGGTTCCTTAAAAGATATTAAAATAGAACTACCATCTGACCCAGCAATCCCACTACTGTCCATATACCCTGAGAAAACCATAATTCAAAAAGAGTCATGTACCACAATATTAATTGCAGCTCTATTTACAATAGCCAGGACATGGAAGCAACCTAAGTGTCCATTGACAGATGAATGGATAAAGAAGATGTAGCACATATGTACAATGGAATATTACTCAGCCATAAAAAGGAATGAAATTGGGGCTTCCCTGGTGGCGCAGTGGTTGAGAATCCGCCTGCCGATGCAGGAGACACGGGTTCGTGCCCTGGTCCGGGAAGATCCCACGTGCCGCGGAGCAACTAAGCCCGTGAGCTATGGCCGCTGAGCCTGTGCGTCCGGAGCCTGTGCTCCGCAACGGGAGAGGCCACAACAGTGAGAGGCCCGCATACCGAAAAAAAAAAAAAAAAAAGGAATGAAATTGAATTATTTGTAATGAGGTATATGGACCTAGAGTCTGTCATACAGAGTGAAGTAAGTCAGAATGTGAAAAACAAATACTGTATGCTAACACATATATATGGAATCTAAAAAAAAAAATGGTTCTGATGAACCTAGGGGCATGACAGGAATAAAGATGCAGACGTAGAGAATGGACTTGAGGACACGGGGAGGGGGAATGGTAAGCTGGGACGATGTGAGAGAGTGGCATGTACTTATATACACTATTAAATGTAAAATAGATAGCTAGTGGGAAGCAGCCTCATAGCACAGGGAGATCAGCTCAGTGCTTTGTGACCACCTAGAGGGGTGGGGTAGGGAGGGTGGGAGAGAGGGAGACGCAAGAGGGAGGAGATATGGGGATAGATGTATATGTATAGCTGATTCACTTTGTTATTAAGCAGAAACTAACACACCATTGTAAAGCAATTATACTCCAAGAAAGATGTAAAAAAAAAAACCAGACAAAAAAAACTGCACTATCCCTTTTGGAGGGAAGTGGCTGCGAGGAGCTGGGGAAGGCTTCTGGTGTGCCATAACTGGATCTGGGTTGGGGCTTCCTAATTCTTCACTTTGTAAAATTTCTCAAGCTCTACACTTTAGATTTATGCAGTCCATTGTATGTTCATTATGCTTACCAAAAAAGGAAAAAGTTCTTAAAAAAAAAAACCCTGACAGATAACATTTCTTACTTATCAGATGGGCACAAATCCAAGTTTGACAACATGATCTGTTGGCAAGGCTATAAAGGAAACAGGTGCTCTCATATATTACTGATAGGAGTGCAAAACTGCACAACTCTTTGATAAGAAATCTGATAATATTAACAAAATACTCTTTGCCCTAGTAGTTTCATATCAGTAATTTATCCTAAATATATACCTCCAAAATAGCAGAAGGTATTCAGTGTTTTGTTTTGGGCAATATAATAAGAATGGAAACAAGCCAATGTTCATTAGCAGGAGACTGACTAAATAACCAACCAATGGTAGTTACACACAATAAACTATTATATGGCCATAGAAAAGAATAATGACAACCTCTATGTATTAATAGAGACAGGAAAAAGCCAGATGCAGAAAAGTGTATATAGAATTCTACCCTTTCTGGAAAGAAGAGAGAGAAATAAGAGTGCACACATGTGTTTGCTTATTTTTTTATTTTTTATTTTTTGGTGGTACGTGGGCCTCTCACTGCTGTGGCCTCTCCCGTTGCGGAGCACAGGCTCTGGATGCGCAGGCTCAGCGGCCATGGCTCACGGGCCCAGCCGCTCCGAGGCATGTGGGATCTTCCCGGACCGGGGCACGAACCCGTGTCCCCTGCATCGGCAGGCGGACTCTCAACCACTGCGCCACCAGGGAAGCCCTGTTTGCTTATTTTTTGTCAAAAGAAATGAAGGAAAATAACATGGAAGCCAATGAAAGGTGCAATCCATTGGGAGAATCAGAAATGGGGCAGGGATTGGCATGGGAGTGAGACTTTTCTTTAAAAAAAATTTTTTTTTTAATTTTTTGGCTGCACCACATGGCATGCGGGATCTTAGCTCCCCAAGCAGGGATCGAACCCGTGCCCCCTGCAGTGGAAGCATGGAGCCCTAACCACTGGACAGCCAGGGAATTCCTAAACAAGTTTTTTAAATTTTTGTTTTTAATTTTGAGTGAGACTTATCTGAATGTTTTTTTTTATATTGTTCTGAGTTCTGAAACATGAAAAACTTTACATATTTAAATAATATAATTAAATCAAAGGGGAAGAGTGTGAAGTCCCCAAACTGAGAACAAACAAATGAACCTAATGTTATATCAATCTGGAAACATAGCCACCCAGGGAACAGGGTTAATCCAAGTGAATTTTTAATGCAGCATTGAGTTGTATTCTAAGGACAAAAAGAACTGCAATAAAATCTTAAAATTCACTGGGCAGTTGTATTTTTTGATAACACTTTTTAAAGTATTATTTCAAAGCTATTGTAGGATAAAGCAAATAAGTAAATTTGCTAATGTTTTGGGGAAGCATGACTTTTATTTGAAGAGAAAATATATGTAAACATAAAAACAAAAATGATAGGGGAGAACCTATAATGTCAAATTTAGAATGGAAATATCAGTATGAATTCATGTTGTTTTTTTTTTTCTTCACCGTAGGAAGTTCTGACCACTGAAAGGTCCTTAAAACAATGACATCCCAATGACAATGAGCACATCTAGGGCCCAGATGTTGGTTTCTAAGTTGTTTCCCAGTAAGTTCCAGGTTTCCTTAGAGGAATGACTGATTTTAGATATGGTGCAAGGAAAATCTAAGATGAGCCTGGGACACTTGTGTCACAGAAAGCCAGGAATCACTCAAAGACTAATGGAATCATATTATAAGTCACAAACAGCAGGTAGAAGGAGTTCCCACTGACTGAACTTGGGATAATTTGAACATCAAATGGAATAATGACTTTAATTATTTGCCGTATGTTGAATAAATAAAAACCCGAGTGCAGAGTGATAGTAGATAGACAGATGGATAGGTACCATTTGCTGTACTCTTGGTAGCATCATACCAACCTCCAGTGAAATAACTGATTCAAGAAATTGTTTTACCTAAAATGATTAGGTGACAGTTATGGGGTAACAGGATATTCTCAGCATCACAAAGTATTACCCACCGATTACTTGGTAATTGCAAAAGGAAATGCCTTTATGATGGAGACATATCGAGTAACCACGTGGCTTGGTGATCAAATTTGGTAGCATTAATAGCAGAATGGGACATCACCTGTCTTCTGATGTGATGGGACATGAAGTACAGAGCCTTGTTTGTAAGAGATATTTAGGAAATAGATAAAGCAAATATGGCAAAATGTAACAATTGTTGAATCTAAATGGTAGATACAAAGGTGATCATTGTATTAGGCCTTCAACTCTTCTGCATTTTTAAATTTTTCATAATAAATTAGGGAAAAATGATTCCATTGATATGTACTTTTTGGAAATATTTGGGAGACTACCAAGGACAAATTGTTGAATTTAAAATGCAGGTTTAAAATATATAAATCATTATTTATTTTTGTAAAATGTGTATAGTACACTAAAAATTAATATATTTGCACACCTATGTTCATAGCAGCACTATTTAAAATAGCCAAAAGGTGGAAACAACCCGTGTCCATTCTTGAATGAATGAATAAACAAAATAGGATATATGCATTCAATGGAATATTAGTTAGCCTTACAAAGGAAATTCTGATACATGCTACACTATGGATGAACCTTGAGGACATTATGCTAAGTGAAATAGCCCAGTCACAAAAAGAGAAATACTGTATGATGCCACTTATGTGAAGTACCTAGAGTAGTCAAGTTCATAAAGACAGAAAGAAGAACGGTGGCGGCCAGGAGCTGGAGGAGGGAGAAATGTGGAGCTGTTTAACGGGTACAGAGTTTCAGTTTTGCAAAAGGTGAAAAGAGTTGTGGAGGTTCGTTGCACAACAATGTGAACATACTCAACACTCCTGAACTGTACACTTAAAAATGGTTAAGATGGTAGATTTTATGTGATGTGTATTTCACCACAATTAAAATTAAAATTTAAAAAGCAGTAGACACGTATGCACAGGGTTGTTATTTCTCTAAGTTAGTTTCAATTTTTAGGAAAATGGATTTTCAGGAAACAATAGGAATTGTCCGCACAGCCTGGGAATTTTCTCAGAAGCCACAAAAATCCTTTGTCCCACGAAGTGAGAGGCCAAGTGGCCCGCCGGGCACCTCCTCTGTATTTGGGTTGCCATGGAAAGCTTGGCCTGCTGACCCCTTGACTGGGCGGGGAGAACCTGAGACCCAGCAGCAGGGCCCTTCCAGGAACAATGCTTTGCTTGGTGTCTGGCCAGCGAGGAGGTGAAGTTTGCAGGCTGTTGTTGACCCAGTGCTGGCCCGCCTGGCTGCCCCGTCCTTCACACCCATTCCAGCCCCTCACCTTGCCTGACTGCACCCTGGGGTGACTGCTGCCCTCACAGCTTTCTCCACCTCAGAGCCAGGCTTTGATGTCACCTCCCAGGATCCAGTTTCTGTTGAAGTCCATCAGTGCTTCAGATCTACGGGTTATTACCCGCACAGCATCCCAGGCAGATGATTCATTTCAACCCTGGCTGATCTCTACAGTTTGACCTTCTGGCTCTATCAGGCTCCAGGCCCTTTATCGTAGTTGTGATGGAGAACCTACATCTTGACTATGAAGACGTTCGTATAAACTTACAAGCCATGAAAATCTTCTTTTCCGAAACTTTCAATGGAGTAGTACTAGCATTTATATCCACATGGGATTTTGAAAAAAATGACTTATACATTCTGTTTTGTTTCCCATTAAATTAATATTTTCTGTTTTACTTAAGGCACTGTCAGCATAACCTCAGTATCATACTGTGCCCTCTTTTTTCAAATTAAATATTTTGAAAACTTAGAAAAGTACAGAGAACATCATAACAAACACCTGTGTTCAGACTACCCAGGATTAACCAATGTTAACATTTTGTAGTGATTGTTTCAAGTCTAGAATTTTCATTTTACTTCTGTATATGGATAGAGCTGGCCTCGGGAAAACAGTGAAGTTAGCAGAGTTCCTTTCCTGCTGCCCCCTTCCCTGACAGTTGACTGACCAGGCATCCATGGCCCTTGGTTCTTCAGTGGCCCGTGTGGTGCCTCTCTTAGAACAGCTGCGCTGGTGGCTGTTCCAGGGCTGTAGATGGAAAAGTGGAGTCTTCAACTGTATTAGAAACGAGTCCTGGTTATGAGTCACACAAAAAGTTCCAAGCAGAAAAAGGAAAGTTATTAGAACAAAGGAAACTTATTATCATAACTCTGCAGGTGGATCTGTAGGCACCAGGCCTCAGAGAGGAAATGCATCCAGGAAATGAACAGCTGTTGGAATCCCAGCTTGCAGCTGCTTCTCTGTGCGTCAGTCTTTACTCTTATTCAGTTCACCTGTTGGAAATTAGCCTCCCATGGCTCCTGTGTTTACATACGACACGACCAGCCACACGAAGAGGCTGACTAGCAGACCTTCAGTGGCAATTCCACATGTCCAAGCAAGAGCATCTCATTGTCCCACCCTGGGTCAGATGTCCCCCTCTGAGGAGGGTGGCCAGGTCATGTCCACAAACATGGCCACCAGGCTCCCACTTTTGTGCTTCTGTGGATTCGGGGCCTGAGTTTCAAGAAGGAAACCCCCCTCTCCTGCACATGGGTGCAAAGCTTTCAGGGGACAGTCACTGCCCACAACTCGAGTATCAGCCAAAGCTAGGAATGACTCTCTAGCCTAAACACCTTGAACTTGGGAAAGCACAAGAAGATAATGCTGACGGTAAGGAGGAGGAGGATGAAGATAACCAGTCCCGACGGCATACAGTAGGTGCTTCGTGGGGGGCCACTCTCACTGAAGGGATCGTGGAGCAGGATTCGTGTATGGACAAAGAATCCCATATTGTGACTGGAGTATGCTCTGTAGTTGATGCTAATGTTTCTATATTCCTTCCATGAATGTTTAGACTCTCATGTGCCAGGGACTTAACCGGGAGCGAGGAAGCAGTGACAGTCCAACTCCAAACTCCCCCAAAGGGCTTGTATTTTGATGTGAACCCTGCGTGTATAATATAAGAGGTTGGCTCCATTTTGAGCAGGGGTGCATAACGTGAACACTTCCTTTCCTTTCTCCATTCACTCCCACTTCTCCAGGTCTGTGCTTGGGTTTTACCCTTGTAAGTCATTTCAAACATGTTCTAGAATAAGCAGGGTCGATATTTCTAAATATATAAAATGAGGTTATGTTTATATTTTTATGCTAGCTCATAGAAAATGAAATATAGTCCTAGTAATGGTATTATTTTGACCATATGGACAGTTATCATTTATACTATTTTTTCTGAAGAAATCTCAAACCCTGACTTGGGATGGAGAACAGGCATCCTCGTTGGGGGCTGTGGAGTGGGGTGAGCCTTACATACCACAGATAGTCTGCTGGCTATTATTTGCTCACGAAAAGCTACTTCTCTGGGCTCTTCTGCCCTCAGGTGTTGCAAATTGCACTTTTGAATCAGGGCTGCAACCTCACTCCACTTGATCAATAGCAGTGCCCCGAGTTTTAGATCGACAGTTGAATGCATGGGAACTCACCGAGCTTCACCCAACACCAAGATGGCTTAGCTTTAGGAAAGACACAGGGCTGGTGACCACACAGCATGCAAGGTGACGGCGGGCGGTCTGTGGGCTCGGGCACAGACTGAGAATACTTCTGGCTTGCTCTGCACGTAGGGTGTGCACTGGATACGAGGGATGAGGCTGAGAACACGCAGACAAATTCAGTTCAGCGAAGCCATTCGCTTGGGGTCCCCTCAGCTTTTGTCCTTGCCTGTCTCAGCCCATTCCCAGCACAGCTGCACCTCACCAAAGCCCATTCCTATGATGACAGTTGAGACAGTGGGGCACAGGAGCCTGGCGCATCCTCAGCAGGCTCTTGGCATCCTGCATTCAGCATATCCCTGTGGTCCCTTGACTCAGTGCTACAAGGACTCAACAACTAAGGCAAGAGTCAAATCCTCCTGTGTCTCTGAGGCTAAAAGGTCACAAACCAGCTGCTAACCCAGGCCCTCACCTTCCTCTTGTTTGTATCTCAAACACAGGGTCTGTCATCCAATAGGTGCTTGATAAGGTAATAGGTAATTGATAGGTATGATAGGTAACTGTCTCATGAATATTCAGTTTTGACCCCTGAACTTTAATTATTTTATATTCAAGTTGTTCATGCGCCGAGTGTTTATAAGTAAGTAGATGATTGCCTAGCAGCAAAACTATTTTTTTTCTATTTTTTCTATTTTAAGACTAACTTGTATCAAAGGCCTTTGGCTTTTATGCTGATAAAGGACATGGTGATTGTAACATAAAGTCCTGAACTGTTCTCTTTCAATCTGTCTTCCAGATTATTTGAATATATTTTGCTCTATAAGGATGGAGTGATGTTTCAGATTGAACAAGCCACCAAGCAGTGCTCCAAGATCACCCTGACAGACCCCTGGGACCCTCTAGACATTCCTCAGAACTCCACCTTTGAGGACCAGTACTCCATTGGAGGGCCCCAGGAGCAGATCACCGTCCAGGAGTGGTCGGACAGAAAGTCAGCCAGATCGTGTAAGGGTCCAACAAAGTATTCAAGTATTGCGTCTCAGGAAGCAGGATGGGAAATAATGTTTAAGTCCATTAAGGAAGGTAGTTGTTAAGGAAATTTAGAAGCTTAAGCAAATTGTTTAACTCCATTTGCAGCCCCCAAATGTACTCTGCTAGCTGTGTAGCGCTGGGATCTAAGCAAGGCATTTGAACAAACACCTCAGCCTTCTAAGGCCCCCTGTAGCTTCCTGCCACTTTGACTATTACGGGCTTAGCCTTGGCTCTGATGTTTCATGATGCCCTGGAGGTCTGTGACATGAAAGGTGTTTGTCCAAGTCACACGTTAGATTTGGGTGCCTCCTTTTCCTTTCACCCAAACACTAACTAAAGTTGCAGCAACCAGATCTACTGCCGTTATGATATCTGCTTTTATACATAGATGTGAAGCTCTTCTCTGCAATGCTGCCAACACACCTCCCCCAAGACTGTTTCAAAAACACAGGCCTTTGTGCTGTGGAAAACAGTATGATGGTTCCCCTCCAAAGTGAAGCACAGAATTCCCGGATGACCCAGCAATATAGGGCATATACCCTAAAGAACTGAAAGCAAGGACTCAAACAGATATTTGTACATCTATGTTCATGGCAGCATTATTCATCAAGGCCAGAGGTGCAAACAACCCAAGTGTCCATCAGCAGACAAATGGGTACACAAAGCTGGTGTATACATACAGGGGAAAATCACTGACGCTTAAAAAGGAAGGAAATTCTGACACATGGTACGACATGGATGAACCTTGAGGACATTATGCTACGTGAAAGAAGCCAGTTACTAAGGGATAAATACTGTTTAATTTCACTTATATGAGGTACCTAGGATAGTAAAAATCATAGAGACAGAAAGTAGAATGGTGGTTTCCAGGGACTGGGGGGAGGGAGGAATGGGGAGTTAGTGTTTAATGGAAAGTTTCAACTGGGGGATATGGGAAATTTCTGGAGATGGATGGTGGTGACGCTTTCATAACAATGTGAATGTACTTAGTGCCACCAAACTGTACTTCAAAATGGTTAAAATGGTCTATTTTATGTATATTTTGCATAATTAAAAATACACACATTTTGCCTGTCTTGTACATTAAAAACTCGACTTGCCTTCCTCCTATAGATGAAACCTGGATTGGCATTTATACAGTCAAGGATTGTTATCCTGTCCAGGAAACCTTCACCAAAAATTACAGTGTGATATTGTCCACACGGTTTTTCGACATACAGCTGGGCATTAAAGACCCCTCGGTGTTTACCCCTCCCAGCACATGCCAGACAGCCCAGCCGGAGAGGATGAGCGAGGACTGCTCCTGATAAGCCTGTGAACACGGAAGGGACAGCATCAGACAGCAGATGCCAGCCGCCCCAGCTCGAGCCGGATTTGAGACTTGCGAGATGAGACTCTTCATTAGAGATAAATATCGTAATTCTAGGAAGATAAACTTCGATGTGGTTTATTTATTTATTTATTTATTTATTTTGTATGTGTGGTTGTGACTACTTGGGCTAGATGTACAGAAAGGAATGGAATGGAGAGTATGTGGTAATATATGAAGAGATGGCTAACACGGGGACCTCAGAGGTTTCCGAAGCCCGTCTGGGAGCTGCGCTTGCTGTGTGCAGGTGTATGGGAAGTGCGGTGGCACACACGGGGCGAGGGGAGGGTCAGCAGGGGCGAATGTGTTGTTATCGACCTTCCTGGGAATTGCTGGATGGCTGGTACGTGGTGATAAAAAGAGCGGAGCGGCTTTTGGTCCGTTTTGGTATTAATGTCTAAGCTCTCTACAGACAATCACCCGCTTATTGCCTGCGCCAGGGTAGTGACTGCGCTCACTGCTCCGTGCCTCCAGCACCTCCTTTTCCCCCTGCCCTGTGCTCTCTTGGCTGCTGGCAATGTGAGCCCTTAAAATCCCTTCCGGCCTTAAGAGCTTTCTGGCATGACCCAATGGATGTAAACATTTGGGGAGGAAAGGAAAGGCTGTAATACAAAGTAATGATTCCTCTAAAGATATGTTTTAAACAGGAGGGTTTGGAAAATCTTAATGTCTATTTCTGGGTAAGCGTGAGCCATATATGCTTCCTTTTTTTCTATGCAACAGTATTGATACCTGTGCTGAATCATCACATACTTGTCAAGAGACCTGTTGAGACAGGTAGCATTCTAACAATAGCACTGAACTGGGAGTCAGGGGACTATTGTTTCTGAAATCCAGGACGAGAATCCCCTTGTACTGGAACTCCTTTGATTCACTAGACATATTATGCTTCCCCTCACCTCTGCATCCCTGGGGCAGCGTTTCACAATCTCTTTGTCTATCTGACTTCTGCTCATCCTTGCCAGGTCAGCTCCTGCATGGCCTTTGGAGGTTGCTCCCAAGCCTGGACTGGGTACACCTCGCAGCTTGAACATGCTATTCTGACAATGCTTACTAGGCTGTGTCTAAATTTCCTGCTTCCTGGATGCTGTCACTCACTAGCCTGGCCATGAGCGCCGTGAGTACGGGTACCGTGTTCTGTTTACTTTTATATGCCCAGCACCAAGTGCCTGGCACGTGGTCAGTGCCCTAAACATATGTAGAGTGGAGAATGCTAGCCTCTCTGGTCCTTACTTCCTCATCTGTTAAATGGGATTGGGTTTGCTGATCTCTAGGGAGATATCTAGTAATAAAATTTATCATTCTAGATTCCTTCTACTATTGTGTTTTATCTGGCCATCTATCCATCATCTGTTACCAGGAGAAATGTGTGATGCCTATATTACGCTGAAAACAATCTGTATTACTCACAGTTTATCTATATTGTTTCAATAAACAAATTTAATTGCACTTCTAAGTGTTTTTTGATATATTTCTTTTTGTAATAAATATGGGTTATCTTGGCTATAAGGGAGTTAAAATGCTTCTCTAATGAATAAAGTGCTTCCTGTGATCTACACCAAATTCATTTTCCTTTCTCCAAAGCCTGCTCTTCCTCTTAAAGTCCAGTTGCCTGGGTCAGAAGCCTCAGAGTCATTCTTGACCTATATTTTCTCCTTCAGTCCTCATAGGCAGTCGGTGGCCCGAGTCCCATCAGAACAGCTCTTAAAGCTACTGCCTCTTGTCCATCCTCTCGGCCATCACTGAGGTCCAGGCTCTTAGCATTGCTGGCCTTTGCAAGATCTCTATATACTCTGTCCTTGTCCTTGTTCTAGAAGCCAGCCTGTTCGTTCGTTTGTTCATTCATTCATTCATAAGCCAGTCCTGAACCCCTGTTGTCTCCAGTGCCCACGCAGGTTCCTAGAGTCACAGAGTAGCGTGCAGCCCAGTCAAGGCCGGCACCTGGAATGCTACCTGGGGAAACTTTCACAGCTGCCTTCGAGGCGGTCCAGCCTGATCAAGCCTTTGTGACAGTATTTGCCCCACTTCCTCTCTCTCCACCCAAAAGAGAGCCCCGCTCCAGTCCAA
Organism: Kogia breviceps; assembly: GCF_026419965.1. Classification (NCBI taxonomy): domain Eukaryota; kingdom Metazoa; phylum Chordata; class Mammalia; order Artiodactyla; family Physeteridae; genus Kogia; species Kogia breviceps. The sequence continues at coordinate 98,906,469 of NC_081318.1, forward strand.
ACTGCACACCCCACTTAGTTAGCCTCAGATCTTCCCACCTGCTCACCCCAGTCCACAGCCCCACTCAAAGCAAAAAGGAAGGGAACTCATTCTATCCAGGACACGTGAAGTGGGTGCCTTTCGTTTTTCAGTTTGTCCGTTTTGGTCGTTAAACCCCTTCGCAGTTAAGCCAAGTCTTCCTTCCGGAAGGATTTTATGTCTGGCGGGACCTCGATACACACCTGATGGTGCCCTGCCCCTGTGGTTCTCCACTGCCTACAGGTAAAGCTGAGGCTCTATAGCCTGGTGTCCAAGGCCCTTTTGATCAGGCCCTGTCTCCCTCTCCAGCCTCGGTCCTTGGCACTGTTCCCTCTTTCCCAACGGCCACAGAGCCTGAGAAGTGAAGCTTGGGTTACCTCTGAGTATAGGGGGTTTTCTCAGTCACCAGTCTTGTGTAAAACTCGCTAGTGGCCATCACAGTAAAAGATAAAGAGTGCTCTTCAATAGGGCAGGGACTGGTCTGTATTAATGAAGAGGAGCATCTGATGCCTCACGTATCTGCAGACAGGGATGCCATTCCTGACATGGGCCTGGGCCAGGCTTGGGTCCCACTTTGCAGACCCCCTGCCTCACGTGTTGCTGATGCTTTATGCTACGTCGGAGCAACTTCCTTGCACCCCTCCCAAGGCAAAGTGCCAGGATCCATGCAAGCCGCGGGGTCTTCTCTACCTTCTGCCTTCAACTCTAAAGGCCCAGCCCTGGGATAGAGCCATCCCTCCCTTTGCCACTGGCCCATGTGGAGTGAAACGGGCCTGGCCTTTCTGGCCGCAGTTGTTCTAATTATCAGGGTGCCTTTCTTACAACAAGCTTTGCTATTATCAGGGTGCCTTTCTTACAAGAAGCTTTGCTAATTGAGACAATGATGCATTTCCTAAGATTAGGACACAGTTTTCAAAATATGAAAGCATTTAAATATTTTTAAAAGGCCAGAAAGTTTAGATCTCTGAGGAAATTTCCTGTGAAGTACTAAATTTCCCACCAAGCTAAATTCCACACCATTTGAAAACTCAGTACTCACCCCTTGCTGGATTTTCTTGACTAACTCCACCCTCTCAATTTTCCCTGTTTTAAACTGGTGTATTCACCTGTGCCACACCGTGGTGTTTTTCAGTTTTTCCGAGCTTGTAGATTGTGTTTTCCTCCCTCTACTGAAGGCACCTCAAATGCAGGAACAGCATCCTTGCTGTTCTGTTGACTTCAGTTGGAGGAGAGAATGAGCCTCCTAGCCGAAGTGTTGTGAGTAATTTATGAGATTTAAAGGCCTTGTGGGTGGCCATCTTTTTAAAAAGATAAACTTAACTTTATATATGGATATTCTACCATCAATAATCTTTTAAGAACTCTGCTAGGATAATAACAACTGAAATGCACTTTCATTTGTTTTAAAGCACAATTATTATTTCAGCAACATGCAGAAAAAACATTGAGCTATAATTTATTGTATATTTTATTCAGGGAGAATGACACTTTTGTATCCCTACTTTAAAATTCTTACTGTTTTCATTAGGGAAAATATTAACACATAGTTACCATATCTATTTCCTAATTAAGATGGAAAGGGTAATGTAGCTTCAGCAATTTTGCATCTATGTTCATCAGTGATATTGGCCTGTAGTTTTCTTTCTTTGTGACATCGTTGTCTGGTTTTGGGATCAGGGTGATGGTGGCCTCATAGAATGAGTTTGGGAGTGTTCCCCCTCTGCTATGTTTTGGAAGAGTTTGAGAAGGATAGGTGTTAGCTCGTCTCTAAATGCTTGATAGAATTTGCCTGTGAAGCCATCTGGTCCTGGGCTTTTGTTTGTTGGAAGATTTTTAATCACAGTCTCAATTTCAGTGCTTGTGATTGGTCTGTTTATATTTTGTATTTCTTCCTGGTTCAGTCTTGGGAGGTTGTGCTTTTCTAAGAATTTGTCCATTTCTTCCAGGTTGTCTATTTTATTGGCATAGAGTTGCCTGTAGTAATCTCTCATGATCCTTTGTATTTCTGCAGTGTCAGTTGTTACTTCTCCTTTTTCATTTCTAATTCTATTGATTTGAGTCTTCGCCATTTCTTTCCTGATGAGTCTGGCTAATGGTTTATCAATTTTGTTTATCTTCTCAAAGAAAATGCTATTCGTTTTTTTTATCTTTGCTATTGTTTACTTCATTTCTTTTTCATTTATTTCTGATTTGATCTTTATGATTTCTTTCCTTCTGCTAATTTTGAGGGGTTTTTGTTCTTCTTTCTCTAATTGCTTTAGGTGTAAGGTTAGGTTGTTTATTTGAGATGTTTCTTCTTTCTTGAGGTAGGATTGTATTGCTCTAAACTTCCCTCTTAGAACTGCTTTTGCTGCATCCCATAGATTTTGGGTTGTCATGTTTTCATTGTCATTTGTTTCTAGGTGGTTTTTTTTTTTTTTTTTTGCAATACGCGGGCCTCTCACTGTTGTGGTCTCTCCCGTTGCGGAGCACCGGCTCCGGACGCGCAGGCTCAGTGGCCATGGGTCACGGGCCTAGCTGCTCCGCGGCATGTGGGATCTTCCCGGACCAGGGCACAAGCCTGTGTCCCCTGCATTGGCAGGCAGACTCTCAACCACTGCGCCACCAGGGAAGCCCTCTAGGTGGTTTTTGACTTCCTCTTTGATTTCTTCAGTGAGCTCTTGGGTATTTAGTAGCATATTGTTTAGGCTCCATGTGTTTGTATTTTTTACAGTTTTTTTCCTGTAATTGATATCTAGTCTCATAGCATTGTGGTCGGAAAAGATACGTGATACGATTTCAGTTTTCTTAAATTTACCAAGGCTTGATTTGTGACCCACGATATTATCTATCCTGGAGAATGTCTCAGGAGAACTTGAGAAGAAAGTGCATCCTATTGTTTTTGGATGGAATGTCCTATAAATATCAATTAAGTCCATCTTGTGTAATGTGTCATTTAAAGCTTGTGTTTCCTTATTTATTTTCATTTTGGCTGATCTGTCCATTGGTGAAAGTGGAGGGTTAAATTCCCCTACTATGACAGTGTTACTGTTGATTTTCCCTTTTATGGCTGTTAGCATTTGCCTTATGCATTGAGGTGCTCCTCTGTTGGGTGCATAAATATTTCCAATTGTTATATCTTCTTCTTGAATTGATCCCTTGATCATTATGTAGTATCCTTCTTTGTCTTTTATAATAGTCTTTATTTTAAAGTTTATTTTGTCTGATATGAGAATTGCTACTCCAGCTTTCTTTTGATTTCCATTTGCATGGATTATCTTTTTCCATCCCCTCACTTTTAGTCTGTATGTGTTCCTAGGTCTGAAGTGGGTCTCTTGTAGACAGCATATATATGGGTTTTGTTTTTGTATCCATTCAGCCAGTCTATGTCTTTTGGTTGGACCATTTAATTCATTTACATTTAAGGTAATTATCAATATGTATGTTCCTATTACCATTTTCTTAATTGGGGTTTGTTATTGTAGGTCTTTTCCTTCTCTTGTGTTTCCTGCCTAGAGAAGTTCCTTTAGCTTTTGTTGTAAAGCTGGTTTGGTAGTGCTGGATTCTCTTAGCTTTTGCTTGTCTGTAAATGTTTTAACTTCTCTGTCGAATCTGAATGAGATCCTTGCCAGGTAGAGTAATCTTGGTTGTACGTTTTTCCCTTTCATCACTTTAAATATATCCTGCCACTCTCTTCTGGCTTGCAGGGTTTCTGCTGAAAGATCAGCTATTAACCTTATGTGAATTCCCTTGTATTTATTTGTTGTTTTTCCCTTGCTGCTTTTAATATTTTTTCTTTGTATTTAATTTTTGATAGTTTGATTAATATGTGTCTTTTTATGTTTCTACTTGGATTTATCCTGTATGGGACTCTCTGCGTTTCCTGAACTTGATTGACTATTTCCTTTCTCTTGTCGGGGAAGTTTTTAACTATAATCTCTTCAAAATTTTCTCAGACCCTTTCTTTTTCTCTTCTTCTTCTGGGACCCCTATAATTCGAATATTGGTGCATTTAATGTTGTCCCAGGGGTCTCTAAGACTGTCCTCAATTCTTTTCATTCTTTTTTTCTTTATTCTGCTCTGCGATAGTTATTTCCATTTTTTAATCTTCCAGGTCAGTTATCTGTTCTTCTGTCTGAGTTATTCTGCTATTGATTCTTCTGGAGAATTTTAAATTTAATTTATTGTGTTGTTCGTCATTGTTTGTTTGCTCTTTACTTCTTCTAGGTCCTTGTTAAACGTTTCTGTATTTCCCCCATTCTGTTTCCAAGATTTTGTATCATCTTTACTATCATTACTCTGAATTCTTTTTCAGGTAGACTGCCTATTTCCTCTTCATTTGTTTGGTCTGGTTTGTTTTTACCTTGCTCCTTCACCTGCTGGGTACTTCTCTGTCTTCTCATTTTGTTTAACTTACTGTGTTTGAGGTCTCCTTTTCGCAGGCTGCAGCTTCTTAGTTCCTGTTGTTTTTGGTGTCTGCCCCCAGTGGTTGAAGTTAGTTCAGTGGCTTGTGTAGGTTCCTGGTAGAGGGGACTGGTGCCTGTGTTCTGGTGTGTGGGGCTGGATCTTGTCTTTCTGATGGGCAGGGCCGTATCTGGTGATGTGTTTGGGGTGTCTTTGATCTTAGTATGATTTTAGGCAGCCTCTCTGCTAATAGGTGGGGTTGTGTTCCTGTCTTGCCAGTTGTTTGACATGGGGCATCCAGCACTGGAGCTTGCTGGCCATTGGGTGGAGCCAGGTCTTAGTGTTGAGATGGAGATCTCTGGGAGAGCTCTCACCGATTGATATTATGTGGGGCCAGGAGGTTTCTGGTGGTCCAAAGTCCTGAACTTGGCTCTCCCACCTCAGAGGCTCAGGCCTGACACCAGGCGGGAGCAACAAGACCCTGTCAGCCACACGGCCAGGTACGTGGGGATTTTCTTGCCTTTTGGGAAGTCTGAGGTCTTCTGCCAGCATTCAGTAGGTGTTCTGTAGGAGTTGTTCCACATGCAGATGTATTTTTGATGTTTTTGTGGGGAGGAAGATGATCTCCAGGGCTTACTCCTCCGCCATCTTGAAGGTCTCTCTCCAGCACCTTAGAGATTTTCAGTTCAAATATCTCCCTTTGAAGTCACCCTAATATAGAGTATTTCCAAACTGAATGTTCTTCCCTAAGCCACAAACCATTGGCCCCTTCTATCAGAAATTCAGAGTTATCTCCATGCCTATGGATCTATGCCCCTTATAGTGGACATTGCCATTTAATCAGAAAGGAAAATAGCCTGAATGAGAATGCCTACTGGTTTGGGAAATACTGTCTCAGCTTTTTCAGTTCAATAAATTTAAAATGACTTTTATTTTGTCTACTCAGAACAATTAAAGTATAGTATTCTGATGTGTTCAAGTGTGTAGCAATTGAACCTTGGAGGGCACTTTTTAGTTTAGCTTTGTATGGAAATTATATTATGTAGATAGTCCTTGTTTGATAACGGGTTATCATACAATAGTGAAAACTCATGAGTCTACTTTACTCTTCCTAAACCCCTTACCTTCCCAATCAGTCATGAGAACTTTGTATTTCCTGGGCCAAAGGTTAGAAGGAGGGGAAAACAATTTTTCTTCAGATGTTCAGATAGTTCAGATAATACAACAATGACAATTTTTAAAAATGGTATTTGAAGTGGGTGCTCCTGCAATGCAGATAAAGTTTTCCCCAGACTCTTGCCATATATAATCATTCAGTATGACCAGTCAGTTCAAAAATAAACTTTAATAATTTTTCTATTAAGATAAATCCATATGTCTCTAGAAGAGTGATAGTAGCAAATTTACTTAATGAAGTTAGATATAAATGGGCTAAACTTAATTGCTTCCAAACTTGGAAATAATGTTAAGTTCTGTGATTGAAAATATAAGACCAATAAATACATAATGAATGGATAAAGGAGTTTTTTAGAGATTTAAGCCATGGAAAGAGAAGGTCTGCATATTCAGGGCTGAAAACCTGGAGAATTCATGAAGTTCTATTAAACCAAGATTGCCATTGGAATGCTATCTCATCAAGATGCTGTTGGAATGGGGCTGATGTGAGAGAACACTCGAATGTTCTCATTTTGTTTGAAGACAACGTGGTTTCGCAGAAGGAGGTTGGTTTATGTGGAATTTAGTTAGGGAATCTAAGACCAAGGATTTGGCGCTGTTTATCTAACTGTGTGCGGGAGAGAAAATTATGGAATCTGGCAGATATCTGGAGAATGTTAGGGATGATTTAGAGATTAAAGTTAAGTGTTGTTACTTTGGGCAAGATCCAGGAATACTCAGATTTTACTTCCCTCTTCCGTCTAGGATCCATAGAGGAGCACACTCAGAAGACAGAGCCAAGCAAACCATCACCATTATTTAGCTGGAACTTTGGCCCCCAAGCCCTTCTGTAGAACCCTGGTGAACTAGGCGAGATCAAGTGGAAGTAGCAGAGGCCAAAGAAGCCACAATCCAAAGCAGGGTAAATTACTAGGTTGGTCCACTCTACTACAAATCCCAACTCAAGTAGATCTTATCACTCTCAGGTCAGCAAAAGGGCACACAGAACAGACCCTCTGGCACCAGAGGAAAGGAACAAGGACACAGGAGATAAGTATTTGCCTCATTGTCCAACACTGCCTTCCCTAGACCTTGGCTGTTCAGAGCAATGAATAGAAACACCCAAACCTGAGAGAAATATTTAACAAGGCCTAAGGGACAGACAGAATTCGATAAACTCTGTGGCTTAGAAGAATTATTCCTCCAGACTAGGTGTATTCCCCTCTGATTAGAAATTTTACTTCTCAAATAATTTGTTATCACAGGTAAATGTCCTAAATGGCAGATTTAAGTATTCCACTTGCTGAAAAGATTCAAAGCACCATTGTAGAATAATGCATTGTCATTCTGGTTTATATGACAGTCTCTTAACAAAGTTAAGTTGCTTAATATTTGTCAGTTTCTGAGGGAGACTATGGGATATAACAGAAAGGACAAGGGCTTGAAATCATACATACTTGAGTGACTGACTAGGTCCCTTATTACTGTGGACAAATTATTAGAACTCTCTATGAGCCTAAGTTTTCTCCTCTTCCTTCTAAAGGGTTTGTTAGGATTAAATGAAACAGCATTTATAAAGTATGTAGCCAGTGACTTTGCAAGGAATAGGCACTCAAAATGTTAGATACTTCCTACTTTTGGTTTCTTTCCCCTGAGAGTTTGACTAACCCTTCATGGACCAACAATATCATTCCTTTATGACTGTGTAAATCTGCTAACGATCTTATCTAGGTTATGGTGACCCATGAAGGCAATGCCTTCTACGTGCTCATAGATCCGTTAGCTGGCCATCCCTCTGGGATACCTCTGTCTGTTCTCCATTGCTTCACACCCATTGGCAGTAATGTACCCACCCTTAGCCATACTCAGGTACCATCAGGGATAATATAAGCTTAATTTTAAAAATAACAGTGACTTTCTCCTAATAAACGTGGCTCTCATGGTTCTTGCCATTTTGCACAGAATACATTAAGGATAGAGAAAATTAAAATAGTATCAACCTCAATCTTAGACGATAGAAACCAGTACTTACTCTGTGTCAGGGTCTCTATTCAGAGTTTTATACTGATTTCCTCATTTAATCTCTACAACAACTTTTGAGCTAGAAACTATTATTATTGTTGTTATTATTATTATTACCATCTCATAAATGAGAACACTGAGGTTCATTTCAAATGCGCTTGACTTGAGAAGATAACTGATAACAATTTTCAATTGCTATTTTACCTCCTAGGTATATGCTATTAGCATATTACGAAGGAAACAAAGACACAGACCTACTAGAGAATGGACTTGAGGATATGGGGAAGGGGAAGGGTAAGCTGTGACAAAGTGAGAGAGTGGCGTGGACATATATACACTACCAAACATAAAATAGATAGCTAGTGGGAAGCAGCCGCATAGCACAGGGAGATCAGCTCGGTGCTTTGTGACCACCTAGAGGGGTGAGATAGGGAGGGTGGGAGGGAGGGAGACGCAAGAGGGAAGAGATATAGGAACATATGTATCTGTATAACTGATTCACTTTGTTATAAAGCAGAAACTAACACATCATTGTAAAGCAACGATACTCCAATAAAGATGTTAAAAAAAGGTCATGTTTATTAAATGAGGAAAAGACTAAGTGGATACATTAAAACACAGTTCTCTACAACCAATTTTGAATATAAGCTACATGTAAGACCGTGAACATCACGTCTGTTTGATTGACAGCAGTGCATGTGGACTTCTGGGTTGTGGCAGCTCCTTCTTATCTTTCCCCAGCCTTCACGGCCAAAAGTCCACTTAAACAAGCAAACAAAGATATAAAGCCATAACAGTGCTGGAAAAAGAAGTATCCATCAGCAGTTTACCAACCTGCAAGAATGATCACTAACTAGCCATCAGAGGGCTCAGCTGAGCAAGGGCCTTGACCATTCCACTCCTATGCTTTGAAAAGCAACAGGCAAGCAGGAATAAGGTAGGAAAATGTCCTCACCCGCTATTGCTACTTCTGCCAAAAGCCTGGCCTGATCAGTCAGGAAGCCAGCAGGTATCTCCCCTAGTGGGAGAATATTTTGGGGACAGCCAAAGTCATTCCTTCATCCTCTATATTCATGCCACTACTCAATAGCATCACTTTCCTGAATTAATTCCAGGTAATACTCTTTCTAGCAGCAGCCAAGAGTGAAATAGGACAGCCAGTGGACCATTGTTAACAGTATGTGAAGTCCCCCAAAGAGAGAAGAGGGTCCTGGGATTTTGGTTTTCAGGCTGAAGAAGCATCACCTGTCCAAATTCTCAGGAACCCACTTAATCACTAAGCTTTACTGAGATGCTACTGTGTGTAAGACTCTCTTCTAGGCACTGGGATACAGTGAAGGACAAGATAGGCCAGGTCCTATCCTCAGGGAGCTTCCATTCTGGTGTTGGTGGGTGAGCTGGCAACCACTGAAAAAGCCAGAGGGTGACAAGAACTATCCAGAGAAAAAAGAGGGTGATGAAGTAGAGTGAATAAATAGCCACTTCAGATGGAGATGGTCAAGGAAGGCCTCTCTGAGGAGGTGCCCTTTAACTAGAGAGGTCAACGTCAAGAAGTAGGTAGTTATGAAAAGATACAGACCCAGTATGCAGTGAGTTCATCTTGTGTGAGGAAAGATACAGGCAGGGACTGTGAAGAGCAAGTGCACAGCTTCTGAAAAGAGGCTCACCTTCCCCTGCCCACAACACCTGTAAACTGAATGTGTCTGCCCATTGGAGAGATTGGCCTCTTGTTACTCAGTTGAACAGCTGTTTAGCAGAAGATATTTTCAAGGTAAATATTTTAAAAATAGTTTTAGAAATTCTAGACATAATCAGAAATAAAATGAAGGCAAAAATTATAATCTCACTAGCATCAGGAAAACAGACTCCTGGAAATAACCCTTACAAGAATTTGCAGAACCTATATGCTAAAAAACATACATAAACTTCATAAATGTACAGCAGTATATAATAATTTTTAATCACTTCCTGAAATTACCTACTGAGTAGTCTAAAGAGAAAATTTTTTCCACTTAAAATAAGGGTTAAAAAAATCTAATTCCAACCCCAAAATGGTTTCCTTTGTAAGTTGACAAAGTAATTTTAAATTTTACCTTGGAAAAATAAATAACAGGGACTAGAGAAGAAAACAAAGCACAGCTGTGGACTCTCCCTATGAGATGCTAGTTATAAAATGAAGTGTTAGATAAAAAGTTGGACGGACTTTAAAATTCACAGATAAATCATTGGGCACAATAGTCTTGAAAGAGATACACAAATTTATCATCTCAAAATGAAGCTTCATAAGCCCATGGGAGGGATGGATTTTCTTACAAAAAAAGTATTGGGAAAATCATTCTTTTTTTTTTTTTAAGGAACAAAATCTAGTTGTAGTTTTATCCATACCCATGCACTGAAATAAACGGTAGTGTATTAAAGAGGTGGATGTTAAAACAGTATAATACCACTCCAGGATTTTTTAAAGAATACTAAAATAAAATATAGGAAAACATAGCCTGATGTCAGATTGAAAAAATTTAAGCAAAAAGAGAGAGAGAGAGAAACAGACTGACTATATAAGGTTGTCTATATAAAAAAATTATATAAATATATACACTATTACATATGTGATTTATATAATATATAATAGATTATAATATTACATGTATCGTAAATAATATAATATCATAAAGGAGATTAAAAGACAATTGACAACTGGAGGAAAACATTTTACCATGTACTTCCTACATAATACGACATTTTACTAATCAATTAATGTTTATTGTTCATTAGGAAATAAGCAAAGAACACAAGTAGATCATTTATAAAGGAAGAAAGACAAATGGCTAATAAACAGTTTAAAATGTCCTACTTCAGTAGCAATCGAATGGGCAAGTTAAACAATATAATGCCATTTTCAGCTTCTTTGACTTGTAAGTATTAAAAAGTTTATAATTCTGAGGGTTGATGATGGAATAAGAACTCTCATACACAGCAGCTAACCTGTACTTTGGTGAATTTCTAGAAAGTGTTTTGTGATATGGAATTGAGAGCCTTACAAAATTCTTACGCCATCCTCCCTTCATTCTCACCCCCAAATTATTGAGATGAGCATTTAGCATTGCCAACTGTAAACATATTTCCAGCTAAGTTCCTGCAGTCTGGCTGTGGTTATAGAACCTTCAGGTTTTAATGAACAATTTGACCATTCTTGGCATAGGGCTCCACGTTGTTTTTTAAGGAGAACACTGACACTCCCTTGATTCACCTTTGAGAGTTGGGGCAGTCTTCTTCTACCATCAGTTTATCTTTTATCAAAGGTGTTAATTCAACATGATGGGCTGTTAAAATCTTGGAGTCTTCCCTTTACTGGCAATGGAATTGTTGGGTCCTCTTTTCTCCAAGACACACATATTCAGGCAAAAGCACGTGTCCTTCAAAGGACTTTAGCCTAGTTTGGGGTGGATGACTAGAGAGGTAGTTCTCAAATTGTAGCATGAATTGGAATCACTGGAAAGAGCTGATAAAGCAGATTGCTGGTCCCCACCCCCAGAGTTTCAGTTTCAATAGATCGAGGTTGGGCATGAGAATTTGCACTTCTAACATCCTCCCAGGTGATGCTGATGCTGTCGGAGAACCACTGGCCTAGAGGAAATCATTCCTAAGGTGAGCAGGGCAAGCAGTCATTTGATTCTTTTTAGGAGGGAGGGGTGGCCAAAATGTGAGTGAAAAAGTAAAATTATGATGGGATGCTTTCAATCACATTTCAGCCAGTGTATGAGAGATATCTCGGTGCCATCCTAATACCCCAGCCAGACTCGGACAGTCACATACTAGTTTTTTTTGTTTGTTTGTTTGCGGTACGCGGGGCTCTCACTGTTGTGGCCTCTCCCGTTGCGGAGCACAGGCTCCGGACGCGCAGGCTCAGCGGCCATGGCTCACGGGCCCAGCCGCTCCGCGGCATGTGGGATCCTCCCGGACCGGGGCACGAACCCGCGTTCCCTGAATCGGCAGGCGGATTCTCAACCACTGCGCCACCAGGGAAGCCCACATACTAGTTTTAATATGAGGCCACTTTGTGGTTTCCCAGCTAGACTTTATTTTCCTCAAGAGCAAGTCCCCATCTTCAGCTTTTCTTGAATTCCCCATAGTTATTTGCACAGGTAAATGATCGGTATAGATTTGCTAACTGAACTCTGAGAAGAGCCTATAGCAAGTTCTGGGCCCATAACCACATCTACAATTTAGGATTTAGTGCTTAGGCCCATTAAGGAATGTCAAAAAATCCTTATCTTTCCATTATCCCAGTTGTAGCTGAGGATAAGCCGAGTAAACTTTGAGGCTGAAGATTTTAATGACTGTAAATCTCCTCTAAATTTCTCTGGATGGGTTCTACTTCAGGATGCCAATAGTAATGGCAGATAATCATGGGACTAAAATGGTATTATTAAGTTCATCCAGATCCTTAATGAAGCTGCGGGGAAGTGAGAGGGGGCGTGAGAGACGCAAATAAAGGAATTAGCTGTTACTGGAAGACAGTTTTTAAAAACCAACATTTCTCATGTATCTGCTTTGGACTTTTTTTTTTTTTTTTAAGGGAAGATTTCTTGGAATGAGCTGTTGAGGTTGCGTATTGAATGTTCTTTGTCTTGTTCTTTTTAAAATGTATTTATTTGGTTATATATATATATACTTTTAGCCCAGAATCCTTGGGCAATATCCTATCTTGCTCATGATGTTGGGACTTTGTTCTCTTTCCAGTTATAATAATAGTAATGGCTAACTTGTTTATAGCACTTACTAATCATCAGGTACTATCTTAAATATTTCACAGGTACTAATTCATTTAACTCAGTGCAGTCCTATTAGATGAATATTTTTATTACCTATCTTATAGTTAAGGAATTGGAACCACGGCAAGATTAAGTAGCTCGTCCAAGGTCACAGAGTCAGGTAGTGGTAGAGCTGGGCTTCACACATGTCAGGCTCTAACTGCAATGGGGTACAGGGAGCCTGTTGACTTTTGAGTGAAAATACCCATGTGAAATTGTGGTCCAATCTATAGACCTTTCTGGGCTACATTTTCCATAGCTGCAAAAATGGAGAATCATAATAATTATTTCACGGCTTTAATAGAGTAAAAGATAATGTATGAGCCCAAAACTACAATAAGTCCCTGAGTACAGTGGGTACTCAACATATATAAGAGTCTGTCTTTAAATGAGAAGAAAATTTCAGAACAAAGAGATTCCGCTTTCTCTGGTACCCATGCATCTAGGGGATCTGTCCTCATCTTCTGAGGCCCCGTGTCAGGAGATGAGAACAGCATGAACATGATTTTAACTCTCATGTCCCACAGCCTGCATGTTTGGAAGAGCTGTCACTCACACCCACATGTATTTTGACCAAGTCTCTAAAATTGCACACGAAGGAGACAAGAGTGAACTGAATTTCCTGGGATTTTTCTATGGTGATGAAGCAGGGTGATATTTTTAAGTATTACCACCCACAGGCCTCACCAAAGCTTGTAGGCTTTTTCAAAGCTGCAAAACAAAGAAGTATATGGCATAAAGGTTCAGATGCATACTTCTGGGGTGAGTCTCTGCCATCTCACAGCAATCCCCTAACGAGATAAGCCTTGGTGGGCTGAGATGGAGGGTGGACGTGCCAGGGCCATTGGCCAGCAGTCCGCTGCTGAGTGCCCAGTGCCCTGGACTCTGCCTGCCACCCTCCCTGATGTAGGGTAGGGATGTTGTTTGTTTGTTTGTTTGTTGCACGTTTGTTTGCTGATTTATTAGATAACAAAGTAATAGGTTCACAGTATATTATAGTGTATGGAAGTCATCTGACTTCTCAAAGGAAGCTAAGGACAGCCTTCTTTCCACAGACCTGGAGACTTGCAGATCTTGTCTGAGGATGGTAGGAGGAAAAAACATTGCTCTCTGACTAAGGTGGAATAGGACAAACCTGTTGGAAACCTGTGTACGATCCAGGGCACTGTGGGCAGAGCATCACTACAGCACTTGCCTCTGAGGAGTTCTCTGGAGACATGTGGAAGGAAAGGCATGGTGTTTGGTGGAACACTGCACCTGATGGTTACAGGGCTCCACCAGTCTGGCCCGTATTACTGTTATGATATAAGAACAGATGCTTCCTGAGGCACTATTCTAAGAGTATTACATGACATGACTCATTTAGTCTTCACAATGGCCCATATTACCTCTTACCATGAGGCAACAGAGACTCAGAGAGACTGGCTGGATTCTCACAGCCAGCAGCCCTCTCTCCTGTACCTCTTCCTCTCTTGCCAATGGTTATTGACCTCCTCCTACTCTCTGGGGGAAACCCAGTCTCCATCCCACAGCTGCTGACAAGGCCCTTCATGACCTAGCTCCCACACAGCCCTCGGTGTCATTATTTTCTCCCCCTTCCCATTCCACACTCAGGTTGTGATGAATTGGGCTCAGGTCTTCAAAAGTGTTATATTTTCTGTTGCCCCAGGACCTTTGCACATGTTTCCTCTGCCTGCAACCACCTCTCTCTTACTCCCTAAGGTAGGATAATCACTACTCAGACTTTGAGGTAAATTTAGATCCAGTGGTTACCCCTCCTATTTGCTATATAGTTCACTCTTCTTTGCTTATCACACACATTTTACTTTACTGTGTTGACTGATATAACTGTTGATTTCCCCCTCTAGATTCAAGGCTTCATGTGGCCAGACTTTGTCCACAGAACATGGAGCCTTCTGTCGAGTGGGTCATCAAAAAATGTTTTTTGATGAATGAGAGATTGACTTTCCTTTGCTTTGCTGTCTCAGCCACACTACTCTTCTACCCCTAAAAATCCTATTTTAAAATGCCTGTTGATAATTATCACCATCAGTTTGACTTAATTAATCTTTTGTTGTCTCTATCCTTGCCAAGCAAAGGCAAAAATCCTTCTATGCCAAAATCCTTAGTTCAAAAGAAGTTATAATCCAAACAATGAAGGAAAGCAGTTAAAAGCAACGTCCTTTAACCTTTTTTTTTTTTTTTTTTATAGCTATTCTCCTGTTTCCCTTGAAGCCACTGACACATGCATAACCCCGGTCTCTCTGTAACCTCACAGCCCCGGAAACCACACATCATGTGCTTTGGATCTCACATATCACTCATGCTCAGAGGCAGGGTAAGTATGGAAAAAACTTTGGTTTTAGGGTAAAACAAACTCAAGCCATATTCCCAGCACAACCACTCTCTAGATATGTGAATTTGTGCACGAAGTTAAATCTCTCAGGGTCTCGATTTCGTCTTTTCTGAGATGGGGATGCTAACATCTACTTCATGGAGTGATTATGAGGATTCAGGGAAATAATAAATGTCAAGTGTCTAGCGAAGGGCCAACCTTGTAGCAAACAGTAGCTGATGCCAATTTTCTTCTATTCTTTCTTTGCCTTATCCCACGGGGTTTTGGCCCAGGATTTTTATAATGTCTGTGCAGGAATTATTAACTGGGCTTTGGTGGATCTGTGAACACCCTGAAATTACATGAAGAGTTGTTTATGTTCATAAGGGCTTTTATTGCTAGAGAAAGTGTCTGTATTCATTTCCTGAAGCTGCCTCAACAAAGGACCACAAACTTGGTGGCTTAAACAATAGAAATTTATGGCCTCATAGATCTGGAGCCTAGAAGTCTGAAATCAACATGTCAGCAGGGTTGGTTACTTCTGCAGCCTGTGAGGGAGAATCTGTTCCAAGCCTCTCTCCAGCTTCTGGTGGCCTCAGGCACTCCTTGGCTTTAGAAGGCATTCTCGTTGTGTTTTCACATTGTCTTCCTCTGTACATGTCTCTGTGTCCAGATTTCCCTTTTGTATAAGGATATCAGTTATATTGGATTAGGGCTCACCCTAATGACCTCACCTTGAACTTGATCATCTGCAAAGACGCTATTTCGAAATTAGATCACATTCCCAGGATCTGGGGGTTAAGATTCCAACATATCTCTTTGGAGGGGACACAATTCATTCATAACAATATCCATAGCTTTCATTGGATTTTTAAAGGAGTCTATAGCCCTTCCAAAGATTAAAAACTAGTGGCAGGAAAACCTGCTTTATGGCTTGTCTTATATAAACCTAATCAGCAAGTCTGTAGGCTTGAGATGTGCCAGGGTGTGTCTTGAGTACCAAATCATGGAGAAACACCAAGGTGATTTCGATGGGTTTGTTTAGGCGTGTACTAATGGACAGAGAGTACAGAAAGTCTCTTTCCACACCAGACTTGATTCTGGTTGGCAACCATTGCTGCTTGATTAAAATTCTAATGGCTCTATTAAGAATCCTTGAGTTCAACTCATAAAGTTTACATTCTAGTGGGTGAGACATCTTCATCAACATATAATTATAAATTGAGATTAGTGCTAGGATAGAAAGAAATGTGATTCTATAAAAGCACAAAATTAAGGAATTGGACTTGGCCTGAACTGGTCAGGGAAGGCTTCACTGAGGAAATGATGCTTCATCTGAGATTGGAATGACAAATTCAACTGCACCTAAGGGGAAGAGTATTCCACACAGAGGAACAGCACATACAAAGGCCCTGGTAGGAGCCTTTGCAGTAGGAGAGACCATGGTACCTTAGAGGAACTAAAAGGAAGCCAACGAGGCTGGAGCAAAGAAGGTGGGAGAATGAGAGAATGGTGTGAGGTGAAGGTGAAGGACATTTGGACATTATGAAGAATTTGGGATCTCATCCTAGGAGAAATGGGGAACCATTGAAAGGCTTCTCTCTCTTAACCTGTATTTCAACCTATACTCTTAGTCCTACCCTTCTTGAATTCTTGAAATTCTTTAGAGATAATACTTTATTCTGGTACCTTCCTAGTAATCTGGCTATGTCTTTTCAATGTCATTTTTTCTTTCTGTTTCTTAAATGTTGCTTTCCACCCTCTTCCTGAGTGATCTCATCCTATTGCATCGTTTCAGCTACCACCCTTCTGCAGATACCTCCAAAACTTTTTTTTTTTCTGGGCTGCAGTTGCCTTTCCCCATCTGCTTACGAAATAAACACTGCATAATTTTGATCACATGGATATCAATATGGTCTGCTTGAACTCTGCTTTGGAACTCTATGGGTAGCTTCTTTCTAGAGGACGTTAACAAATCCCTATCATCTGGACCATTAACGCAGATTTCCCACAACGCCAAGGAGAACGCATCACCCTTAGGGAGGCTTGAACAGGGATTGCTGGGGGTGCTCTCAGCAAGGCCTCCCCAGTCAGCCATGGAAACAGTTGACAGATAGTTTGCCCTTGTGCTCTTTCCTGATATATGAAACACATGCTTTGAGTTTGCTGAGGTTTCTGCCTATCTTCCCTAAGGGACCCTGACTCAGGGTTACAATCACCCTCTGCTTACGTCCATGTGGGCATAGAGCCTTACCCTAGCTGAGATGGTGTGGGAGGAAGCCAGCGGATTAATGCATTTGAAGGTCACTGTGGGAAGGTCTATGTGAGTACTGAAAATCTTAACTGGAAGTCGTGGTAGGACTGATGCTCAGGAAGTGATGCTTCTAAGGTACCTACTGTGGAAGACAATCAGGAGGAATAGGAGAGACAAAGAAAGGGAGAGAGAGATAATGGAAGAAAAGAGGGAGGGAGGAAAAGACTCAAACCAGTATTTACTAAACACTGAATGATTTATTTTCACAGATATACTTTATCCTCACAAGCCACCTGGCAAGGTGTGTATTTTGGGCTGGAAATCAATCATTTTTCTTTTGTAGTTAATGTTCTTTCAACAATACCACAAAGCCTAGATCATAGTTTTGGTGAACTAATCAGAACTTTGAGTCATTCCGGTTTCTCTCATTCCCATGAAGACTCAGCTACCATTGAGTTTTCTGAGCTCTTTCCATGAAATGTCTTGTCCTGAAGCTATGCATTTAAGTTGAACCCTGTCAACCAGAAACCCAAACCACATGGCTGATAGCAAGTCCTGGCAAGCCAGGGACCTGGCAGTTCAACTGAGACAATCACCTGTGTCCTAGCCCCTAAATCTCTCCCGTTTTATGGCAGTTCGTCCTGACTGCTGGTCTAGGTTTTTCCTCCTGATTTGGCTCAGTTCATGTTCTTTGACACTTGAACTTGTATTTTTTGTTTTGTTTTTTTACTGGCTTTAACTTAGTACTTATTAAGGATTTGCCTGCTGGGCCAGTCGTTGGTCATACTGGACTTTTTTTTTTTTTTTTTAAGAGATTGCAAGTTCTAGAAGGAGGAAATTTTTGGGGGGGTGCTGCATTGGGTCTTTGTTGCCACATGGGCTTTCTTAGTTGTGGCGACAGGGGGCTACTCTTTGTTGAGGTGCATGGGCTTCTCATTGCAGTGGCTTCTCTTGTTGCAGAGCATGGGCTTTAGGCGCGTGGGCTCAGTAGTTGCGGCACACGGGCTCTAGAGCACAGACTCAGTAGTCGTGGCGCACAGGCTTAGCTGGTCCGCGGCATGTGGGATTTTCCCGGACCAGGGCTCGAATCCATGTCCCCTGCATTGGCAGGCGGATTCTTAACCACTGCGCCACCAGGGAAACCCCATACTGGACTTTTCTATGTCCTTGGATGCTTCATGATTCTACCAAATGCAAAATTCTCGTACTTGTCTATTTGGCTGATACTCCATGTGCTCCAGTGCTGAACCCTTCTGGAACAGGAGAGAACTCCGAGAGGACTAAGTAGGGAAGAATCAATTATAAGAAGGCCTTTGGGCACTTCCAACAACAGCTTCCTTAAATTGTTTGTACTCGCCCCCACTCCCATGGCAGAAATGTTATAATAAGGAACTTGAATGGAAGTTTGTCCAGCAAGAATTATCTGCTCTAGTCATCTTTTTTTTTTTTTTTTTTTTTTTTTTTGCGGTATGCGGGCCTCTCACTGTTGTGGCCTCTCCCGTTGTGGGGCACAGGCTCCGGACGCGCAGGCGCAGCGGCCATGGCCCACGGGCCCAGCCGCTCTGCGGCATGTGGGATCTTCCCGGACCAGGGCACGAACCCGTGTCCCCTGCATCGGCAGGCGGATTCTCAACCACTGCGCCACCAGGGAAGCCCTGCTCTAGTCATCTTAATGGAATATATTGAGCAAGTGCTCATTCAACCAAACCCCAGTACATTGGGCAAATTCCTTTCTGTTCAATTCAATTCATCATTCTATCCTTGGGGACTCCAAAAGGTTTTGTACAAAATCCATTAGCATATACAGTAATCACTCTTCAACAGTGAGTTCCTATGTTGGGTACTCCCAATATATGTGTCTCTACTTCTGGATTTTTCCCCCCTCAATGCTCTCAGTTTTGCAGCTAATACCTGTGCACTGAATTTTTAGAAGGGATTACTATTCTCACAGTCACCTTCAGCCATGATGTCCAGACACTGCTGAATCATCCCCTGCTCTGAACTTGCTGCTGTTCCTTATGGTCCACATCTTGGCACTGATTGAGACATTGATCCAACCCTTTTCCATTATTTCCACAAGCAAACAAACAAAATTATTCAAGGTCTTTGCTGCAGTTTTCAGCAGACAGGGTTACAGACAGCAGGGGATTCATCCTAAGACTGAACTTGAGAACTTTCCAAGAGCCTGTTGGAAGTTGCCCCACGATGCTTTGCCAACTCCTTCAATAATTCTCTCTCCTTTCTTTTCTCCTCTCCTCAGTTCCCACATCCTTGTCCTTTACTAATTGAGAGGAGTTGAGCTTTCTTTTAGTTCCTTTCCTTTGCTAACCAAGGCTCTCAGTGACTCAGCTATTCCAGGTGGTTTGTTCAGGTATTTTGCTAAATTAAAGCTGTTGTTTCCATAAGAGCCAGCAACGAAGATGATTTTTTTTTTTTTTTTTTTCAGTACGTGGGCCTTCCACTGCTGTGGCCTCTCCTGTTGCGGAGCACAGGCTCCGGACGCGCAGGCTCAGCGGCCATGGCTCACGGGCCCAGCCGCTCCGCGACATGTGGGATCTTCCAGGACCGGGGCACGAACCCGTGTCCCCCGCATTGGCAGGCAGACTCTCAACCACCGAGCCACCAGGGAAGCCCAAGATGATAATTTTTTTAACACAGCATAAACACAGAGCATTTCGTGTTACTAGAGGAGTTGTACACCCATATGGATATAAACATAAAACTAGCAATGGCAGCTCTCTTTTACCTAACTCTGCAGGTGTTTTTGCCATTTTTTTTTAAAGATATATTTCAGTCTGAGCATTCACAGTCTCCTCAGCAGAAGCATATTTAAATCACTCTATATCTGTCTCTAGAAGGAGCAGAATGGGGCAAATGAGAAGCCCCCGGACATGCCCCCGATACAGACTCTGGGATGTTGTCTGCATGAGAGTGTCACATCTTCTGGGTTTCAGTGATGAGCAGGAACATGTCCTGATTGTCAAAACTTCAGTGTCATCCAGGTCCCTAAAAATCAGGCAGGGAGGTGAATCCCTTTGCCTGACAAGCAAAACCAAGCCAACCAGTTATTAAGATAATCTGTTTTTTTCACTCACTATACCAACAAACATTCAAGCCATTCTGTGTCTCTGGAAACTCAGTGGAATCTAGTCAGAGGGAGTATGAACTTGGAGTCTGTAAGTTGGAAAAGCAGTGGACATTTTATTTTGGTCATTGTAAATAATAAAAATATACAGCCTTCCCAAGGCAGTAGAAATAAAAGCAAAAATAAACAAATGGGACCTAATGAAGCTTACAAGCTTTTGTACAACAAAGGAAACTATAAACAAAATGAAAAGATACCCTATGGACTGGGAGAAAATATTTGCAAATGATGTGACCAACAAGAGCTTAATTTCCAAAATATACAAACAGCTCTCATACAACTCAATACCAAAAAAACAAACAACCCAATCGAAAAATGGGCAGAAGACCTAAATAGACATTTCTCCAAAGAAGACATACAGATGGCCAGTAGGCACAGGAAAAGATGCTCAGCATTTCTAATTATCAGAAAAACTCAAATCAAAACTACAATGAGGTACCACCTCACACCAGTCATTAAAAAATCTACAAATAACAAATGCTGGAGAGGATGTGGAGAAAAGGGAACCTACACTGTTGGTGGGAATGTAAATTGGTGCAGCCACTATGGAGAACAGTGTGGAGGTTCCTCAAAACACTAAAAGTAGAGTTGCCATATGATCCAGCAATCCCACTCCTGGGCATATACCCAGACAAAACTATAATTCAAAAAGATACATGCACCCCAATGTCCATAGCAGTACTATCACGATAGCCAAGACATGGAAACAACCTAAATGTCCATCAACAGATGAATGGATAAAGAAGATGTGGTACATATATACAATGGAATACTACTCAGGCATAAAATAATGAAATAATGCCATTTGCAAGCAACATGGATGCAAATAGAGATTATCATACTAAGTGAAATAAGTCAGAAAGAGAAAGACAAATACCATATGATATCACTTATATGTGGAATCGAAAACACAACACAAATGAACTTATCTATGAAACAGAAACAGACTTATAGACATAGAGATCAGACTTGTGGTTGCCAAAGGGGAGGGAGGGTGGGGGAGGGAAGGACTGGAAGTTTAGGATTAGCGATGAAAACTATTATATATAGAATGGATAAACAACAAGGTCCTACTGAATAGCACAGAGAACTGTATTCAATATCTTGTGATAAACCATAATGGAAAAGAATATGAAAAAGAATGTAGGAATGTAGGTATATGATAACTGAATCAGTTTGCTATACAATAGAAATTAACACAACATTGTAAATCAACTATACTTCAATAAAATAAATTTAAATATATATACACATACGTGTGTGTGTGTGTATATATATATATAGCCTTTAATAGACTTACATGTTACTTTTTTTTTTTTTTTTTTTTTTGTGGTATGCGGGCCTCTCACTGCTGTGGCCTCTCCCGCTGCGGAGCACAGGCTCCGGACGCGCAGGCCCAGAGGCCATGGCTCATGGGCCCAGCCGCTCCGCGGCATGCGGGATCTTCCCGGACCGGGGCACGAACCCGTGTCTCCCGCATCGGCAGGCGGACTCTCATCCACTGCGCCACCAGGGAAGCCCTACATGTTACTTTAGACACCTACCTGGTTTATGCCCGTCAGAGATTAAATATCTCAACTTAAATTTTTCTCCCTTGAGTGTTTTGAGATATTTGACCTTTAGGGTTAATTAGGGGCTGCTGTATCTTTCTGAATTGTGATTATTTCCAAGTCTACCCTATTCTGTACTGGGAGCTCCTTTAAGTGCTAATAAATGTAGATTTAATGAATGAATAAACAAATGAACTTGAGAAAGAGAGAATGAAAAGGGGGAAGAGACAGAGAGAAGGAGATAGGGGATACAGGCAGGAGAGAGAGAGAGAGAAAGTTGATTTGAGAAATTCTTTTACTTAAAACAACACTGTCTAGAGTGATCAGTATCATCCAATAAAAGTGGATTATTTAAGTGGAACCCTCAATCCATCAGTAATGAAAAACAGCTATTATATTCAGGATGAGACATCATATCATAAACTTGCTTGGCACATTTTATTAAGACCATTTGGTTAATAACAGAAGCAGCTTTTCTGGTTGAGTCTTGAAAAAAAAAATGAAAAACTCTGTAAAAAACAAATATCAGTAGTTACTGTTCATTCAAGACCTGTGCCCATATGTTTTATTTTTTTGTAGAGACGGGAAAAATGATTCTGGATTATGCCATTTCCTGTTTCCATGACAACACCACCTCAAAGTTCTCTTAGTACAGTAATATTGTAAACATTCATTGATCAAACACTGTATTACCTAAAACTAAATTAGAAAATATTTAAGAAGAAAAAAGCTTACTGGTGGTTTTATCTTCATTATTTTCTTTTCCTTCTTTTCCCCTCCTTTCTTCAAAAGTACCAATCAGAATCAGTAGAAAAGAACCACTACCTAACCACAGGGTTTAATTCAAGGAAGACAGAAATTTCAGCTCATATACCCCAAAGTGATGAAGCCAGTGATTCAATAAAGAAAAGGAAAATAATATTCTCATAGAGAAAAAGTTACCTTCTCATGTGGAATCACAGTTTTCAATTTAAGCTGCTCAGAAGCCTGGATAGTGGCCAAGTGGACTGATTTCTCAAGTACCTTCTAGGAGAGCAGTTGCTAGGTACTTTTTCATTCTTCCTTGCTCTGAAGTTGCTTCTGGTGTGGCCACAGTGGAAGTGAGGCCTATGGCTGGTTCAAAATTGTGTGAGCTTAGCCCTGTTGGAGCTGAGACATGAACTAAGAGACATGGCTGAGGGCCTCTGGGCTCAGGCCACAGCAGTGACTGATCATCTTGTGTGGGGATTTCTCTTTGGCTCTGTTTTATGAACATTTTAGGACAGATAAGAAGCAATATTTAGGATGCCAGAGGAGAACTAAAGGATACAGGTTGTCAAATCTCACAGAGGTATATGACTAAATTTTCATTTCAGAGCACCTGCAATAGCAACAATTTATGCAGCAAGTACCATTTCTGGAGCTTCTACTTTGACGCAGATATGTTTGCCAAGAGTCTTATATGCATCGTTATATTCAATGATCCTCACTGTATACGGAAAACACTATTTTTTGTGCTTTTTTTTAAATTAAAGAACTTAAAAATTTTCTTGAAGTATATTTGAATTACAATATTATATTAGTTTCAGGTGTACAACATAGTGATTCAATATTTTTATAGGTTATGCACTATACAAAGTTATAGTATTATTGACTATATTCCCTGTACTGTACGTACATCCCTGTGACTTATTTATTTTATAACTGGTAGTTTGTACCTCTTAATCTCCTTCATGTATTTTGACCATCCGCTTCTTCTCTGCCAACCACTAGTCTGTTCTCTGATCTGTGAGTCTGTTTCTGTTTTGTTATATTTGATCTTTTGTTTTGTTTTGTTTTCAATTCCACATATAAGTGAAAACATACAGTATTTGTCTTTCTCAGTCTGACTTATTTCACTTAGCGTAATATCCTCCAGGTCCATCCATGTTGTTGCAGATAGCAGTAGTTCATTCCTTTTTAATGGCTGAGTAATATTCCATTGTAAATATACCACATCTTTTTTATCCATTCATCTGTTGATGGACACAGGTTGGAACGTACTATTATTATCACATTCTGTTGTACAAAAGCAGAACCCGAAGCTTACATAGGTAAATTAATGTGCACAAGTTCAATACGGCACGGCAGTGGTAGAGCTGTGGTATGAAGTCAGGCCGTCTGCTTTAAAAGCCTTCATCTTAAACTGCTATGCAATATTATGTATTTTTAAAGAGAAATATTTCCAAAATCAGGTACGAACATATAAATTTTTTATCCATTACATTTAAAGTTTTGCCCATTGTTTTTGAGTTGTGCTCTGAATTAGAATCACAGACACTCGTTGCCAAGGAGAGTCTGCCAGCTATCTTTTCAGCCCTGTTTGTAGCCACTCTCCACCCTTAGTACAATACAACCACCCTCAACCATTCGTATTCCCAGAACATACTTTGTGCCTTTGTTTAAACTGCACCATTTACCTTAAATGTCCTTATTCTCTTTTTCTAGCAACCAAAACCCTGCTCACTCCTCAGAGTCTAGCTCAATAGTCACCTTCACTCAGGAACTGGGAAATGGCATGAGACTGAAGTATGGTTACTGAATTGCACTGTGAGCCTAGCATGTGTTTTGGTGAAATTGATACTGGTTGGAGTGAAGTTGTACTGGTTTAGGGAGTCCTAGTGTTTCCCAAGTGATGGCAGACAATTCTGATTTTCTATATCCACAGTGATTCTCCAGGAACAGAAGAGGATTTCTCTCTAGCACAGGGAGAGGCAGAGCTACAAAAGCTACAGAGGTGCACTTCCTGTATATTCAAGAGAAAATTTAACCACAAAGGAGGCTGACGTGTTCTTACACATAAATGGGAAAAGTAGTATGTCCAACGGGTCTTTGATCCCTCATAAAGTTGTTTATACTCTGCTCCTTGTTTTATAGTTAGGGTTTATTAGAAAGACCTCACTGATGGTATATTGAATTTCTATGCCTTTTGCAAGGAAAAGTAATAAACATATATGCATTTGTTTTTCAAATTGTTGTTGGTTATCACATTGGACAGCTTCTGTGCAGTAAGAAACAATCCCTCATTACTCAGCCATAAAAAGAAATGAAACTGAGTTATTTGTAATGAGGTGGATAGACCTGGAATCTGTCATACAGAGTGAAGTAAGTCAGAAGGATAAAAACAAATACCGTATGCTAACACATATATATGGAATCTAAAAAAAAAAAAAAAAGTCATGAAGAGATTAGTGGTAGGATGAGAATGAGAATAAAACACAGACCTACTAGAGCATGGACTTGAGGATATGGGGAGGGGGAAGGGTAAGCTGTGACGATGTGAGAGAGTGGCAGGGACATATACACACTACCAAATGTAAATTAGATAGCTAGTGGGAAGCTGCAGCATAGCACAGGGAGTTCACCTCTGTGCTTTGTGACCACCTAGAGGGGTGGGATAGGGAGGATGGGAGGGAGGGAGACGCAAGAGGGAAGAGTTATGGGAACATATGTATATGTATAACTGATTCACTTTGTTGTAAAGGAGAAACTAACACACTATTGTAAAACAGTTATACTCAAATAAAGATGTTAAAAAAAAAAAAACAACAATCCCTCAAATTCCAGTGACTTAAACAAACAAACATATACTGGCCGCTTGCATTTACACATTAGCAGCTGCGCATCAACTAGGCAGCTCTGCTCCACTAGCCCCTCATTCTGGGCATTAGGCTGAAAGAGCAGCCCTAACTGTTCCTGTGGCAGTAGGAAAGGAGCAAGAGACCGGGAAAATAATTGATGGCCCTTAAAACTTCTGCTTGGGACTGGGGTATGCCACACACACTCACCTACCATTGAGCCCTGACCAAGTCAAGTCACATGGCTGAGCCCCATGCCTGTGGAGCCTCCCTCCCGCCATGGAGGCAATGCCAGTCAAAACTGCAGAGGGTGGGGATGTACAATCCTCTTAAAAGAGTAGCTGTTAGTGGTTATACAGCTGCCAAAGTTACTTAGATATTACTCATAATGTATGTGATGTCTATTGCTGATTGTTATGCACTGAATTATGTCCCCTCAAAGTTCATGTGTTGAAGTCCTAACCCCCAGTAACTAAGAATGTGATGTATTTTGAGAGAGGGTCTTCAAAGAGATAATTAAGGTTAAATGAGTTCACTGAGGTGGGCTCTAATCCAATATGACTGGTGTTCTTATAAAAATAGGAGATTAGGACACGGACACACACGGAAGGAAGACCATGTGAAGACACAGAGAAGACGACCATCTACAAGCCAATGAGGGAGGCCTTAGAATGAAACCAACCTTTCCAAATCCTTGATCTTGTACATCTAGCCTCCAGAATTGTGAGAAAATAAATTTCTGTTTCCAAGTCACCCATACTGCGATGCTTTGTTATAGCATCCCTAGCAAACTAATGCACTGATGAACAAATTAGCAGAGTTTATGATATTGATATTTCTACTTTTTACTTTATTCAATTAACACCCATAATAATAATAATCCCTAACAAACACAAAGCATTTACTATGTATTAAGTACAGAATTAAGCATGCTACATACATTGTCTATCTTATTCTCTCAGGATACTTCTATGATGCAGGTACTAATATGATCCATATTTTGTATATGACAGGGTTTGAGAAACTTGTCCCAGTTTATCCCCAGATGGAGAGCTGCAATCTGATCCTAGGTCGTCTGATTACAGAACCAGCTTCCCGCTATTACCATCAAGCGATTTCAGGATATCTCATAGTATTTATTAATCTCAAGAAAGCTAAGGGAACATAAAAATGAGTGAGCTATGATGCCTCTCTTGAGGAGTTTGCAATCCAGTTAACAAAACAAGAGAAGGGATAACTGTAATCCTAAGGAGGAGAAGATAAATGTCATGTAAAATGTCCTGTCCAGAATTGTTATTTATAACTTGGATGAAGAAATTGATGGCAGGATAATACATGTTGCTGATGATACAGTTGGAAAAGGCAACGTATTCCTTGGAAAATAGACTCAAACTTTTAAAAAGAAGATAAAAGAAAACCATCTTGTCAGGGGAGAATGATTGGCCAAATCTAAAGAAATGATGTACAATGAATAAATAAAATGAACTTCTCTTAAGTCCAAAAGATAGCTGGATCAGAACAGCAAAAAAAATGGATGTAGACTGTTATGTGAACAAAGGGTATTTTAGCTTTATTGGTCAGCTGTGTCACTCATTGTGGACAAGTCATTCAGCAAATGTTTACAGAGTGCCTCCTCTGCATCAGGCACTGTGCTTGGAGCCAGAGATAGAAAGATGACCAAGTCAACTCTCTCAAGGTGCCCACAGCCTGGTAGAGAGACAGAGATGTAAGTACAACACTATAAAAGAATTTGGTAGATGCTTTAAATGAGTCTGAATGAATCACCTTTGGTATACAGAAGACCTTTACACAGGGTCTGGGGAGAAAGGCGGAGAAGACACCTGAAGTTGCGATGGGAAGGAGGAACTTACAGAGAAGGGAGTTCATGATGTTCTAGGAGAAAGGACCAGTAAGTAAACATTCAACACTATTGAAAAGCTCAGCTATATTTGGCATGGTGGCAATATAGTTTTAATCATGGGCAGAGGCATATGATGAGTCTTTAAAATTGGGCTGGGGCTGGGTTTTGAAGGGCAGTGCAGTCAACGCTACAAAGTTTGAGCTTTCTCTTGTATGTAACAATAGGGTAATGAAAATTTCTAGAGTAGCCACATGACAACATTTGAGTTTTTGGAAGGTGATTATTGTCAACAATATAGAGAAAAGACTGGAGGGTATAGAGAATAGTTCCAGAGAGATCACTTAAGTGGTGGTTTTAATTCTCCAAGTAAGAAAAGTTGAAGACTGACCTAAGCACATTCTACTAACATTCATGCTGATGTAACATGAGTGAGTCTCTCTAAGATTCTGGCCCAAAGTTTTGAGCTGTTTTTTTTTTTTTTCTTTTTTCTAACACAACACAACACAAGTTCAGATGCTGGTTCCTTCTGTACCACCACACTCCCTTCTGATATCCAGGTCTTCACCTTCTTTTAAGAAGTCTTAAAAAGTTCTACCTATGAAAAAGAAATATAGGGACTTCCCTGGCTGTCCAGTGGTTAGGACTCTGCACTTCCACTGCAGGGGGCACGGGTTTGATCCCTGGTCAGGGAACTAAGATCCCGCATGCTGTGTGGTATGGCCAAAAAAAAAAAAAAAAGAAAAAGAAAGCAATACAGTAGATTTTAAATGGGCTGAGTGAAATCTCAGGATATACATGCGATATTCCTACAGGGATGTACTTGGGTTGGGGGTGAGGCGCAAACACCTCTCAGAGGAAGATCTTCACTAGAAGGCCACAAGAGAGACACTAGCGATGCTCCTGGGCAGGATGACATGCAGGGCTCTGTTGAATGGAGATGGACAGCTCTCAGCATAGGCTTGGCTCCATCACCTATCCCTGGATTGGCCTTCTTGCTCTTTCTTTGGGTAGAGACTAGGTTCTTTCTAAAAATGATCTCTAATCTCCTTCCAGCAATCCCTCCAGGTTGTCCAGAAGGTCACCCTGACCTCCACCCTTGTCAGGTTCTCTATCTTCCAATTGATTCCCCGGAAAACTGCAGTCTTAATTTATTATTTGTAGGCTGTTTTATATGTTGATCTTTCAAATCTTTGTCTTTTGGTTTTCAAAAATTATTACTGCAAAAAAAACTTGGTTCTTATAAAACAAGAGCTTTCAAAACTATCATATTTTATATTAACTTCAAAAAATTAACTGTTTTTCTCTGTGTTCATGCTAAATCAATCTTAAACTCCCCTCTTCTCATTCCCCTTAAACTAAAGGGTATCTCTAAGGTCTGCATCCCTATATAGGGACATACATGATCAGGCAAGTATGGAAAAAATCATATAAATTGACTTTTTCCAAAATATAATTTTATTAAAATAACTATTTTAAAATCTAGTTAAAATGTATGATCTCCTGGGGGGAAAAAGTGCCTAAAGTTGACTCAAGAAGAAACAGAAAATAGCATAGGTTAATAACTGTAGAAAACAAATTGCAAAAGATGTCAAAGTACTAAACTAGCTCACAAGGAGGATGCCAAGTTTTATGTGTGATGCTTTGAAGGATCACATATAATTCCTATAAGTTAAAAAATACCCCTAAGCATTGGTTTTCAAAATATCTAGGCACAAAAATCACATGAGGAGTTAGTAAACACCCTTATCTTCTCTTAATACTTTGATGCAGTAGTTATGGGATGGGACCCAGGAATCTGAATTTTAAGCAAACAGATATTTGGAAAACTATACTATTCTTTGAGAAACCTGTTTAAAGCCATGGTCTTTAATATGAAGTTTGCTTGCAAAATCCAACAGAGTGAGGAAAAAAATAGAACTTTCATTTATGGTTTTTTTTTCCTTAGTGAAAGAAAGACATTTAACTTTAAAGTTTTTTCTAAACTGATTGATCTACTCCCGTCTCTCTGTTTATATGTCAGGTGGCTAAGCCAAACACATAGCTCAACAGAGAAAAGTCCTGGGAGAAAAGTATGGGTGCCACCTGGCCCTCTCACGGTCGCATTTGCCCTTACACACTGCACTGCAATTTTCCTGGGTTACATCTTATAGTTAGCACTAAATGAATCCCTACAAAATGGACAAGTGGCATGATTATATTCTTGAATAGAAGCAACAGATTGGAGAGAGCACTCCTAATAAGATCATTCTTTTCCTATTCATACTTTTAAAAAAAGACTACATCAATCACATTATGAGGCAAACACAAAGATTATCTAATCAGATATGGAAAATCATCAGCCCAAATAATGCTAATGTGATCAAAAATGTTACTGGAGACTTCGAACCTACACACAGTATCAACAACAACAAACTTATTCTAAGTGTACATTGTGCCTTGTGTGTTTACTAATAAAAGGATGAGATCATCAGGATCAATGGCATTTAAAAGCTAAGCATCCAGAATATTACTAACAATTTTAGTTATATATATAATCTATAAATAAATTAAAAATATATACTGGAATACAGATACTGGAAGAAACTATGGAATTTTCTCAAAAAAACTAAAAATAGAACTACCATATAATCCAGCATTTCCACTCCTGGGTATAAACTGAAAAAACAAAAACACTAATTCTAAAAGATACATGCACCTCAATGTTCATAGCAGCACTATTTACAACTACCAAGATATGGAAGCAAACTAAGTGTCCATAAACAGATGAATGGATAAAGAAGATATGATAATATATCTCACACACACACACACACACACACACACACACACACACACACACACACACACACACACACTGGAATACTACTCAGCCATAAAAAGAATGAAGTTTTGCCATTTGCAACAACATGGATGGACTTGAAAGGTATTACGTGAGGTGAAATAAGTCAGACAAAGACAAATACTGTATGATATCACTTATATGTGGAATCTAAAAAATACAACAAACTAGTAAATATAACAAAAAGAGTCAGACTCAGATCTAGAGAACAAACTAGTGGTTACCAGTGGGGAGAGGGAAAGGGAAAGGGGCAATACAGGGGTAGGGGATTAAGAGGTACAAACTATTATGAATAAAATAAGCTACAAAGATATATTGCACCACACAGGGAATATAGCCAGTATTTTATGATAACTAGTTATGAATCACTATACTGTACACCTGTTACTTATATAACATTGTACACCAACTATGCTTCAATAAAAAATAAGCTCTTAAAATTTAAAAAAATACATATACTGTGGTTATATTCTAACATCATTTTTTGGTGATAGGTGTGCATCATCAAAAATATTAGACCTCTTCTTCAAGCATGGTCCAGTCGTGAACTATTTGTTGCAGGTCCATGATAAATACAGCAATTGAGAGTCCGTATTTTAAAACTTTGATAGTAATGTGACAGAGTTATTTTATGTCTATTAAATCTAATAATGAAGAAATTTAACTTGTATTTTCATTGTTTTTGTTTTTTTTAATTTTGTTTTTCTCTTAATTTCTTTTTATTTTATTTTAACAAAGTAGCAATAAATGATGAGTTGGAAATGAAGAGAAAAGATCTCTAACCACAGATCATTTGAAAATCACTGTTCTAGAGTATAAAAGAACATGTAAACTATCCTAATTAATTCTATAAAGTCCTGGTACTAAAATCTCACAAATATCCCACAAAAATAAGTCTACAAACTAATCCCAATTATGTTATATGTAAAATATTAGGAAATCAAACTAGCCTCAAATTAAAATAATAATATGCCCTAAGTAGAATTTTAATTTTTCCCCTTTAATTTTTAAGTTATAAAGACAGTCCAACATTATAAAATCTATTAATATGTGTTATTATGCTAATAGTTTTAAATTTAGTAACATAGTTATCTTGAGAACTATACATAAAAATTATATCGTCAACAAAGCAGGTTATTAGACCTTCCAGGTTGGTGAACACATGGAAATTTGGGGAGAGTGACACACCTGGAGAGGGCTTGGAAGCTCTGAGCCCTTTCCTCACACCTTGCCCTATGCATCTCTTCCATCTGGCTGTTCCTGAGTTAGATCCTTTTATAATAAACTGCTAATCAAACCCACCCATTTTGCTATAGTACATCTAGGATGCTGTGTTGCATGACCTTCTGGTTCTTCATGATGTGCAGCTGTTACATTTTACCTGCCTAGCACTCCGAGGGGCTTCTACACTCCTTCCACCTGACCCTGCAATGAACACCTTCATACTCATCCTTTTATATACATATTTGAAAATTTGTTTTGAATACCCAGAGAAGATTTACAGAACAAGACTATTCAAACACTTAGTTTGACTAGGAATAGCTGGAATGTTCTCCAGAATGCCTATACCCATCTATTCTTTTAAAAAAAATTTTATTTAAAAAATTTAAAAAATATACTTTTTGGCTGCATCGGGTCTTAGTTGTGGTGTGTGGGATCTTCATTGCGGCATGCGGGATCTTTCATTGTGGCGTGCAGGCTTCTCTCTAGTTGTGGCGTGAGGGTTTTCTCTCTCTAGTTGTGGCGCACAGTCTCCAGAGTGCATGGGCTCTGTAGTTGTGGCACGCGGGTTCCAGAGCGCATGGGCTCTGGGGTTTACGGCACACGTGCTCTCTAGTTGAGGCAAGTGGGCTCAGTAGTTGTGGCACACAGGCTTAGTTGTCCCGCTGCATGTGGGATCTTAGTTCCCCGACCAGGGATCGAACCCACGTCCCCTGCATTGGAAGGTGGATTCTTTACCACAGGACCACTGGGGAAGTCCCTACCCATCTATTCTATAACTGGCAGTGTGTGACAGCTTTGTATCCTCATATCCCTGGCAACACTTGCCATTATTGAGCTTTTCAAATTATTTCAATGTACTTTCTACATTATGGCACATATGGCACATAGTACTTCATGTTATCAGGTCACTCTTTCTGTCATTCTTTTTAGCCTTTTCTTCCTAGGGGTGAAATGACACAGTTATTTTTGTATGTCAGTCTAGTCAAGTGCCTACCACAAAATACTAAGTTGATAATAATGAACTTGAATAAAAAATAAGCTATGTTCCATCACTCAAAAAAAAAAAAAAACCACCCAAGGCAGGTTATTAAACATCACTGAGTGCAATTTTTCATAATTATCTATAATTATTTATTTTTATGAATGAATAGAAAAGCATCTGGAACATTATAAAACCAAAATGATCACAGTGGTTGTTTTTGTTTTTGTTTTTTTTTTAGGATCAATACTACTTTATTTATGTAAACATTTCCGTTCTAGGGTACTTTAAAAAGGAGACGTGAATTTTCTCTGAGATTCAGTTCTAATTCAGTTGATATGAATAATATAGACTATGTGGGAGTTCAGTGTAGTATTTTTACAACTTTGCATACAAAAATATAGGTTTATATATATATATAAAATACATATATTTATTATTACACATACATACACACACAGAATTTATAAAATGCAAATCTCTTCTGAGGGCCAGACCTTCTTACATACCTCACTTAACTTCTTATGCCTAAAGATTTTTGAATTGTCCCAGTTAGAACTGCTTGTTCCTCTTTTGGGCTTCTATAATGCTTTGTCCTGCTTAATTTTTGCTTTTTTTTTTTTTTTTTTTTTTTTTTTTTTTTTTTTTGCGGTATGCGGGCCTCTCACTGTTGTGGCCTCTCCCGTTGCGGAGCACAGGCTCCGGACGCGCAGGCTCAGCGGCCATGGCTCACGGGCCCAGGCGCTCCGCGGCATGTGGGATCTTCCCGGACCAGGGCACGAACCCGTGACCCCTGCATCGGCAGGCAGGCTCTCAACCACTGCACCACCAGGGAAGCCCCAATTTTTGCTTTTTAAAGTAAATAATTGTGTAAGTGTTGATCTCCCAATTTTGTGTTCCCCCACCTCCACCCACCCAGGGTGCTTAGCATAGCTCACACTTGAGACAGTTCAAATGTACTAACCAAGTTAAGAGATTGTTCAGTTGAACTTCTGTGCTAAGAGGTTCTGCCCATGGGTGATGTAGGTGGCTGGAGATTTGGCTGTTGTCAACCGTCTTGAAGGTCCCTGTATTTTCTTCCATGTACAGTTTGGTCATCTTATCCCCCTCACCCCAAATTCCTTCCCTCTATTGTCATTCCATATTGTCATTCCATTTGATTCACATTTTCTTCTTTCTTCCCCTAGCTTTGAGATATTATTGATATGTAACATTGTGTAAGTTTAAGGTGTACAATGTGATGATTTGATACATGTATATATAGTGAAATGATTACCACAAAAAGTTTAGTTAACACATCCATTACCTCTCATAGTTACCTTTTGTGTGTGCATGTGTGTGTGTGTTGAGAACATATAAGATCTACTCTCTTAGCAACTTGCAAGTATACAACACAGTATTAACTACAGTCACCATGCTGCTCATTAGATCTCCAGAACTTATTCATCTATAACTGGAAGTTTGTGACTTTAACCAAAATCTCCCCATTTTTCCCCATCCCCCAGCTCCTGGCAACCACCAATCAACTCTCTGTTCCTGTAAGTTTGGATTTTTTATATTCCATATATAAGTGAAATCATACAGTACTTGTCTTTCTCTGTCTGATGTTTCACTTAGCATAATGCTCTCAAGATTCGTCCATGTTGCCACAAATGATAGGAGTTCCTTCTTTTATATGTCTGAATAATATTATATATAATATATATTATATTGTTTATGGCTGAATCACATTCTCTTTGTCCATTCATCTGTTAATGAACACTTCGGTTGTTTCCCTGTCTTGACTATTATGAATAATGCTGCAATGAACATGGGGGTGCAGCTATCTTTTTGAGACACTGACTTCATTTCTTTTGGATATATACCCAGAAATGGGATTGCTGGATCATATGGTAGCTCTACTTTTTATTTTTTAAGGAACCTCCATATTGCTTTCTTTAGTGGCTGAATCAATTTACATTCCCATCAATAATGCACAAGGTGGGGCTTCCCTGGTGGCATAGTTGTTATGAATCCACCTGCCAATGCAGGAGACACAGGTTCGAGCCCTGGTCTGGGAAGATCCCACATGGTGTGGAGCAACTAAGCCCATGTGCCACAACTACTGAGCCTGCATTCTAGAACCTGCAAGCCACAATTACTGAGCCCACGTGCTACAACTACTGAAGCCTGTGCACCTAGAGCCTGTACTCTGCAACAAGAGAAGCCACCACAATGAGAAGCCTGTGCACCACAATGAAGAGTAGCCCAAACTTGCCACAACTAGAGAAAGCCTGCATGCAGCAACGAAGACCCAATGCAGCTAAAAATAAAATAAAATTTAAAAATTTATTTAAAAAAAATAATGCACAAGGGCTTCCTTTTTTGCACATCTTCACCAGCATTTGTTATCTCTTGTCTTTTTTTTTTTTTTTTTCTGCAGTACGCGGGCCTCTCACTGTTGTGGCCTCTCCTGTTGCAGAGCACAGGCTCCAGACGTGCAGGCTCAGCGGCCATGGCTCACGGGCCCAGCCACTTCGCGGCATGTGGGATCTTCCCGGACCGGGGCACGAACCCATGTCCCCTGAATCAGTAGGCGGACTCTCAACCACTGCGCCACCAGGGAAGCCCTGAACATTTTTTAATCAGATTGTTTTTGCTATTGAGTTGTATGAGTTCCTTATACATTTTGGATATTAACCTCTTATCAGATATACAGTTTGCAAATATTTTCTCCCATTCTGTAAGTTGCCTTTTTATTTTGTTGATTGTTTCTTTTGCTGTTTCTTTTTAGTTTGATGTTGTCCTACTTGTTTATTTTTACTTCTGTTGCTTGTGCTTTTGGTACCATATCCAAGAAAATCATTGCCAAGACCAACGTCAGGGAGCTTTCCCCTATGTCTTCTTTTGGAGTTTTACAGTTTCAGGTCTTACATTTAAGTTTTTAATCCATTTTGAGTTAATTTTTGTGAGTGATATAAGATAGGGATATGATTTCATTTATTTTTTTGCATCTGAATATCTGGCTTTCCCAATACCATTTATTAAAGAGACTCTTCTTTTCTCATTGAGTATTCTTGGGTCCCTCATCAAATATAAATTGGCTGTGTACACATAGGTTTATTTCTGGGCTATTTGTTGTGTTCCATTAGTCTATGTATCTGTTTTTATTTTGGCACCATACTTGTGTGATTACTATAGCTTTGTAATATCATTTGAAATCAGGAAGTGTGATTCCTCTAGTTTTGTTCTCTATAAAGATTGCTTTGGATATTTGGGTCTTCTGTGGTTTTCTATGAGTTTTAGGATTTTTTCTGTTTCTGTGAAAAATGCCATTGCAATTTTGATAAGACTGCATTGACTCTCCAGATGACTTTGGGTAATATGGACATTTTAACAATATTAATTCTTCTGAGCCATGAACATGAGATATCTTTCTATTGGTTTGTGTCTTCTTTAAATTTTTTCATCAAAATTTTATAGTTTTCAGTGTACAGATCTTTCACCTCCTTGGTTAAATATACTCTTACATATTTTATTGTTTTTGATACTATTGTGAATGAGATTATTTTCATTATTTATTTTTCAGATAGTTCATTGTTAGTATATAGAAATGCAACTGATTTTTATACATTGATTTCTGTATCCTGCAATGTTAACTTAATTTGTTTATTATTTCTAACATTTTAGGTGCAGGCTTTAGGATTTTCTATATATAAGGTTATGCTATCTGCAACCAGAGAAAATTTTACTTCCCCCTTTCTGATTTAGATGTCTTTTGTTTATTTTTCTTCCCTAATTTCATAGGCTAGAACTTCTAGAAATATAATATACTAAAATGTTACAGTGGTTGTTTTTGTTTTGATTCATTTTCTTTTTTTATAGCCATTTTCTAAACTTTCTATAATAAATATAATTATATATACGTTTTAAAGAAAGTCATTATAAACACATAGCTTTGCATGTGAATAGAGTTTGTATAAAACATGTTACAAATTAATATTACTCACTTAGAAGTTTATACATTTATCAGCTTTCTTTAGAACTTATTTGCTCAATGGCTTATCTTTAGGAATGAACAATTTGAAGTTGACAAAAAAAGGAACCAAAAAGCCCTTTAGTGTCTAAAACTACTGTGTTTTAAATGTATTCACATAATGAGGACTGACTTTTTGTTCTCTGAAAAGCACCAAGTCTTTTACCTCCCCACTCTGTACCCATATTTATTTCCCAGCTAACAGGGCTCAGTAGGGCCATTCTTCTCCCTTTGAAATTTCCCTTCCCTTACTACAGATCATTTCTGCTTTGTATTTTTGAATATGCGATTGCTCTGAATTTTCTGATGCTTCTTTGCAGCCTACCTACCAAATGCCTTTTCTAATAACTCTAGTTGTCACTATCACCTTTATCTTTTTTTGACCAATTAAACCGTATGAATAATTATTTACTATAAAGTCACTAATACTCTCTAAATATCTTGCTTAACCAATTTAGTTCAGTAGTACCTTTACTTTCCGTATATTTATATTAGATTCTCCAAAAACCTTCATTTCCTTTAGAAAAAATACTTCAGTCACATAAAAAGAGAACCAAAAGCTATTGTGTAGAGTGAAAAAAACAAGATGAGAAATTGTCAATATAGTATTGAATCTGCATTCATTCTTCCACAAAAAATAGTTTTGAGTGTCTACTATGTGCCAGTCACTGTTCTAAGAGATAGTGATATGGCAATTAATATAACAGATGGGATCTTTGCCACGAAGGGGCATACATACATGCATATATACATATCTATAATATAACACCAGTCTGCAATAAAAAGAAAGAACAGAATAAGAGGACAAAGAATATACTGATTATTCTTCATGTATCCTTCTAGATCTACTCTCTATCCTTTCCTGCTTGAATTTGGAGTTAAATGGAGAGGTTAAGGCTAAAGATAAAATAGGGCTTGTTGCTGTATGTGGCATCTAAAGCTAATTGGATTGGATGAGATTATTTAAGGAGCAAGTATGAACATATGAGCACTGAGCCATCGGCACTGAAGCATTTTGAGGATGGGAATAGGGCCAGCTTCATAGGCATACAACTTGTGTGGTCACATAGGACCTTGTGTTTAAAGGGCCCTGTGCTTGGTTTAATGCTCTGTTCTCACTGTCTTGAAATTCCTAATAATTTTTGAATAAGGGCTCTGCATTTTCATTTTGCACTGCACACTCCAAATTATGTCAGGCATGGTTGGGAACATAAGGATTCAGCATAGTCAAGAACCAATGAAGTAAACTGAAAACCAAGTGAGTGTGTTAGTGTTGTCATAAAAGCTAAGTAAAGAAAGTGTATGGAGATGAACAGAGTAATCAACAGTCTCAAAAGCTGCTGCAAGGTCAAGTTATCTTTGGCCTGAACTCTGATTATTGAATTTAGTAACTTGGCTGTGACTGTTGCCCAGGTTGAACTGGGTTGTAGAGAGAAAATAAGAGGATAAGAACAAACACTGAGCGTGGACGACTCTTGCAAGCACTTTTCCAGTTCACGGGAAAGCTTAAAACTGGGCAGGAACTGAAAGAGATATGGGATCAAGACAAGGCTTTTCTAAAATGGAGATATTATGGCATATTTTTCCCTTCAGTAATGACTCATTAAAGAAGGGAGGGGAGTGGTGAGGCGGGGTGGAAATAAATACAGAAGCAAAGTTTTTGAGGAGAAGAGGGGAATGGGATCCAGTGCAAAGGAGAAGATTTTTCCCAGGAGCAGATGGAAGGCAAAGTGCGCAGACAATGCCTGTGCCTGGTACCTTTTGAAGAAAGATCTGTTCTGGTTGTTTCTGTATAAGCGTCAGAGTCTTCAGTTGAGGTAGGAAGCAGAGAGGGGATGTTGAAGTTTGAGGAAAGAGAAGAGAGTGTGAAGCCTCTAAGAGGACGGGTAAGTGAATGGGATTAGAACTGACAGGCAGCACCAAGGGACATTAAATGGCTTAGCTACATGAGAATACATACAGCTGGTAAAGTCTGCTAAAATATTCATGCCAGCTATCTCTGGTGATTATTTCTTTTTTGCAACTTTCTGATTCTCCAAATTTTCCCTAATAGGCCTATAAGTGCTTTCATAATTAGCCTTTTAAAACTGTTATGGAAAGGTGAAAAGCAGGACATTAATGTATGAGGCAGGTGCTTATGATTTGCAGCAGGTGAGTGGGGAATCAAAGAGACTGACAGAGCCATCATTCCTGTTGCTTCTGAAAGCAATGCCATGGACTAGATAAAGAGAAGTCCAATTTTCTGCAGAAATGAGGAACAAAATATCTTTGACCCTTTTTCAGGCCTTCAGATTTACTCTGTGTCGAGGCTTGAGCCACTGATTGTGTTTCTCAGTTGAATTTGAAAGGCCTACTGGTAGAAATCTTCCCCAGTTCTGGCACCAGGTTGGCCGCCATTCTTGGTAGTTGGGTAGTGATAAACACTCTCACCCTTGCCTGCATGTTCATGGGGGTTTTAATGGGAAGCTGAGTGAGGCTCTGTCAGGGATGAACCAGCCATCTCTTATACCATAAGCTCATTAATATTTTAAAGTTTTCTTGCTTGTTAAAATGGTTAAAAGTAAATCCCTCTCCTCAGAAGCTGAAGTCCTTGCTGTCTGCTTTCAGAGTGTCCTTAAGTCACTCATTATTTATCTCATTAACAGTTTTGCCTGTTATTTTTTAAAAGTGCAAGTCAAGATCGTTGTTCCAAAAAGGAATTTCAGAGATAATACATTGTTATGAAGGGACTGTTACTAATTCCAAAACATTTTCACCCTGTTAGACCCTGTAATATTAGCTCATGTGTGCTTTTAGTTTGATCCATGATAGATGGGGTGGTGAATGGGGAATTTCAGGGCAACATTTTAAACCGAGTTCCTCTAAGCAATTTACCCTCATCTTTCTGCTGAAATCTTTGTTGGGATCGTAAATGAGCTCTCAGGACAAGATGTGGGAATTAGATCCTATGACTGTCAACACACCCCATGGAGCTCAGCTGTGTGGATGCAGAGGTGGTAACTCTGCATGGGGTGTGAGGTAGGGTGTGTGTTTGGAACCCTGAGTGTGGTGAGCTAAAGATTTAGGAGCCAGCAGCAGCTGTGGAAGGCAAGTCCAGAGTTTTACATAAGGAGAAAGCGGGGGGGGGGGAATATTTCTCTTGTGGTAGAAATGATATTTAACTTAACAATATGTATTTGGATTACATCACCTTTCCTTCATAAAATGGAGAAACTCACTGATGAATTTCTTTCATCATTAAACTCTTTTATAATGAATTTCTTACATAAGAAACCTCCTTTATAAATTTATCTATTCTTCGTATTCATGCATGAATGTAAATTCTTAAAAGGATAGCACAGTTATTTTTAACATTAGTTTACATATATTGCTATTGAAAATAAGGATTAAAATAGATGAAGAGTACTGTATGAGCACTGGGTCTAATTATAAAAAAACTGAACTTTGGGTGATGTTAATGTTAATCTACAAATCAATTGAAGGGAATTATTTGCAGCTAGACATCTATTTTCGTGAAAGATTATGTATGACTTACATTAGATGGGCTGAAATGGGGAGGTGATCACTGCAGTTGTTGTGGGTGAGAAGCTCAGGATATGGTTAGAAGCAGAGTTTTAGAATCTCATGAGGAAGGGCTCAAAATACAGCATGATCAGTATATCACTAGACAATGATTAGAGTTGCTTACGAGAGAAAGATAGGGAAATGAATTCTTATTGCCTGGAACTCTTGGTAGTCAGGCAAGCTTAAATTAGTATTTTTGAGAAAATCATGAAGTCTCATTTATCATATTTGTGCAATGAAAATAATACCTACTTTATAGGTGGTGGGATTTAAATAATAAACACACACACACACACACACACACACACACACACACACACACATCCCGGATACAGTACAAGTTTAAAACATTGTAGTTTATTGTCAGGTCCCTTAGAGAGGGCATCTATGACAAAAGGGTCACCAAACCTAGCCCTTTAAAATTAGAAGACACCTCCAAATTTGGGGACAACATATGAGTCCAAGCACCTATATTATCTGTGAGCCTGTCCTCTCTCCTTTCTTCACGGGCAAAACTGGGATTCTGTTATGATTGAAGGACCCCTCTCCTTACTTGCAATACTAGATGTTTTGGGACACCTGCAAGGAAGTTGCAGATTTCATCCAACACTAATAGAATGAAAGGGTATAGTTAATCTCTCCTTTTTCACAGCCAGAATAGAGGACTGACCTTAGGCTTTTTTTTTTTTTTTTTTTGGTGGAAGGGTAGGGAGGTGGTGATCCTCATCTGGGGGTGAGTCTACGTAAGTCATAGAAGACCTTGCCAGTTTGGGTGGAGGACAACCACAGGCCCTGCATGGCTGGTCAGCGAGTCAGTCGCTGGCCCCACTTCAGCCCTCCAGGAGTCTGGATGATTGAGGAAGATCACTGGGTGATCTGATAGAGGACTGCAGAAGGGGAGGATCAAGTCAACCTCTTCCAGACTCATTACAGTCCCCTAAAGCATTAATGACATTTTTGCTTCATACCGATACAGGGAAAATCTTAGTTCATTGACCTAACAAATAATTACAGCTCTTTGGCAAGCTTTTGTTCATGGAAACTGGCAGCATTTCCAAACACTTTATTGACGTTTATTGTCTTAACCAGCACCTGTCCTTTACCCTGCCTGCATACTCCAAAAAAAAGTTAACTGAAAGAGAGAATGATTCATTTCATACCCTGATGTTTTCTTATGACCACAGCTGTGACCACTTCAGTGTCCAGCAAAGTATTTCTTTGGAGAGTGACCTAGGGAGGGGCAGAAAGCGGAGTGGAAGAGGCCTCTGGAAAGTCTTTAACACTCGGGCGTATTCTCTACTATTTGACTCCAAGAAATTCCCACTCATGGAATCTGGCCTATCATAAATAACTTTTCTTTTCTGTACTTGATTCAACTTAATAAATCATGTCAACAAGCTATGGTGAATGATTACTGTTCTTCACCCAACAGAACAATAGCCTTCCTGGTTGAAGCTCTGGAAGGATAGAAATCTATCAGTTCCAGTTTCCTCCTGCTGGGCAAAGTCTTCTATCTCAGCTGGCTGATTCCTCTTCTTCATAACTCCTCCCCTAGAATGAGTTCTTCCTTTCTCTGACCCCTATGATACCCTGACATGCATTCCTCCTCTTCTAATTTGCCTTTGTCGGCCTTAATTCTGAAATAACATCTCTGTAAGATGCAGAAAGGTGACATTTGTCACCAAAGAAGCAAATTCTCAGTAAGGATTTCTTTTTTAAAAACTTGTCTTAAAAAGAAAAATCATGCCCAAACCAGGCAGATCTTCTACTTTGTTTTTTTTTTTTCTATTTTTTTCTCTCTTTTTTTCTTTCTCTCTTTTTTTTTTCTACTTTGTTTTTAAAGGTAGACTTTAAAAAATAAATTAGTCCCACTAAATAAATTGTAACTGGTGTACAAAATGGTATGGGAATGAGAAGTATTTCTTTTACTTGTACCAACAATAGTTCATATGCCTGTCCTCCCAATTGTATCACAAATTGTCAAATTTTGGTGCACTGTCACATCTGATATTTCACATAACTGAATCTTTCCTAAATAATTATACTGTTTCCCAAGCTCACAACTCTTTTTCTAAACCAAGCCTCTCATAGAGTCTGTCTCCACACAAAGATTTTCTTCCCAATTTTCTTCTTCTAATAACATTATGCTTATTTTTTATTGCTATTAAACACACCCACCATAATCTCCAACATCATTCTTCACAACTACTCCATCACGGCCCTTAGAGTTTGCTATATTTCATATCTACCATTTTGTTTCCTTTCCCACTGCCACCACCCTAGCTCTGATATACAGGCAGTCTTTGCTTTGCATGGCAGTGAGAGACCCATAAAAATGACTGCAAACAGAAACCATGCAAAGCAATCTCATCACTCAAAGGGGGAAAATTACAGTTGTTCTGGGACCTTTAAAAAAATTTTATCAACACATTAAAAACTCTTTTACTGTAGGTTAAAAGCATATAGGGAACCTAAAAATTATAAAACTCAGAGTTAATACATATACTGTAATTTGAAACATTTGAAGCATTGAGCAGTAAAGAGGTTTTTTTCTTTGTAGAAATCTTATCAAGAGAAGTTTGAACAGTGCTTTCCCTCCTCTTATCGTATTACATACAGTGTGGAGTAAGCATCTTTATTATGCTTTGGTGAATTGTCATAGCACAGGGAGATCAGCTGGGTGCTTTGCGAGGACCTAGAGGGGTGGGATAGGGAGGAGGGGAGGGAGGCTGAAGAGGGAGGGGATATGGGGACAGGGATATGCATATGGCTGATTCACTTTGTTGTACAACAGAAACTAACACAGTATTGTGAAGCAATTATACTCCAATAAAGATCTATTAAAAAATTGCATTGGCTTCTGACTACTTATCCTTTGTGCTTTCAATGTCATGAAATACTTCTGATAGTTTCTTTAATGTGAAGTTTTGGGGGGTTTTTTTGCCAATGTGCCTTCTTCTGAGACATCAGAAGAAGATGACATCTGGTGTCATCTGCCAGAAATATGAGTGAAGATGCATTCAAATGAATCCTGCCCTCATCTCAGTCTTTGAATCTCTCCAGCTAATACCCCACACCTGTTAGAAGAGATATAAGCAGTCTGCCCTGGGTTCAGACTAAATTCCTGACCCACAAAATCTGTGACTACAATTGTCATTATTTTTATAAAATTGTATGCCCTGAGTTTGGGGTGGTTTGTTATGCAGCAATAGTAAGTGGAACAGAAATACCTGAAATACTTAAAACTGAGTGGTGAGAAAAGTGAATTTATCTTGTCTATACTTTCTAACATTTATACAACACATATGGTTAACTTGTGCGGTCAATAAGGACAAGTTGGTTGATTAGATGTGGCTGGGAGAGGGAAAGGTCTGGGGTGCTGCCCAGATTTCATGTCCTTGGACACTAGTGAGAAGAGGCTGTTATGCATTAATTGTTCTCCTTATCTCATCCATATAAAGGACACTGGCAGCATATTACTTCTTGTTAAAGTGTTGCATTAGCAACCTCTTTAGAAGTAGCCCCCAAACTGTAATAAAATGTGATGGGATAATTTCCCACCCTTACCAAATACTGCCATGATATAGAAATCGCCTTATCCTTTGTAGCTAAATGGTTAATTCTGGGAGAGACCCATCTAAATTCTATACAGCCAACTTGATAGTCCAACTGTGGACCACCTTTCATTTTTCCCCATTTCATCTCCTAGTTTTGTGCTTGAACTGATACACTTCAAGATTTATGATCCTTCTGACAAAAATGAAATGAGCCAGCCAGATGGTTGTGGCTCTCAGAAGGATAAGAAACAGTTTGAATAAGAATCAAGGATCCTTTTGACCACCAGTTCACCAAACAAAGCCAAAACATTAGCATCAAGGAATAAGCCAAGTGCTGGCATAAGTGCAAGTGCCAGGAGTTGCTTGTTTCAACTAATTGAATTCAATAAATCATTGCTACTGGACAATTCTTAGTACTTTATTCCTTAGCAAGTGAGTCTTACACTTCCATCTTCCGGGAGGGCGGGCGGGGGGAAGCATTTACTACGTCTGGAATGGATTGAGCTTGTTTAGGAGGGGTGCCCCATAGAATCAGCAGAAAGCATTCTATACACTAGTCTCTCAACTACATTAGAACTTTAAGATTGCATTCTGGTGGTACTCCTTAGAAAAGAGAAAGAAGTAAAGTTTCACCTGTGGGATCAATTAGAGGCCAGTTTGTTTCTTCGAATCTTGTAATCTTAAAGGAGTTAATCTATAAAAAAAATCTAAAAAGTTTCTATCTTGGCCATTTTGACATAGAATAGTTGGAGATTAAAGAGAGGAACAACAAGGCCTTTGCGGGGGACAAAAAAATGAAAATAACCAAAATTACATCTTTGTTATATGTGTGGCCAAAAGTAGAAAGCTTCATATCACACACACTTGTCTTGGCAGCAAGTATTGCCCTTACACCATTGAATGTCATTGCAATCATATGGTATCAATAATAAATGAATTATGGCCAGAATGTCTAAGGTCTGTTCTTGCAGATTTTAGATCTGAATTCTCTTTCTCACAAATCTCAAAAGCATTTTCATTCTGAACTCTGGCCAGTTTTTTGACCTTTCTTCTGACCTGAAAGGGTTATGTAGCTAGGGTAAGACTCATACTATTGCCTGGAACATCCCTCAGAGTGGCCAAATATATTCTTTATGACTGTGAAGCAATTTCCAAGTCACATTTCTTTCTGTGGCAGAGTTTTCTAGACTACTGAGTTATACAGTATATCCCAGTATAATCATTTCCAATTTCTGTCTCAAGACTTGGGTTAGGCTCTTTCAAGATGGTCTAAACACTCTACCAATTGATAGCATTATAATGGGCCTTTTCAATTAGATTTTGGTCCCAGATGCCAGGCATGGGAGCTTATGTCTTTTTTCTACACTATTTTAATTGGTTTTTGTGGCCAGACTCGTCAAGACATAAAAGCTTTAATTAAGGTGGCAGTAGTGGAGTAAAGAAAATAATAAGAAAGCGTGAA
Source organism: Kogia breviceps (assembly GCF_026419965.1). Classification (NCBI taxonomy): domain Eukaryota; kingdom Metazoa; phylum Chordata; class Mammalia; order Artiodactyla; family Physeteridae; genus Kogia; species Kogia breviceps. The sequence goes on from NC_081318.1 coordinate 98,951,239, forward strand.
AGCGTTCTCTCACCTTCAGGTTTTTTAAAGGTCTCTTCTCTTACTTAGCAACCTTAAGTGCAAGAAATTCTCCTGTTACTACTAAAGACAAACCACTGTTTGTTTATATTTTTAAAGTAATGTATTAAAATGAGACTAAACATTTAAAACTTGATCTTAATTTGATTTTAAAAACTGGTTAAAAGCCTATTTTAAACGTCATACTTAATGGTGAATTACTAAAAGAATCCCATTGGTAAGAGAAAAAGTATGACTTCTTTCACTATTATCCAATACTGTTCTAGTTTTATTCCCAACACAATATGACAAGAAAAATTAAGGTATATTGAATATTAGAATTGGACGTACATTATTTGCCACTTGATATGATTTTCAGAAAATGAAAAAATAATAAGCTAAGGGGACAGATAAAAGATAACACAAAACTCAGTTCTCATCACAAGGAAAGAATTTTTTAACTGTGTGTGGTGATGGATGTTAACTAAACTTAATGTGGTAATCATTTTGGAATATATATGTAATATTATGTTATATCATAAATAAACATATAACATATTCATTAATTCTACACCTAAAATGAATACAATGTTATATGTCAATTACATCTCATTTTTTAAAAAGTACTAAATGAAAATTTGCTCAACTTCCCTCAAAAAAGGCATGAAAAAGAAAAGTAGGGTTTGGTCTTTTGATTTTTTTTTAATTCATTTTTTTAATAAAAGAGGTTTGGCAAATTGACATCCAGTGTATTTAAGGAGGAAATGTCATTCACAATATAAGTAGTAATGTAATTGGTACAACATTTAGAAGAACATTTGGCAGTATCTATAGTTTAAAATGTTCTTAAATTTTGACCCACAATTCCACCTGCAGTAATTTTTTTCTGCAAAGTAGACATAAAAAAATATATAAAGATGTATGGAAAGATGTTCACTGCCATGTAGTGTGTAATAACAAAATTTAGAAACTAACTTGTATTAGTCATAATTTATTTCAGTTATGAGTGGCAAAAAAATATGTAGCTCAAATAAGATGGATAATTTCTTCTTCATATAAAATTCCAGATAGGCAGTCTAGAGTAGGTATGAAACTTGATCAATCAAGGCCCAGGCTCCGTATATCTTGTGGTTCCACTGTGTGGGCCTCAACTTCAAGATACAAGCATGTGCTTATAGGCAACAGGATGGAGGAAGAGAGGTAAAAATGCAGAGGGTGTAGTCATCCTGTCTCTTGGGAAAAATCTTGGAATCTGCTATGTGATACTCTACATACATTCTACTGTTCAGAACTTAGTCATATGGTTACACCTAGCTTCAAGGGAGACTGGAAAATACAGACTTTATTCTGGGCAGCCATGTGTCTAGCTAAAAGTGTGGAGGTACAATTACCATAGCAGAAAGGGAGGATGGATTTCAGGGAATATCCATCAGTCTCTGCCACATGCCTGACTGACCAACAACAGGAAAATATGGTATAGAACATCATACAGTTGAATACTATGCAGTTGTAATAAAGTGAGGCAGCTCTACTTGGAAAGTTGTTACAGAGCATGATCTACATTCAAGTTTCAAAAAAGCACGTGTGAGAAATGCCTGCATATGTTCACTGAAAGACATGTTAAAATGTTCATTTGTGCATTATTTAAAACAGCCCCAAACTGAAAATGCCACAAATGTCCACTCACAGTAGGATGAATAAGTAAAGGCTGGCATATTTACCTAGTGAAATACTTTCGGTAATGGGAACGAACACTGTTGCCATATGCAACAATATGGCTGATTCTTAAAACATAATGTTGAGCAAAAGAAGCCAGGCACAGAACACATAATGTATAGTCCACTTTATGTAACTTAAAAAACAGACAAAATTACCTACAGGGTTAGAGAGCAGGATAAGGTTACCTTTAAGAGATGGTAGTGACAGAAAATGAGCTTGAATCCCAACTATTCTATGCCAAAATGGCCAAGATAGAAACTTTTCAGATTTTTTATAGATTTTTTATAGACTTTTTTATAGACTAACTCCTTTAAGATTACAAGATTTCTCTTTAAGCAGAAAGAGACTCAAAAGTCTCTCTCGTGAGAGAGAGTAATGTTGGTAATGTTCTACTTCTTGAACTGAGTGCTGGGTACTTGGGGATATTCACTTTGTGAAAATTCATCAAGCTGCACAATTAGATTTGTGCATTTTTTTGTATGCATGTAACATGTCACTAAGATTTTTAAAAAGCATATGTACACTTGTACATATGTAGAAAATCTGGAAGTGTATATGCCATATTAAATTAGGAGTCAGTAAACTTTTTCTGTAAAGGGACAGATAGTAAATATTTTAGGTTTTGTTGGCCATACAATCTCTGCTATAACTACTTAATTTCACTGTTGTAGTGCAAAAGCAGCCCTAGACAATACATAAATGAATGGGTATGGCTGTGTTCCAATAAAATTTATTTACAAAAGCAGGTGACAGGCTGTAGTTTACCAGCCCCTGTACTAAACTGTTCATAGTGGTTACCTCTGGGGATAGCACTGAGGGGAAGGAGGCTTTTTACTCTTTACATATTTCTATAATGTCTAATATTTTACAATTAGCATTCTACTTAAAGCACCCACTATTATTAAGAGATCAAATGTTTCCCTGAAACAAAAAATTGGATCTAAGCGCAATCAGTGCACACTGCAAAGTAGCAACAGAAATCTGATGCAAGTCAGGCAGCAAAGTATTCAGCATATTATCTGTCACCTAAAGTGCCTACAAAAATACAGAATATTTTATTGCCAATTACTGAGAGGATTAACATCTGTTAATAATAAAAAATCTATTCACCAAGGGTCGTTATCTATACATGTAATTTCCCATTTAAAACAGATGTTAGCCATGACACTGCCATAGTGTCAACTTTCCATGTTATAACAAGAAAATCATTGCTTTTACTCTGAACATGGAACATGTGTTTTGATTAAGGTATAAGCATGCCAGTAGCATAAATGTGCATATGCAAAGAAAAACTATGATTAATGGGCTAGAAAAGCATTCACAAATAAGCTGAAATTTGCTTTTGAACTTTGTCAAGATAAATTTCAACTCTTTTGCTTTAGTAATAGGAAAACAAATGTAAGCCAGAGTCCATGGCTTCTAAGGATTTAAAATCCACTTGTAGACCCAAGATATACACAGGCAATAGGTAATTAACCTTAGACAGTCTGTGCCTCTTGTTTTGGCAGATATATATCAGTGCTATAAAAAATAAGAAAGAAAAATTATTGTGACCCAGTGTAGAGACCAGCTTTTCAAAGAAGCAGAATGGATAAGATTTGGAGAATGGCAAATGAAAATCAGATTCTCTTAACTGGGGGGAACAGCAGGAGAAACAGAGAATGAAGTTCCAAATGAACAAGACCTCCTCAAAGGACATTGAAACCAGTTTGTTTTTGGGGAAATCCAGTTTAAAGAATGTAGTCTTTCTCTCGAGTTCATTGGGAAGTCAGTGGGATATTGAGCAAGGAATTAATAAGTTCTTAAGAAGACTACCTTTGAGATCATGTGTACAGATCACGACCTTCTCCCTCATTCCCTTCCAAATATCCAGCCCTACAATTGCAAAAATTCAGGCCAGGGGCTTAAGACATGACAGGAGTCTGGAGGCTCTAATCAGGGTAATATTGGTACAAATAGCTATAAGCAGCAGGTAGTTAACTTTCCACAGCTAAATAACCAACGCTCTTAGCAAAACTGTTGTTGAATAGTCCATGCTAATGCTGTTATTTTTTGTTGTTGTTGTTAGTTAGTTTTGATGTTAGTTTTTCGTCACTATGATTTCTACCAACGTCTCTGACAAAATTTCATTGCAAGCTCAAATCTTAACTCCTAACAGGTGGTCAGATCTCTAGTAGAAGCATTTCTTTCTTTCACTTTTTTTCTTTTATTTATTTTACTTAAAAAAATACAGCATAACACAAGGAATACACATGAACCTGTGTTGTTACTTAAAGGGGGTAAAGCTTTCAATTCTGAGGTCAGGTGGGGCATGCTGTCTGGGGTGAAACGGACAACAAGCAGAAATGTTCAGGTGGCCTTGATCTAAGATCTGCTCTGTCTTCTCTTCAGCTTTGACATCACAGAACATGATGCTCTCTCTTGCTAAGTCCCTTCGTTCGGAAGGAAGAAATTTTTTTTTAAACTTTTTACCTTATATTGGAGTATAGTTGATTAACAAAGTTGTGATAGTTTCAGGTATGCAGCAAAGTGACTCAGTTATACATATACATGTATCTATTCATTTTAAAATTATTTTCCCATTTAGGTTATTACATAATACTGAGCAGGGTTCCCTGTGCACAAAAGCATTTCTTAAGTACCATGGTTTCTTGGTAGTTGCCCATTCTTTTATCCTCAGTAAACCTAGACTCTGTGTTTCCAGGCTTCTGGATCTTGTAAAGAGTGTCAGAACTAGAAATATTCTTGCTTTTATCTCTCCTCCTCCCCAGGAGGCTTGTTTTGTGTTTTAATTCTAATGCTTTCAGGGATAGTTGCCCTGTGAGAGTAGATGGTTCACATAGCTGTTACCCACGTCTTCTATCCTAAACTACTTAAAATGCCTATCATTCCTAACATCTTGAATCAGGCAAGAACCAGGTTAAGGCCCTTTGGGGAGGAAGAGAAGGACAGAAGAGGACACCATCCTCTCTCATTAAGTCAGGTAGCCTCTCTCCTTGGAAGATAGAGGTGTAAATATGAGCGTGAAAAATACTAAGGGGAATGCAGTCAAAGCATGGTAACAACAAACTTCAGGAAAGAGGCAGCCTCTGCAGAGGGAGAGCTTATTAAAATGAAATGACATAATTCGCTCCAGAATGGCTAGGATAAAGGAATCTGGGTGTGGTAGCATTTTTTCCATGGACATATGTACTAGTTTTTAAAAGTTCTCTCCCGTTGCAGAGCACAGGCTCCGGACACGCAGGCTCAGCGGCCATGGCTCACAGGCCCAGCCGCTCTGCGGCATGTGGGATCCTCCCGGACCGGGGCACGAACGCATGTCCCCTGCATCAGCAGGCAGACTCTTAACCACTGCACCACCAGGGAAGCCCTAAAAGTTTTTTTTAAAAAGGATGTTTAATTTTCAAAGAGGAAGTTTTCTACAAATATGAAGTGGTGGGAATAAGTCCAAATTGGCTTACCCTATTGGGAGACCATGGCTAAACCATCTATATCAGCCAGCTTCCAGCCTCACATGACCATGTATTGGGAGCATAAAGGGGTGGTTCATAGTTTTACGGGATCGCACTTCCACTGTGGCCCTCACTAACCCCTTAACATCTGGAGCTCCTGCCATCTCCATCTTCTTATCCCCAGGCATTTGGAAGGCTATTGTTCTCTAGATACAATACCTTCGCATTAAAGATAGGATTGTTTACATGTTATATATTTTTCCATATTTTACCTTTAACTTACCTATGTAATTATATTTGAAGTGAGTTTCTTATAGATAGCGTATAGTTGAGTCATATATTTTTATCCACTTTGACAGTCTCTGTCTTTTAATTTGTGTGTTCAGACCATTTACATTTATTTATTTTTTTATTATCTATTTTATACGTATTAGTGTATAGATGTCAATCCCAATCGCCCAATTCATCCCACCCCCACCACCCCCACTCCCCGCTACACCCTTGGTGTCCAAACGTTTGTTCTCTACATCTGTGTCTCTATTTCTGCCTTGCAAACCTGTTCATCTGTACCATTTTTCTAGATTCTACATATTTGCGTTAATATATGTATTTGTTTTTCTCTTTCTGACTTGCTTCACTCTGTATGACAGTCTCTAGGTCCATCCATGTCTCTGCAAATGACATAATTTCGTTCCTTTTTATGGCTGAGTGATATTCCATTGTATATATGTACCACATCTTCTTTATCCATTCATCTGTCGATGGGCATTTAGGTTGCTTCCATGACCTGGCTGTTGTAAACAGTGCTGCAATGAACATTGGGGTGCATGTGTCTTTTTGAATTATGGTTTTCTCTGGGTATATGCCAGACCATTTACATTTAACATAATGATGGTATTTTGGGATTCAGGCCTGCCATTTTATTATTTACTTTCTGTTTGTTACCTCTTTTTTCTTCCCTCAAATTATTGTTTCTTCTTGTCTACTTTCTTTTGGGTTATTTGAATATTCTTTTGGTATTAAATTTTACCTATTGTGCTTTTTACTATGTCCCTGCATAGAATTTTTTATTGGCTAATCTAAGATTTATAGTATACATACTTAACTTTTCACAGTCTACTTAAAGTCAGTATTTTACCACATCAAGTGGAAAATAGAAACAGTATTATAATATAGGTTTTATCCTCCTCCCTTTATGTTGTAGTTATCTTATGTATTGCATCTACATACATTGAAAACTCCATCAGACAATATTACAAATTTTGCTCTCAACCATAGTTTAATGAATTCAAAGGGAGGGAAATAGCCTATCAGAAGCACCCAGATATTCACCATTTCTGTTGCTCTTCCTTCATTCCTGAACTTCCAAGTTTCCTTCTACTATTATTTTTGTTCTCTCTGAAGAACTTTATTTAGTAATTCTTTTAGTGTAGGTCTGCTGGGAAGGAATTTTCTTAGTTTTCTCTCAGCAGAGATGTCTTACTTCATCTCTGTTCCTGAAAGATATTTTTGTTGTATATAGAATTCTGGATTGAGTTTTTTTTCTTTCAGTTCCTGAAAATTGTTGTGCCATTTTCTTTTGTGATTTCTCCATGGTTTCTGATGAGAAATCCAATTATTCAAATTTTTGTTTCTTTGTATTGAGGAACTATTTGTCTATGGCTATTTTTTTTTTTTTTTTTTTTTTTTTTTTTTTTTTGTGGTATGCGGGCCTCACTGTTGTGGCCTCTCCCTTGCGGAGCACAGGCTCCGGACGCGCAGGCTCAGCGGCCATGGCTCACGGGCCCAGCCGCTCCGCGGCATGTGGGATCTTCCCAGACCGGGGCACGAACCCGTGTCCCCTGCATCGGCAGGCGGACTCTCAACCACTGCGCCACCAGGGAAGCCCTATGGCTATTTTTAAGATATTTTCTTTGCCTTTAATTTACAGAAATTTGATTATGTTGTGCCTGGGTGTGGATTTTTTTAATTTATCCTGTTTGTAGTTTGCTTAGCTTCTTGAATTTGTATGTTTGTGTATTTCACCAAATACAGAAAATTTGCCTCACATACACTTTCTTCAGAAACTGTTTCTTAGTACTAAATTTTTCTCCTCTCTTTCTGGTTCTTCAGTAACATAAATGGTGTACTTTTCAGTCTTGTCACTCAGGTCCCTGAGGTCTGCAAATTTTTTCCAAAAAATTTTTTTTCTCCTTGTTCAACCTGGATAATTCCATTTTTCTATTTTCAAGTTCATTGTCTTGTTCCTCTGTCACTTCCATTTGACTTGAGTTCACCCAGTGAGTTTTTAAATTTTATTATATTTTTAGTTCTAAAATTTCCATTTGGTTTTCTTTTATATCTTTTATTTATTTTCTGAGATTTTTTATCTTTCCATTCATTCTAACAGTATTTGTCCTTACTTTCTGAAGCATCTTTATAATATCTGCGTTAAAGTGTTTGTCAGTTCCAACATCTGTGTCATCTCAGCACTGGCATTTGTTAATTGTCTTTTCCCATGTGAGCTGAGATTTTCTTGTTTCTTCACATGCTGAATAATTTTGGAGTGTATCCTGAACATTTTGAAAATTATATTATAAAACTCAGTTTTAGTTAAGTTCTACGGAGAATGTTGATATTTTGTTTCATTAGGCAATTGATCAGTTGGAGTCATGTCACAAGGTCCAACTAGACTTCTGTGGGTGGTAGTTTCAATGTCAGTTCCATTTTTAAAGCTTTTGCAAAGCTACTTAGATCAGTTTTGAATGTGTGCCACCCCCTGGCCAGTCTGGAACCTGGGCAGTTGTCTATCTTTTCATTTAGTTCTTAATTGAACAACTGTTAGCATGCTATTTAAGATCAGATCCATGTATGTGCAACTTGGGAGTGAGCCCAGGAGCTCATAAACAAATTTACAGGAGTCACTTAACCAAGCACCTCCTTCTCTATAATCTGTTGTTACTTTTTGTTCCCTGTGGTTCCCCTTTCAGTCCTCTGGACAGAAACCCAGGGTTTTATCTATCCTACTCTGCTGCACAGTTTCCAAAGCTACATGCAGGTTTCAGCCAAGAGGTAGGAGAACAAGGAATAAAAAAGCTACGAGAGTTCATCCCACTCTTTTGAAACCACAGATCCTCTGATTGGAGAGAAACACTCCCTTCCCTCAGAATTTAAGTCACCTGTAGGCCTCTGGTACTGCTGTCACTATTGCTATTGCCATGGAGTTGGGATGTAAGAAAACCAAAAAATAGGACAAAAAGAAAGAAAAAAATTAAGGGATTTTCTCCACACTCTCTAAGCACTCAGAGATCCTTTTCACATGTCAAGCCAGAACTAGAGGACTTCTGTAACTCTCTCTTTTTGTGTCAATATCTGCTTCTGGGTTTCAGGCTATCCTGAGTCCAGGCTGGAGGATACTGGAGTGAAAAAATGTTGAACTCATTATTGGTTCTGTAGTATTTCAAATTCTGGTCTTCTCCAATCTGTATGTCACTTTTTAATTTCAGAATCTTCAAATAGCTGCTCCAGGCATTCTGTAGAGGTTTTGTGGGTGCATTCAGCTGGAGAGATAGGTTGGAATGTACTGACTTTGTCTTAGTCCAGTATTTAAATAAATAAATTACATGACAGCATAAAAACAAGAATAAAGTGAGCAAGACTGCATGACAAGTTTAGTTGCAAGTAAAAAGTTGATATTTTAGTTCTGAGTGCTAAAACTATTCAAATGTCTTGCCTTCTGCATAGCAAGTGGTAACAAGAGTCAGATCTGGATTCCCTAGTTCCACAGAGCAGTAGAATACCCAACAGAAGCCAGCATTCATTACTCAGGCTAACTTATTTAGCTTAGTTGCTTAGCTTTCCTGAGCAATTTACCCTTGCTTTGGATCTGCTCTCTGCTGGGCACATCTACATATCACAAACCACTTACTAATCACAACACCCTGGTTAGATGGTGGGAATTATCTTCAGATTGCTTATTAAATGACAAATGCTGCTAGATGGATGGGGGGATGTGACTGGCCTATTGAGTGGAAGTCTGCTGGGAACTAACGGAAGTAGGAGGATAACTAAGCATTTTTCCCATTCACTGAATAAAGTTGGCATTTATTTTCTATAGTCATGAGCTACCCATATACTGCAAGCAGTATAAATGGATGGAGAACTAACCACCTCTACTGAGACCAATGTTGACAGACCTTGCTCATTATCCTAACTTTTCCTGAGCTTTCTCAGCTCTAAACTCTAGCTTTCCGCTAGCTTCTCTCTACCTTAGCTCAATCTGCCTTTCTAGATGGTCTACTTCTCTGGCACTAAATGTCACTCAGTACTTGGTATTTTTTCACATTCATTTGTGTTAGGGTTTAATAAGAAAACAACTACTCTAGGTTAGAATTAGGTGCTTACAAAACCTTTGAACACATTAAGTAGCAAAAGTCACTCATTTTAGATTTAGTGCTACAGAGACAGAGTTGCTGTTATCTAGAGTCAGCAACCTGCAGAAATCTGTTGCAGATTTCAGAACTCCTTTATGGCATCCAGGAAGGTAAATGGCATCAGAAAGCAGAATCTGCTGCAAAAACTCATGGCTGGGAAGTCTACACCTCCACCCACTGTCATAGGAAAAAGAACACAGCTTCTGCTTTTTCTGCTTTGTGAGAGTATATGTCATTGGTGGAACTCTGAACAAATTCAAAACCCTGTTGGCAAGGGAGTCTAGGAAGGGAGTCTAGGAAGTTCCTTCCCAGGGCTTCTAGCCCTAGTCATACAGGAATAGGGCTGAAGGGGGCATGAAGAATATTGAATGTCACCAGTGAATATTAGCAAACTAATAATGTTTAATTGCAGTGTCAAAAAACTAAACATGTTTTTCATTTGGCAAGTCAGACCTTGGTTTGTGCGAGTTTCATTAGTCATAACACATTTGGTAATCATATAGAGCAGTGTTAAGTTTTGATTTTACACATGGTCTGAGACTAGTGAAAATAACAGTATAAAAATGTAATGTAATGACGCTTAATGCTGAGATTTTTCAATTACCAGGAGAGGATGTCTCATTCTGCTGTTCGTGTTGAATGATTTGTTTGCTACAAATTGTGATGCAGAAAACCCCAAAGACACAAGGAGTCTATAATTGCAATGAACATTTTGGAAAACATTAGGAAACATCTAAACTCACTGCAAATTGAATTAATGTGGATAGTTATGATAAGTAGTCTTATTTAAAATTGGTTCAAGAATAGAATGTACCCAGAATTTACAGTAAAATATGCTTATTGTAGAATTACCATAAAGAAAGCATGATGCATGCTTTTTTTTTTCTGTGAATAAAGGCAGTATTTTTTTTCATTAAAAAAATCTGAGCAAAAGTAAAGAAAAAATATTTTAACTTATGGTTATTTTATTCCTACAGATGTGCAAATTCCAATGGCTTGTTTTGACAAATACTCATTTCACACTTGAATTTAACAATTTAAAATACATCATTAAATTTAAAATAATTCTAGTGGCCTCAAAATGAATCTTCAGATACTTTCTCAGTCTTCCAAAGTAGGACAATACCTCACTTTCTATTACCTCATCTATCCAGGATGAAAGAATTATAAATTAAAACACACACACACACACACACACACACACACACACACACACACACGCAAGTGAAGCATTTTGAAGTTAAAATAAAACACCTTTTGGAGGATGTTAATGCTGAAAATAAGATGGAGTAATTTCACTTGCTTCATCAGAACAGTATACAACATTTACAAAGAATGGATACCATATTACTAAATTTATATGTACATTGATTTTTAAAATGGATTATAGCAAAATGAAATACAATTTCTGTCTCTATAGAACAAAGTAAACTAAGCAACGGACAAATGTGTAAAAATTTTAGACTTGGTGCAAATATGTCCCTAGACTTTAACTTTAAAACTATACAAAACTTGAAGTTATCTATTATAAATTGATTTAATTTATCTTGGCAATTTGTTTATTCAACACAATCTTTGCAGTAAAATTATCTTATATATTGGAGTCATTTCATACTGCTTGCACTAGCCACTCTACAGCAATTGTTGAATGATTATTTTCTATTCTGCATTACTGAAAGACTAGATGCATCATACCTTGAGCAAAGAGCTAATGACCATTAAATAGAAATTGTTACCGAAGCTTGAGAAACCTCCAAGATCCAATACATCAACCAAGACAGTACTAACTAAATCTGGTCTATAAAGTATTTCTTCTTAGATTAGTATGTCATATATAGCATTTTGAAGTTCAGCTTATGCATCCTAAATCTTGCTACTGTGGTTATAGTTTAGAAATGAGGTTAATGGAGTTGCTAAGATGGCATAACCAAAACTAACATGTTAATGCATGGAGATAGTCTCATATTCAAAATAAAATCTTTTGAATATAGTTAACTGGAACTATTTCTAAGCTTCATGCTTCTTTAATTTTCTCTATGAAGTAGTCTACCAATGTCATACCCACATATCTTGTGCTCTGTCTCTACTCTTCAATTTTAGTGGATGGTAAGGACCTACCATGATTTCAGGTCATGAAACTCAGAACTGAAGGGGCTGGATGCTGAAGCTAAAAGTTCTCATACAGTATGCCAATAAATAGTGGTAGTAATCATCATTATTCCTCTAAAGATTGTTGGACCTCATGGAAAAAATCTAGCATGGGCCCAGCCTGTGGGTTGTGGATCCACCTATACAAAATAATCATGCCCTTTGATTTATTGCTGAATGCAAAGATCTTCCTACTTAAATTATAGATCTTTGTCCACTCAGGTAAGCAGAACCCTTGTAGCCTTACACTATAGACTTTTGTAGCCTCAGCAGTCCTAGCTCTGACTCAGGCCTATCAGATGCTGGAAAACCCTGTTAAAATTGTTAACAAAGGACAAAACATTTCAGCTCAAAAGTATCTAGGTTTTTCAGAAATATTAGCATACAATATTTCAGTTAGAGGAGGCTTTTCTTCCAATTTGATACTAACAACCAAGAATGGATTAAATAGACTCCTAAATCTTCTAATGAGATAAAAGAGGTCAAATTCAAAGGACCCAGAATTAGGATGATTTTGAACTCCTTAACAACAATCTTGGATGTAAGAAGACAAGGAACAAATGCTTGCAAAATTGTAACAACAAATGATTCCCAATCTAGAATTCAATATCTAGTCAGATGGCCAATCAAGGTTAAGTGTAGAATAATTATATTTTGTAATACATTTTGAAACATTTACCTTCCATGCACTTTTTATAAGAAAGCTATTGGACAATAAACTTCGACAAGATTAGGGAATAAATTAAGATAGAGGAAGGATACAGGATCCAGGACACAGGTATCCAACACTTGAAGTAGGCAGAGGAAAGCTCCAAGATGTGAATGAAGGGATGCCCCAGGACAATAGCTGTCTACTTGGGTTCTGGGTGCATACCGCCAACAACATTTTAAGTAGATTTTATTTTTAGAAAAGTTTTAGACTTACAGAAAAATTGAGAAGAGAATACAGAGAGCTTCCATATACTCTGTGCCCGATTTTCCCTATTATTAATATCTTGCACTAGTATGGTGCATTTGTTATAATTAATGAACTAATATTGATACATTACTATTAAGTATTGTCCACAGTCTATTCATATTTCATTAGTGTATACCTAATGGCTATTTTCTGTTCCAGGTTCCCATCTAGCATAGCACATTGCATTTAGTTGGCATGTCTCCTTAGGCATCTCTTGGTTATAGCAGCTTCTCAAACTTTTCTTGTTCTGATGATTCTGACAGTTTTGAGGGATAGTGGTCAGGTATTTTGCAGGATACACACTATTGAAATCTTTCTGATGTTTTTCTCATGGTAAGACTGAGGTAATGGGTTAGTGGGAGGAAAACACCAGAGGTAAAGTGCCATTTTTATCATCTTTTATCAAGGGTATTTATTATCAGTATGATTGTTGGCTGGTTTATGTTGACCTTGATCACCTGGTTGAGGTACCATTTGTCACGTTTCTCCACTGTAAAGTTACTACCCTCCCCTCTTTGCATACTATTCTATTTGGAAGGAAATCACAACGTACAACCCAGAACCAAGGAGTGGGAAGATATACTCTACCTCCTTGAAGGTGGAGTACCTTCATATAATATTTGGAATTCTTCTACCTGGGAGATTTGTCTTTTCTCCTGACCTTATTAGTTTATTCAATCATATATTTGTATAATGATACAGTGAATTATTTGTTTTATACTTTGAATTATAATACAATCTTATTTTATTAATTCTTTTGCTCAAATTGTTCTAGCTTTGGCCATTGGGAGCTCTTTCAGTGGGCTCCTGTGTACCTTTGACATAGTCCCCATCAATGTGTGTGAGTTGTAATGTATTTTTCCCTTTATTTGAACATTTCCTTAACTTCTGCCTCTACAAAATACTTCCGGCTTATCTTGTGTATTTCCTGTCCCAATCCAAGATTCAGTCATTTCTCTAAGGAGCCCTGGTTCTCTTTACTGTAGAATGGTATAAGAGAACAAGATCTGGGTGCTAGGTATGCTGTGCTACTGGATTATCATTTCTTTGGGGGTCTCTCAGCTGACAGAGCACAGAAATATATGTATGTATACCAACCTGTTTATATACACATATATGTGTTTCTATATGTAAATATCTGTATTTATACTGTTAAACATGAGTTTATTCTGAAATCTCCAGTTCTAATCTATTATCACATGGCTCATTTGCACCTTTTCCAGTTACTCATCTGTAAACTCTCATCCAATAATGAAAAAGCTTTCTCCCACTGTCTGCTATCCATTTACTCAATTGTTCAATTCCAGTATACATGGATAGCAACAGAATTATTAACTCATAATGCAGTGGGAAACAGTTTTATCAACTAGAACACAGTTCTTAATGTGCAGTTCCTTTTGCCTTTACTCTTACAGACTCCACTTATTACCAAAGTTACTTAGATCAGCCCCTTTCCTCTCAACCCCTGCAGAGAGGTTGTTTTATGTATTTTAATATAGTTAGATGTTTGTGTCACAGTCTGAATTCCTTCCTGGCATCCCCAAACCTCCTCAATGATTATTTTAAATATTGCATATATTAACGTTCACTCTTTGTGCTATAAAGTTCCATGGATTTTGACAAATGCATAGTCATGTGTCACCATTATAGTATCATACAGAAAAGTTTTACTGCCTTAAAAATCCCTTGTGCCTGACCCTATCCCAGAACCCCTGGCAACTACTGCTTATTTTACTACTTCTACAGTTTTGCCTTTTCCAGAATGTTATATAATTGGATCATACAGTCTCCCTATCTTTTTTGTTACTTGGTAGCTCACTTTGTTTTATTGCTGAATAATATTCCATTGTACAAATGTACTACAGTTTATTTATCCATTCACCTATTGAAGGATTTCTTCCAGTTTTTGGTGATTATGAATAGGCTACTATTAACATAAGCATGCTGGTTCATAAGTTTTCAACTCAAGTGGGTGTAACCTAGGTAAATACCTAGGAGTGTGATTACTGAACTGGATCGTTAGACTATTTTTAGCATTGTATGAAACTGCCAAACTGCCTTCCAAAGCCACTGTACCATTTTCCATTCCCAACAGGAAGGAATAAGAATTCTTTTCGCTCTGCATTCTCACCAGCACTGTCAGTATTTGATATTGTCTGTTTAAATTTTAGCTTCTAATACATGTGTAGTGGTATTTCATTGTCATTTTAATTTGAAGTTCCCTAATCACCCATGATGTTGAATATCTCTTCATAAATATTTGCCATTCGTATGTCTTCTTTGGTGAGTTCTTTGTTCAGATCCTTTGCCCATTTCTTAAGTGGGTTGTTTGTTTTCTTATTGTTGAGTTTTAAGAGTTCTTTGTATATTTTGGAAACAAGTCCTTTATCAGATATGTGTTTTACAAATATTTTCTCCCTGTCTGTGATTTGTCTTTTGATTCTCTTAAGAGTGTCTTTCACAAAGCAGAAGTTTTAAATTTCAATAAAGACAACATTTTCTTTCATAGATTGTGGTTTTCATATTGTATTTAAAAACTCATCATCAAACCCAAGGTCTCTGAGATTTCCCCCTATGTTTTCTTCCAAAAGTTTTATAGTATTGTGATTTATATTTAGATCTACAATACATTTTTAGTTATTTTTTATTAAAGGTGTAAGGTCTGTGTCTAGATTTATTTATTTGTGCTTATGGATGTTCAATTGTTGAAAGGATTATCCTTTCTCCACTGAATTGCCTTTACTCTTTTGTCAAAGATCAGTTGACTGTCTTTGTGTGGGTCTAATTTATGTCTGCTCTTTCATCTGACTTAACTACTTAAGCTTTGTAATAAGTCCTGAAGTTGGGTAGTGTCAGTCCTCTGACTTTGTTCTTCTTCCATATTGTGTTGGTTATTCTGAGTCTTTTGCTTATCCATATATAGACTTTAGAATCAGCTCATTGATATCCACAAAATAGATTGATTGGATTTTGATCAACGTTACAATGAATATATAGACTGAGTTGAGAAGAATCGACATCTTAACAATATTGAGTCTTTTAATCCGTGACTATCTTTACATTTATTTAGATCTTCTTTAATTTCTTTCATCAGACTTTTATACTTTCCTGCATAGAGATTCTGTACATATTTTCTTAGATTTCTATTTAAGTTTTATTTTTTTTGGGGGGTGTTATCATAAACGGTATTGTGTTTTTAATTTCAAATTCCAATTCTTCATTCCTGGTATAGAAGAAAACAATTGACTCTTGCATATTAACTTGTATCCTGCAAACTTTCTATAATCAGCTATAGTTATAGGACTTTTGAAAAAATTTTCTACAGAGAAAATCATGTCATCTGTGAACAGACTGTTTTATTTCTTCTTTTTCAATATGTATACTTTTTATTTCTTTCTTTGTCTTACTGAACTACCTAGGACTTCTAGTACAATAATGAATAGACGTGGTAAGAGAGGACATTTTTACCTTTTGGGGAAAGCATCTAATTTCTCACCATTAAATATGATGTTAGCTGTAGGTTTTTTCATAGTTGCTCATTACCAAGTTGAGAAAGTTCCCATCTATTCCTAGTTTTCTGACTTTTTTTTTTTTTAATGAATGGATGTTGACTTTGTCAAGTGCTTTTTCTTCATTTATTAATACAATTATATAAATTTTCTTCTTGTACAATCTTCATCATATGAAATTTGGGGGGATCCTGGAGTTAAAACTCATGAAAGTGTGAGGGCAGCCACTAAGACTGCACTCTCAAGATTTTTCAACTCTCAAGCTGGTCCATACTCAGCCTCTAGCAATTTATTAAAATTAAAATTAAAATTTTAGTCTTCCAACCAGTACACAGCTTCAGCAGTTTCTGTTCCTAGTGAATTGGTCTTTATGATTCTTTATATTCACCTGTTTCTCCAGATTTCAGGGTGGCAGTTTGTGCTGCACTAAGTCTGTGACCTTAGCTCTCCAACGAGTCTAATAAAAATCACCGAATAAGTTTATTTGGATTTTTTTGTTTTGAAAACGGGAGTGGTGACTTCCATTCTCGTTACATGTCAAAGCTGAAACTGAAAGTCGACCTGAATCTCTTCTTCATGTCTACAGCCGAGGAACTAGATTTTGAAACTTTTAGTTCAATCCCTACTATCTAACTAAGGGTTTGTATGTCTTCCTATTCCCACTACCTTGCTCTAACACTCTCTGTGGGTTTGTTGTTTTCTCTTTTAGGATATTTAGAATGATGACCACCTTTTAGACTTAGGAGGACCCTCCAGAAGTTTGAGTCCGAGAAAACTTATGTTCCTTGGTTCTTCAGTGTTTTCCTGACTGTTCATTAACAACAGTGTAATTTTCACTGCTCTACAGATCAAGAAACATCAAAATAACATGATGGTCAGCTATGGTAACTGAGATGGGGCAAGTTATGTTTTATCTTTTAATGCTTCTGCTACTCAGTCTTTTCCTGTATATCTCTACCCCAGTTAAGACAGACTTGTATGTATTATCTTTCTCAAATCAGTGAACTAGCAACAGTACAGCAAATTACCATTAATATTGTTACTATTTTAGGGATAGCCTCTAGCTAAACAAGTTCTGGACTGCTTGGAATAGGAGGGAGTGGTAGTCCTGTTCTGGTGGGGCAAGTACGTATGTCTAAGTCAGTGGGCAACTTGGTATCTCCTTACCTACTTGCTAGAAGTTGTATTTTTTATCTCACAGTATATATTGGTACAACAAATGACTGCAACTTTGTCGTCTTCTCTGACCATATGATCTCATTCCGTTAGGCTTGAAATTGATGAAAACATTTCTCATGTTTGGGAAATAGCAAGATGGACACAGAGAGTCAAGCAAAATGAAGAAACAGAAGAATATGTTCTAATCAAAAGAACAAAATAAAATTCCAGAAACAGAGATAAGTAGTTTAGCTGATAAAGAGTTCAAAATAATGGTTATAAAGATGCTTAACCCTGTCAGAAGAACAATGCATGAACAAAATGAGAATTTAAACAAGGAAATAAAAAATATGAGAAAGTAACAAAGAGAAGTCACAAAGAATACAATAACTGAAGTGAAAATTTCAATTGAGGAGCTCTGCAGCAGACTGGATCAAGCAGAAGAAAATATCAGTGAACCTGAAGACAGTGTGGTGGAATTCATCCAATCAGAAGAGTAAAAAGAAAAATAGAATGAAAAACTAGTGAAGATAGATTAAGGAACTTATGGGATAGCATCAAGCAGCCCAATATATGTATTGTAGGGATCTCAGAAGGAGGAGACACAGAGAAAGGGGCAGAAAGCTTATTCAAAGAAATAATGAATGAAAATTTCCTAAAATGTCCTAAAGAAACAGAGATATCCAGATTTAGGAAGCCCAGAAGTTTCCAAATAAGAAGAATCCAAAGTGACCCACACTGAGACACATTATAATTAAACTGTCAGAAGTTAAATACAAGGAGAGAATCTTAAAAGCATCAAGAGAAAAACAACTTGTTAAACACAAGGGAATCTCTATAAGACTTTTAGCAGAAACTTTTCAGGCCAGAAAGGAGAGGGATAATATACTCAAAGTGCTGAAAGAAAAAAAAATTTCCAACAAACAATACTCTACCCAGCAAAGTTGTCCATCAGAATTGAAGGAGAGATAAGGAGTTTTCCAAACAAGCAAAAGCAAAAGGAGTTCATTGCCACTAGACCAGCCTTGTAAGAAAGAAAATGTTAAAGAAAGTTGTCCCAACTAAAAAGAAAGGACATTAATTAGAAACAGGAATACATATGAAAGTGTAAATCTCACTGGTAAAAGTAAATATATAGTTAAATTCAGAATATTGTAATGTTGTAATGGTGGGTAAATCACTTATAAATCTAGTATAAAGGTTAAAATACCAAAGTATTTTTACTTCAACTCTAACTTGAACTATTACTTCAATAGATACACAGGTAAAAAGTGTAATGTGACATCAAAACCATAAAAGGTAGGGATGGAGAGTTAAATGCAGAGCTTCAGTATGTGTTCAAAGTTATTATTAGCTTAAAATACACTGCTATAAATATACAATGTTTACATACACTTCATGATAACCACAAAGCAAAAACCTATAGTAAATAGACAAAATATAAAGGGAAAAGGATATACGCATGTATCACAGAAAATCATTAACTCACAAAGGAAGAGAGAAAGAGAAGAATAAAAGAATAAAGGAAAAGGGAACCCTCTTGCACTGTTGGTGGGAATGTAAATTGATACAGCCACTATGGAGAACAGTACAGAGGTTCCTTAAAAAACTAAAAATAGAAGTACCATATGACCCAGCAATCCCACTACTGGGCATATACCCTGAGAAAAGCATAATTCAAAAAGAGTCATGTACCACAATGTTCATTGCAGCACTATTTACAATAGCCAGGAGATGGAAGCAAACTGTCCATCAACAGATGAATGGACAAAGAAGATGTGGAACATATATACAATAGAATATTACTCAGCCATAAAAAGAAATGAAATTGAGTTATTTGTAGTGAGGTGGATGGACCTAGAGTCTGTCATACATAGTGAAGCAAGTCAGAAAGAGAAGAACAAATACCATAGGCTAACACATGTATATGGAATCTAAAAAAAAAGAAATGGTTCTGATGAACCTAGGGGAAGGACAGGAATAAAGACGCATAGAGGATGGACTTGAGGACACGGGGAGGGGGAAGGGTAAGCTGGGACGAAGTGAGAGAGTGGCATGGACATATATACACTACCAAATATAAAATAGGTAGCTAGTGAGAAGAAGCCTCATAGCATAGGGAGATCAGCTCAGTGCTTTGTGACCACCTAGAGGGGTGGGATAGGGAGGGTGGGAGGGAGATGCAAGAGGGAGGGAATATGGGGATATATGTATACGTATAGCTGATTCACTTTGTTATTAAGCAGAAACTAACACACCATTGTAAAGCAATTATACTCCAATAAGGATGTTTTTAAAAAAGAAAAAAAAAGAATAAAGGAGTTACAAAACAGGCAGAAAACAAACAACAAAATGGGAATAATAAGTCCATAACTATCAATAATAACTTTCAATGTAAATGAACTAAATTCTCCAATAAAAAGAAAGAGTGGTAGAATGGATAAAAAAACAAGAAGCAACAGCATGTTGCAAACAGTCCCATTTACAATTGCATCAAAAAGAATAAAATATATAGGGACAGATTTGATTGGGAGGTAAAAGATCTGTACACTGCAAATTATAAAACATTGATGAAAAAAACTGAAGAAGATAAATTAAATGTAAAGATACTCAATGCTCATGGCTTGGAACAATTAATATTGTTACATGTCCCTACTACCCAAAATAATTTACAAATTCAATGCAATTCCTGTCAAAATTCCAATGGCATTTTTTATAGAAATAGAAAAAGAATTCTAAAATTTGTATGAAATTGCAAAAGACTCTGAATAGCCAAAGCTATCTTGAGACAGAAGAATGAAGCTGAAGAATCACACTTCCTGATTTTTTTTCATACAGCAGGTTCTTATTAGTTATCTATTTTATACATATTAGTGTATATATGTCAATCCCAATCTCCCACTTCATCCCACCACCACCCTCAACCCCACTTCCCCCCTTGGTGTACATACGTTTGTTCTCTACATCTGTGTCTTTATTTCTCCCTTGCAAGTCTGTACCACTTTTATAGACTCCACATATATGCGTTAATATACAATATTTGTTTTTCTCCTTCTGACATGTTTCCCACTGTATGACAGTCTCTAGGTCCATCCATGTCTCTACAAATGACCCAGTTTTGTTCCTTTAAATGGCTGAGTAACACTCCATTGTATATATGTACCACATCTTCTTTATCCATTCATCTGTTGGTGGACATTTAGGTTGCATCCATGACATGGCTATTGTAAACAGTGCTGCAGTGAACATTGGGGTGCATGTGTCTTCTTGAATTATGGTTTTCTCTGGGTATATGTCCAGCAGTCAGATTCCTGGATTATATGGTAATTCTATTTTTAGTTTTTTAAGGAACCTCTGTACTGTTCTCCACAGTGGCTGTATTAATTTACATTCCCACCAACAATGTAAGAGGGTTCCCTTTTCTCCACACCCTCTCCAGCATTTATTGTTTGTAGATTTTCAAATGATGCCCATTCTAACTTGTGTGAGGTGATAGCTCATTGTAGTTTTGATTTGCATTTCTCTAATAATTAGTGATGTTGAGCAGCTTTTCATGTGACTCTTGGCCATCTGAATGTATTCTTTGGAGAGATCTCTATTTAGGTCTTCTGCCCATTTTTTGATTGTGTTGTTTGCTTTTTAAATATTGAGCTGCATGAGCTGTTTATATGTTTTGGAGATTAATCCTTTGTCTGTTGATTCATTTGCAAATATTTTCTCCCATTCTGAGGGTTGTCTTTTTCTCTTGTTTGTAGTTTCCTTTGTTGTGCAAAAGCTTTTAAGATTTATTAGGTCCCATTTGTTTATTTTGGTTTTTATTTCCATTTCTCTAGGAGGTGGGTCAAAAAAGATTTTGCTCTGATTTATGTAAAAGAGTGTTCTTCCTATGTTTTCCTCTAAGTGTTTTATTGTGTCCAGTCTTACATTTAGTTCTTTAATCCATTTTGAGTTTATTTTTGTGTATGGTGTTAGGGAGTGTTCTAATTTCATTCTTTTACATGTATCTGTACAGTTTTTCTAGCACCACTTATTGAAGAGACTGTCTTTTCTCCATTGTATATCCTTGCCTCCTTTGTCATGGATTAGTTGACCATAGGTGTGTGGGTTTATCTCTGGGCTTTCTATCCTGTTCCATTGATCTATATTTCTGTTTATGTACCAGTACCATATTGTCTTGTTTACTGTAGCTGTGTAGTATAGTCTGACGTCAGGGAGACTGATTCCTCCAGCTCCGTTTTTTTCCCCTCAAGATTGCTTTGGCTATTAGGGGTCTTTTGTGTCTCCATAAAAATTTTAAGATTTTTTGTTCTAGTTCTGTAAAAAATGCCATTGGTAATTTGATAGGGATTGCAATGAATCTGCAGATTGTTTTGGGTAGTATAGTCATGTTCACAGTGTTGATTCTTCCAATCCAAGAACATGGTATATCTCTCCATCTGTTTGTGTCATCTTTGATTTCTTTCATCAGTGTCATAGTTTCCTGAGTACCAGTCTTTCACCTCCTTAGGTAGGTTTATTCCTAGATATTTTATTCTTTTCCTTGCAGTGGTGAATGGGTTTCCTTAATTTCTCTTTCTGATCTTTTGTTATTGGTGTATAGGAATGCAAGAGACTTCTGTGCATTAATTTTGTATCCTGCAACGTTACCAAATTCACTGATTAGCTCTAGTAGTTTTCTGGTGGCATTTTTAGGATTCTCTATATATAGTATCATGTCATCTGCAAACAGTGACAGTTTTACTTCTTCTTTTCCAATTTGTATTTATTTTATTTCTTTTTCTTCTCTGATTGCCGTGGCTAAGACTTCCAAAACTATGTTGAATAATAGTGGTGAGAATGGACATCCTTGTCTTGTTCCTGATCTTAGAGGAAATGCTTTCAGTTTTTCACCATTTAGAATGATGTTTGCTGTGGGTTTGCCATACATGGCCTTTATTATGTTGAGGTAGTTTCCCTCTATGCCCACTTTCTGAAGAGTTTTTATCATAAATCGGTGTTGAATTTTGTCAAAAGCTTTTTCTGCATCTATTGAGATCATCATATGGTTTTTATTCTTCAGTTTATTAATATGGTATATCACATTGATTGATTTGCATATATTGAAGAATCCTTGCATCCCTGGGATAAATCCTACTTGATCATGGTGTATGATCCTTTTAATGTGTTGTTGGATTCTGTTTGCTAGTATTTTGTTGAGGATTTTTGCATCTATATTCATTAGTGATACTGGTCTGTAAGTTTCTTTTTTTGTAGTATCTTTGTCTGGTTTTGGTATCAGGGTGATGGTAGCCTTGAAGAATGAGTTTGGGAGTGTTCCTCTGCAATTTTTTTGGAAGAGTTTGAGAAGGATGGGTGTTAGCTCTTCCCTAAATGTTTGATAGAATTCACCTGTGAAGCCATTTGATCCCAGTCTCTTGTTTGTTGGAAGATTTTTAATCACAGTTTCAATTTCATTACTTGTGATTGGTCTATGCATATTTTATATTTCTTCCTGGTTCAGTCTTGGAAGGTTATACCTTCTAAGAATTTGTTCATTTCTTCCAGGTTGTCCATTTTATTGGCATAGAGTTGCTTGTTGTAGTCTCTTATAATGCTTTGTATTTCTTCAGTGTCATTTGTAACTTCTCCTTTTTCATTTCCAATTTTATTGATTTGATCCTCTCCCTCTTTTTCATGATGATTCTGGCTAAAGGTTTATCAATTTTGTTTATCTTCTCTAAGAACCAGCTTTTGGTTTTATTGATCTTTGCTATTGTTTTCTTTGTTTCTATTTCATTTATTTCTGCTGTGATCTTTATTATTTCTTTCCTTCTACTAACTTTGGGTTTTGTTTGTTCTTCTTTCTCTAGTTCCTCAGGTATAAGGTTAGATTGTTTATTTAAAGTTTTTCTTGTTTCCTGAGGTAGGATTGTATTGTTATAAACTTCTCTCTTAGAACTGCTTTTGCTGCATCCTATAGATTTTGGATCATCGTGTTTTTGTTGTCATTTGTCTCTAGTTATTTTTTGATTTCCTCTTTGATTTCTTCAGTGATCTCTCGATTATTTAGTAATGTATTGTTTAGCCTCCATGTGTTTGGGTTTTTTACATTTTTTCCCCTGTAATTGATTTCTAATCTTATAGTGTTGTGGTCGGAAAAGATGCTTGACATGATTTCAATTTTCTTAAATTTACTGAGGTTTGATTTGTGGCCCAAGATGTGATGTATCCTGGAGAATGTTCCATGAGCACTTGAGAAGAAAGTGTAATCAGTTGTTTTTGGATGGAATGTCCTATAAATATCAATTAAATCTATCTGTTCTATTGTGCCATTTAAAGCTTGTGTTTCCTTATTAATTTCTGTCTGGATGATCTGTCCATTGGTTTAAGTGAGGTGTTAAAGTACCCCACTATTATTGTACTGTGATTTCCTCTTTTATAGCTGTTAGCATTTGCCTTATGTATTGTGGTGCTCCTATGTTGGGTGCATATATATGTATAATTTTATCTTCTTCTTGTATTGGTTCCTTGATCATTATGTAGTGTCCTCCCTTGTCTCTTGTAATAGTCTTTATTTTAAAGTCTATTTTGTCTGATATGAGAATTGCTACTCCAGCTATCTTTTGATTTCCATTTGCATGGAATATCTTTTTCCATCCCCTCACTTTCTGTCTGCATGTGTCCCTAGGTCTGAAGTGGGTCTCTTGTAGACAGCATATATATATGGGGCTTCTTTTTGTATCCATTCAGCCAGTCTGTGTTTTTTGGTTGGAGCATTTAATCAATTCACATTTAAGGTAATTATCAATATGTATGTTCCTATTACCACTTTCTTAATTGTTTTGGGTTTGTTTTTGTAGGTCTTTTCCTTCTCTTGTGTTTCCTGCCTAGAGAAGTTCATTTAACATTTGTTGTACAGCTGGTTTGGTGGTGCTGAATTCTCTTAGCTTTTGCTTGTCTGTAAAGCTTTTGATTTCTCCATTGAATCTGAATGAGATCCTTGCCAGGTAGAGTAAACTTGGTTGTAGGTTCTTCCCTTTCATCACTCTAAATATATTGTGCCACTCCCTTCTGGCTTGTAGAGTTTCTGCTGAGAAATCAGCTGTTAACCTTATAGAAGTTCCCTTGTATTTTATTTGTCATTTTTCCCTTGTTGCTTTTAGTAATTTTTCTTTGTCTTTAATTCTTGTCAATTTGATTACTGTGTGTCTCAGCGTGTTTCTCCTTGGGTTTATCCTGCCTGGTACTCTCTGCACTTCCTGGACTTGAGTGGCTATTTCCTTTCTTATGTTGGGGAAGTTTTCAACAATAATCTCTTCAAATATTTTCTAGGGTCCTTTCTCTCTCTCTTCTCCTTCTGGGACCCCTATAATGTGAATGTTGTTTCATTTAATGTTGTCCCAGAGGTCTCTTATGCTGTCTTCATTTCTTTTCATTCTTTTTTCTTTATTCTGTTCCATGGCAGTGAATTCCACCATTCTGTCTTCCAGGTCACCTATCCGTTCTTCTGTCTCAGTTATTCTGCTATTGATTACGTCTAGTGTATTTTTCATTTCAGTTATTGTATTGTTCATCTCTGTTTGTTCTTTAGTTCTTCTAGGTGGTTGTTCTTTAATTCTTCTAGGTCTTTGTTAAACATTTCTTGCATTTTCTCAATCTTTGCCTCCATTCTTTTTCTGAGGTCCTGGATCATCTTCACTATCATTATTCTGAATTCCTTTTCTGGAAGGTTGCCTATCTCCACTTCATTTAGTTGTTTTTCTGGGGTTTTTATCTTGTTCCTTCATCTGGTACATAGTCCACTGCCTTTCATTTTGTCTATCTTTCTGTGAATGTGGTTTTCGTTCCACAGGCTGCAGAACTGTAGTTCTTCTTGCTTTTGCTGTCTGCCCTCAGGTGGATGAGGCTATCTCCACACTTCCTGATTTTCACTGATATTACAAAGCTATAGTAATCAAAACAGTATTGGCATAAAAACAGGTACATAGATCACTGAAACAGAGTAGAGAGCCCAGAAATAAACCCGTAAATACATGATCAATTAATTTACAAGAAAGGAGCCAAGAATATACACTGGGGAAAGGATAATTTCTTCAATAAATGTCATTGAGAAAACCAGACAGCCACATGCAAAAGAATGAAACTGGACCACTATCTTACACTGAACACAAAAATTTACTCAGAATGGACTAAAGGCTTGAACATAGACCTGAAATTATAAAACTCCTAGAAGGAAACATAGAGGGTAAACTCCTTGAACTTGGTATTGGCAATGATTTTTTGGATTTGACACCAAAAGCTAAGGCACAAAAGCAAAAATAAACAAGTGTGATTACATCAAACTAAAAAAACTTCTGCAGGGCAGAGAAAAACCATCAACAAAATGGAAAGGTAACCTATGAAATGGGAGAAAATATTTGCAAATGACATATCTAATAAGGGGTTAATATCCTAAATATATAAGAACTCATACAACACAACAGGAAAACAAATAAACAAACAATCCAATTAAGAAGTGGGCAGAGAAACTGAACAGGCATTTTTCCAAAGAAGACATCCAAATGGCCAACAGATCTGTAAAAAAAGGTACTCAACATCACTAATCATCATGGAAATGCAAATCAAAATCATAATGAGATATCACCTCACACTTGTTAGAATGGCTATTATCAAAAAGACAAGAGATAACAAATGCTGGTGAAGATGTGGGAAAAAGGGAGCCCTTGTGCACTGTTGATGGGAATGTAAATTGGTTTAGCCAATTATGGAGAGCAGTATGAAGGTTTCTCAAAAAATTAAAAATAGAACTACCATGTGATCTAGAAATCCCATTTCTGGGTATATATCCAAAGGAAGTAAAAACAAGATCTTGAAAAGATATCTGCACCCACGTATTTATTGCAGTATCATTCACAATAGTCAAGGTATGGAAACAACCTAAGTGTCTGCCAGCAGATGAATGGATGAAGATGTGGTTTATATACACAATGGAATATTGAAGCCATGAGAAAGAAGGAAATTCTGACATTTGCAACAACATGGAGGGACCTCGAGATATGCCAAGTGAAAAAAATCAAACAGAGAAAGATAAATACTGCATGGTTTCATTTATATGTCAAATCTAAAAAAAAAAAAAAGCCCAAATCATAGAAACAGAGTGCAGAAAAGTGGTTAACAGGGGCTGGGCAGTGGGGAAAATAAGGAGAGGCTGGTAAGAGTGTACAAACTTTCAACTATAAGATGAATAGGTTATGAGTATATAATATAAAACATGGTGACTATAGTTGATAACACTGCGTTGCATAAATGAAATTTGCTAAGAGAGTAAAACTTAAATATTCTCTCATACACACACAAAAGATAATATATGAGGTGATGGATGTGTTAATTAACTAGAAGGGGGGAATCTTTATACGACTACAAGGCACATATTAAATACCTTATAATTTTACAGGTGAATTATACCTCAATGAAGCAGACATTTTTATAAAAAGAAAATCAGGGAATCTGCAGTAGTAGTGCTTTTTGGAAATATTAAGGAAGAGGTCCAAAAATTAGTGTAAAGGATTCATTAGATATTCACAGTTGCAAAGGAATTCTATTAGTAGCCACAACTGGGTGGTGTATTGGTCTTTTGTCTTCGATTCTGGTATCCAACTATGAGTGAAGAGAGACTTAAAGTCTCTCATGGGTGGTCATGACTTTCCCCATCTAGAGCTGCCCAGAGTTGATCATTGTGATCTGGGGATATAATTGTGATGTTTCTCAGACTAGAGAACAGTGAAAATTACACTGTTGTTAATGAGCAGTCAGAAAAAGACCAGAGAACCAAGAAACATATGTTTTCTCAGGCTCAAACCTCTGGAGATTCCTCCTGGATCTACAATGTGGTGATCATTCTAAACACTCTCATAGGTTAAAACCTCAGCCCAAAGTGGCTAGAGGCACATGGTTTGCATATCTTGATAAGGTTCCTAGAAATCTAAAGTTGTGATGACCTTATTTAACCCCTTCCAATGTTATGATCTTTTCTGGCCATACCTCTTTTATCTAAAATGTTGCTGTATTTTCAGCTCATTTCTTCTCTAACTTTGCATTAGCCAGAGTCTAATTCACTTTTATCTTGGTGTTAATCACGTAAGAAAAGTTAAAGAAGTTAAAGTAAATCTCTCCACATTGATGTTTCTCCAAAATAACAATCCCATACAGTCCTAAGTACTTTGAATGAAACAAACTATCTGGTGTCACATCCATCTCCCCCAAACCTTCAGTTACTTCATATATTAATTCCTGAAGATATGAGTAGAGGGTCTTCAAGCTTGCATTTTGTCAGCTCATTTTGCAGCCTCTACATCTTAGTCCAAAGAACTAACTCTGGAAGTTTCAAGAGACATTCTTTAAAGAATCCCAAATACTATCCTGCCACATTCTTTATCATATCTAGCTAAATGCCTACTCTGGCCTATCTATAATAAAGAAGGTAGACTATATTTCAACAAAGACTTGACATTATTTCCATTTATCATCTCTGTTTTCTTCCCAAACACCCCTAAGTCACCTATTCACACTCTTCTTTTGGAAAGAAGAGTTATGGTACAGGGCAAGTCTGTACTGAAACTAAGACTCAGATGACCATTGAATTTGTTTCCTTGGTGTTTGATGTTTCATTGGCTGTTCTGGCTCCGTATTCCTGATGCTTTGTCAGTGTCTCAAGTTATGTTTGGAAAAACTTGTCTGAATACTCCATTTCACCTCCACTTAACGTAACTGGTGATGACATGGAAATTCTCTTCAAGGTAACCATGAAGAAACCCTAAGGCAATAATACTTGCCCCTCAGTTGAAGTAATTACCTGGGCTTTACCAACTGCAGACTTCTGGGTGTTGATAGGAATCATTCGGCAGGTTCTTTTTAAAAATAGGTAATGATCCTTTAGAGGATGAAGCCCCACTTCATAACATGCAATTTTGTTAACCACTCTGTTTAGAAAACTGGGCTCCCTCTGGTTTCCCAGCGCCGGTAGCTCTGCTTGACGCATGAGGTTGAAGCTGCGTCCGTCATGCCACTTTAGATTACTGGATCTCACAGGATGCTACAAGGCAGACACACCCCAGGCTGACTCACTGAGTGGGAAGTTTAAAAAGATGGTTTTCCTCAGCCATCAATTAGATAAACCACATTTTCCAGGAGAAAAACAGCATCTTGAAAAGTTCTTTACAAACAAAGCTCTTTTGCTCTTAATGCTTTCGGTCATGTTTTCTTGTGAAGGGAAGTATAACTTTAACCTTAATTGCACTTACAAATTAGCAAGTAAAATATAATGCCACCCTTTCCCCCTTCCTTCCTTCCTTTCTTTTTTTTTTTTCTTCAAAAGGAGACCCTTTCATGATTTTAGCTCTGGTAAAATTAGAGCTTTCTTGCTTTCTTCCTCTTTGCTTCTTCCCTCAAAGTTGTGGTTTTGACAACCACTTGGTGAATAAGTTATAGATGCCTGAGCTCTGTTTCTTCTGCTCCGGTTACTCTTCTTTATATGGTTGTTTTTTTTTTTTTTTGCAACCTCCTTGAAAATGTAGTGAGGAAAGGACATTTGCAGATTGTGCCTTTTTGAAAATGGCAATTTGTGTTTAAGATATTTGTCAGGAAGGATCAAGTACCAAATAATAATTTAAATCTCCTCACCTCATGTTTTTCCAGTGCTGGCTACATGTTTGGAAAGTACTGGGTAAGTGTCTCTCACTGTATTGTAAGATTCCCAAGGACAAAGGTCATGTTTGTGTTTTCTATCTCTTGGTGTACAATTTACCTAATGCATATTGAGTTACGTGTTCAAAAGCAGACTTTCTTTGTCATGTAAAAGAATAAATAAGAGAAAAAACACACAATCAAATACTTTGCACAAAATATTTTGTACAAAATTTCATGTCCTTATTCACCCAAAACTTGAGACCAGGTGACAATATTATTGCTTGGGTTCCATATAGATATTCTGGGCCCAAAGACCCTTTGTGCATATTTTTAATATAGACATCTAGATCCGAGACCAGTAGTTGATTATCACTGTCCTCTTACTGTAATCCTCTTGGGTATGTGAATACAAGGATCCAGCGACACTAAGGCATTCCCCTGCTTGCTGTCTCTTAGATCTGTCTTTATTGGAGTCAATTCACAGCAGCCAAAGGTAATATGTGCTCAATAAAATTGGATGAAAGTAGTGCCAACAGATAAGAAGTTTTTTGTGTGGTTATGTGTGTGGGTATGTGTGTCTGTACTATCCCATTTAGGTCTCATAATAATTAAGAAAGGTATTACCTCCACTTCACAAATGAGAAAATAGCGGCTGGCTCAAATGAGTAGTTTGCTGAAAGTCAGAAAACTCAGTTGTTAAATCTGGCTTCAAGATGTGGGCTCTTGGGGATTTCCCTGGTGGCACAGTGGTTAAGAATCTGCCTGTCAATGCAGAGGACACGGGTTCGAGCCCTGGTCCAGGAAGATTCCACATGCCGCGGAGCAACAAAGCCCATGTGCCACAACTACTGAGTCTGCGCTCTAGAGCCTGCAAGCCACACCTACTGAAGCCTGCGCACCTAGAGCCCGTGCTCCGCAACAAGAGAAGCCACCACAATGAGAAGACCACGCACCGCAAAAAAGAGTAGCCCTAGCTTGCTGCAACTAGAGAAAGCCTGCACGCAGCAATGAAGACCCAACGCAGCCAAAAAAAAAAAGATGTGTGCCCTTAAATATTAAATAATGCTGCTCCTACCAAAT